>NC_141693.1:1498367064-1498934858 GCF_964263255.1 Lissotriton vulgaris
TGGACGGTAATACGGTGGTTTAAATTCCCTGAAGCTGTGTCTTCCGATGTTTATCGGCAGACAATAATACGGCGGCCCGAGTTCACTGAAGCTGTGTTTACTCCGTCATTTTTTCGGCGGACGGTGATTCGCGGCCGGTTCCTTGGTGGTGGCTCTCCTCGCTCCGTCACGGCCATTTGCCCCCTTGTGGTCTAGTTTTTGGCTGACATTTCCATACATGCCAACATTTCAGGAGAGCAAAGTGGGAGATTTAAAAAATAAAAATCGGGAGAATGGGGCTTTGAATCGGGTTACTGGCATGTATGGGCTTTGGAAGTGTGCTGCTGTAGGATCGGACATTTGAAACGCAAATGCACGTTTTTTTCTTACCTTTCAGAGGAATGGAGCATGATGGCAGGCAGAGAGAGGGTGATACAAGTGTTTGGCACTGGCCTGGCAGGTTGTTGGCAGTACATGCACCCCCCACCCCCTGTGGCAGCCCGGGCTGAAACAGCCCCCCCCCAGTACTTTGCAGGTGTTTAAAAGACGATTCCCTTGTTAATGACGCTTTGTTGGGTTTTGACCCCTTCAAGAGCCCCTGCATCGCCACTCTTTGCTGGAAGAATTAGCACTTTACACAATACCAAGCCCTGTCAGCTGAAACCCCAGAGGAATCAGGTTTTTGCTTGTAGGAATTGGGAGGCGGGAGACTTGCCTTCAAATCGGTAGTCTCACGCCTGAATCGGGGGGTTGGCATGTCTGCATTTCTGTTTTGAGTAATTGGACCAGCCCTGGTTCCAGCTTCTTTCACTGCTTCCCTGGAATCTCAGGATTGTCGAACTTGCATTGCAAAGGAAAAGAGGACATTTAAATCAGACCCCCTCACCCTCTCACCCTCTCACCCCCTCACCCTCTCACCATCTCACCCCCTCACCCTCTCACCCCCTCACCCTCTCACCCCCTCATCCTCACACAACCTCATCCTCACACAACCTCATCCTCACACAACCTCATCCTCACTCACCGTCACACACCCTCAACCCCCCACCCCCTCACCCTCTCACCCCCCCACCCTCTCACCCCCTCATCCTCACACAACCTCATCCTCACACAACCTCATCCTCATACCCCTTCACCCTCACACAACCTCACCCTCACACCCCCTCACCCCTTCACCCTCACACAACCTCACCCTCACCCTCACACCCCCTCACCCTCACACACCCTCACCCTCACACACCCTCACTCACCCTCACTCACCCACACTCACCCTCACTCACCCTCACCCACCCACCCTCACCAGCATAGCATAACAAAACATAGCATTGCATTGCATAACAAAACATAGCATAACAAAACAAAACAGCATAGCTAAACACAACAAAGCATTGCATAACAAAACAAAGCATAGCATAACATAATGCATAGCAAAACAAAACATAGCATAGTATAACAAAATATGGCATAGCATAACATAACATAACAAAACATAGCATAACATAACATAAAACAAAGCATAGCTTAACCTCATAACGGCTATGGAACGTCCAGCTCCAGTGCTGGACGTTCCATTGCAGCTATGAGGTTCGAACGTTCAACGGCCGACGGCAGCACACCTGAGGTAGTGGTGCCGTCGGCCGCCGAACGTTCGAAGCACTTAAGAGGCTAACAAAACATAGCATAACAAATCATAGCAAAACACAACTAATCAGCATAGCATAACACACAACAAAACATAGCATACTTAACAAAACATAGCATTGCAAAGCACAGCAAAACATAGCATAGCATAACAAAACACAACAAAGCATAGCATAACACAACATAGCATAGCACAGCATAACAAAACAAAGCTTAGCATAGCATAGCAAAACAGCATAACACAGCATAGCATAGCATAACAAAACATAGCATGACAAAATATAGCATAGCAAAACAAAGCATAGCAAAACAAAGCATAGCATAATAAAGCATAGCATTACAAAGCATAGCATAGCAAAACACAACAAAACATAGCATAGCATAACAAAACACAAACACACATAGCATAACAAAACAAAGCATAGGATAGCAAAACTAAACATAGCATAACAAAACAAAGCATAGGATAGCCAAAACATAGCATAGCATAACAAAACATAGCATAGCATAACAAAACATAGCATAACAAAACATAGCATAACAAAACATAGCATAACAAAACATAGCATAACATAACAAAGCATAGAATAACAAAACACAACACATAGTGTAACAAAACATAGCAAAACATTACAAAACATAGAATAACACACAACACATAGCATAACAAAACATAGCAAATCACAACAAAACATAGCATAGCTTATCAAAACTTAGCATAGCAAAACAAAACATATAATAGCATAGCAAAACATAGCAAACCAAACACAACAAAACATAGCATAGCATAACAAAAAATAGCATAGCAAAACAAAGCATAGCGTAATAAAACACAACAAAACATATCATAGCATAACAAAACATAGCATAGCATAACAAAGCATAGCATAGCAAAACATAGCATAGCATAACAAAGCATAGCATAGCATAACAAAACACAGCATAGCATAACAAATCAAAGCATAGGATAGCAAAACATAGTATAGTGACGAAGTGGAATTCTTCTACCTCGGCCAGGTATGCTTACAAAGGAAGACCAGCAGTCGGAGGTAACTGAAACATAAAAAGATTTATTGCGCTCGAGCGGGTACACCACCTCACAGCTCCATGTGGCTATGAGGGAAGTGGACAACTTACAATAGTCAGAGACAGCCTTATATACTTTTGTGCTCCATAAGCGTAGGTGGGGATGGATATGATAAATCAGCAGCTGTCAAGGATGATTAATGATCTCCAAACAATATCACGTACTGGTCAGGGCCAGTGACTCTGGAAATATGTATACTTGGCTTGCTGAACACAAATATAAAGGTTACTCACTAAACCCCATCAGTCATCAATAATCTTGTGATACACAGAAATAAAGCAGAACTATGCATAACTTGTGCCAAGTATAAACATGGGCGGGCTTGTGGTTACAGAGTCAGGCGCCCATTTGATTAGTCATCCGGATACAGAGCAAAGGTTACATCTCTTGTGTCAACAACGATTCATTACCATCAGCAGTCTTTTGTTAGCTGTAATCTATTTGGAATTAGTTGGATAGGAAAACTGCGCAAATGAGTCGTTGACCTTTAAGCAACATACCCTGCTCTACTTGTGCGTCATAAAGCGAAGTGCAAACATATGCTCTGGGGTCGACTGGTGTATTAACATTTCTTTGTGCAGATGAAGCGGCCACACCATATGTGCTGAGGTGGCAAGCTAAAGAGACTAATACAAAATGGTGGCTGGGAAACACAAAATGGAGGAGCTTTCGTCCATTACTAAAAACTGTATTTCCACAATCGGCCCTTTGGACGCAAGGTCCAACATTTTGTTGCGGCCTAATGCACATGTTCATATATGGGCCGGCTGTTACTATAGTGGGCCTCACTGCGCTCATTGACGTAATCAACCAAATTATCGTCAGGAGGGTTATTATCCGAGATGTCAATATCCATCATTTGCTGGGTTACAACATCCCTCATTATAAGAGCATTAGTCACAGTTATTGGGGGCATTGGGGGTGGTTTTAACAATCGCCCCATACACTGGCAGCACATGGGCAGACAATTAATGAGAACACAGCACCCTATTACCACAAGGAAGATAGTCACTAAAAACATCCCTATCTTCCAGCCCCAAGCAGACAAGGCAGTCCAAATGGAACCTACAGGATCCCAGGGGCCAACATCACTATGGGCTTGGGCGCCTATATCATATAGCCTTTTGACAGCCTGTCTAACCGATGTTGATGAGTCAGGAATATACGTGCAGCAAGAGGACCCGATCACTCTACAGACTCCACCTCGTTCTGCTAACATCATGTCTAACACAATCCTGTTTTGAAGAGAAACTAATCTGAGAGCCTTAAGCTCAACTGTGATGTTCTCAATTATGCCTGCTGTCTCTTCTATAGTAGCTTCTAGTAGACGGGACAACCTGCGTATGTTTCTGGAATTTATGGCAGGGCCATACCAAGGAACAAAAGGCCTTTAGTACATCACCAGCTATCTCAGCCGCTGTATCCCCTTGATCAACACTCCTCCTACCTCTCAGAGTTCTGGATGCTTTATTCACTTCTGCAGTACTTTTTACAGACATTGCTGGTGTTACAAGACCTAGGTGACAACAGCCACCCCAATTCACTGGTAGCCATATATAGGCCCTGGAGCCACAAATGAAATAAACTGAGTCACCGATATAGAGTGGAACAGTTATTTCCTGGGAAGACACTTCAAATGTCATATTGCAATTGGTACTATTCCCCATGTTGGCGGTACCGTTGCTCCTAATACATATACTCCCAAGCACACTACGCTGCCTCATTTTCAAAAAGGGTATCTCTCTGGTGTCCCTATGGAGCGGAGGTGTGCTATCATTTTTTACCAACAACAGTGGGGTGAATATGTTAGAAAATGGGAACGTTGCATTTGGTAAAATAACTCCAGAGCAATTCCCTGACTGGAGAATGTCTTTGTCATAATGGGTGTACAAGGAGGCAGTTGGTGTTCTAGTGGTAGAACGGGAAGTTACTAAGTTGCTGAAGACCCTTATTAGCTCAACTTTCAGTATTGCAATGTGCAATGCATAACAGGATGCTTCAAATGGCAGGGGTACTTGGAGAAGGGGTATACCTTCGTCTACATAGGCTGGGAATTGCATACAGATCCAACAATTATTTTTATCAATTACTTGATGGGTCTGATGAAGTAAGGTAAGAAAAGAATTATGACGCATCTCCTCTCTGTGATCCATATCCTCTGGTGGTACTGTAACTGAGGGGACAAAGTCAGAGGGAAGCTCTGATGGGAGCGGGGCTGTTTTTGCAATTGGATGGTAGAGCTCTAGGAGATATAATAATCCAATGACCAAAGACATTATGCAAAATAACATACAAAATATGCATAGTTTGGAGTACCAGCGCCCCTTTTTGTTCACATTAAGAGTGGAATATGTATCCTCCATTTCTAGTAAAGGAAGATGTCTAGTTGTTCTTCCAAACGGAAGTACCATTCGCTCTCAGAATTTTGATTTATATAATCTCACAAGTGCGGCAGTTCAACAGTGTTCGTTATAGGCCTCACTGTTTCAGACCTTGCAATTGGCAAATTTGACCTCACACCCTCTCCTCCTATGGGTCGCTGGGCTTCGGAGGTATTTCTTTATTCTCTTTTCAGCTCAGAGTCGGCAGTGTCCTTATTTTACTAACCTCACTGCACAAGTTAGTCCTTTAAAGGTGGCACTATTCAGTGCGTGGCAGTTGGTGCTTGCTCCGTCCTAAGCACTCTTCATCTTCCTTGGGCGTAGATTGTATCCTGATGCAGCTTGTTGATCATCAATGCGTGCAGGAATGCAGTCACCAGTCCTTCGGTCAGAACGGTCCTCTTCCGGGGGCAGTGCTGGCCAGAACGGTGGTGCTCTCTTCACGTTTGAAAGATGGATCCAACTTTTGTGTCCGTCACATCGAACCGCCGTCTGTGTGACTAACAGAACCTGCGCTGGCCCTTTCCACCTGGGCTGCAGACTGTTCTTCCTTACAAAGTTTTTGGTCAGGACCCAGTCCCCGGGTTTGATGTTGTGTACTTCTCCTTCCAGAGGTGGGGACCACGTGTCTCTGACCTGTTGGCGAATGGTAGACAGGGCAGAAGTTAGTTCTTTACAATAATCCAACAAAGCAGAATGCGTCAATTCTTGCAACTTTGGTGGAGAGGCAAACCCATAGACATTTGCTGGTTTCCCCATGACCAGTTCATATGGAGAAAGTCTGTTTTTGGATGTAACAGTTGTCCTCATGGAGAACAAGGCTAAGGGCAATGCATCTACCCAGCTGAGAGTGCTTGATGCACATATTTTTTGCAATTTATTTTTCAATGTAGCGTTACAGCGTTCCACAAGCCCTGCTGCTTTTGGGTGATAAACTGAATGAAAACTTTGCTTTATCCCCAACCCTTGGCAGACTAGGTTCATTATTTTATTCGTAAAATGTACCCCGTTGTCACTCCAGAGACTTCTGGCCAAGCCATAGCGGGTGAAGTACTCTCTCAACAACATTTTAGCTGTGCTCAATGCGGTGTTGTCTTTTAAAGCGAATGCCTCCACCCAGTTACTGAAACTGCATATAACGACCAAAACATATCTTTTGCCATTGGCAGGGGGCATTTCTATGTAATCCATCTGTAGGCATTCAAAGGGGTATTCTGGCAATCTGAAATGGCCAGGTGGTACTTGTATTCCCTTTCCCACATTGTGGAGAGCACAGGTCATACAGTTCTTGGATAGTTTTACAGCTGTCTTCCTAATGTTTTTGTTGACCCATATCTTTTCAATGGTATTTGTCATTCCATCAGCCCCCAAGTGTGCGGGACCGTGAACCATGTGAAGCATGGGTAGGAGAAAGCTGTCGGGCAGGACCCACCTTTTCAAGTGTCCCTGTGTGTGCATCCAAGCCCCAAAGTGTGTGTCAAAGTAATATCCTTCCTTAACCCACTGCTTCCTCTCCTCTTCACTTGCAAATTCTTGAATGTCCTTTATCTCTTTGTAGGGATCAATGTTTGTCTCTTCCTCATCAGTCTTTGACACTACATATGTTAAAGTGTACTCATTCAACGCAGTGTGTTTTGCTGTTTCATCGGCAAAGGCGTTTCCCTGACCTACATGGTCTGTGATTTTCTTGTGTGCGCTACACTTCATGATGGCCAACTTAGTTGGTAATGCAAGGGCATTTAGTAGTCTTGTGATCAAGGTGCCGTGCTGTATTTTCGCACCTCCAGATGTAATGTACCCCCTTTCGGCCCATAATCGGCCGAAGTTATGTGCCACCCCCCATGCATACTGACTATCAGTGTAAATGTTTACGGCTAAGTTTTCTGAAAGCTCACATGCTCTAGTTAGGGCAATTAACTCAGCTGCCTGAGCAGACATCTGTTCTATTTTACATGTTTCTACAACTGTTTTATTGGTTGTGATTGCATAGGCTGCAGAGGTAGCTCCATCCGGTCTCTTTAGACAAGAGCCATCCACAAATAGTGTTCCATCGACCTCTTGCATTGGTGTGTCCGCCAGATCAACTCGACCTTTCGTTTCAGTTTCAGTGACAATCACGCAATCATGTTGTACTTCATCCTGCTCCGAAGGGAGAGGCATCAGAGTAGCTGGGTTTATGGTGTTACACCTCTGCAAGGTCACATTAGTGGCCATCAGTATTAGCTCATACTGAGTCAGCCTAGCATTAGTTAAGTGCTGAGTTTTGGTTTTATTCAGCAGTATGTCTACTGAATGAGGTACGTAAACCATAACTGGATGTCCAAGTACAATAGAGTCTGCCTGTCTTACTGCAGCAGCCGCTGCAGCAATATTTTTGAGGCAGTTCGGTAGGCCCCTTGCTACCGGATCCAATGTTGAGGAAAAATAGGCACATGGTCTATTCTTCTCTCCATTTTTCTGGGTTAGTACAGCCATTGCGCATCCTTCTCTCTCATGTACGAACAGTGCAAAATTCTTAGTGTAATCTGGTGTGCCCAAAGCAGGTGCATTGCATAAAGCAGTTTTCAAAGCCACAAAGCTATCTTGATGTTCTTTATCCCAAGGAACAGGATCTTCCACATCTTTGTGAGTTAAGGACAGTAATGGTTTGGCCAGGTAAGAAAAATTTGGTACCCATTGTCTACAAAAGGAGACCATTCCAAGAAATGCACGCACATCTTTTTGAGTTCTAGGTCTGGGAATGTTCTGCACTGTTTGTATTCTTTCAGATGATAATCTCCTCCCACCTTTCGACAGGAGATGACCTAAGTAAGTTACCTCCTGTCGACAGTATTGTAACTTAGCTGGCGAAACCTTGTGTCCATGCAGAGCAAGAAATGTTAGAACATCATGCGTAGCCTGCTTACAAATGTCCTCTGTCTCAGCTGTGATCAGTAAGTCGTCTACATATTGCAGTAATACTGTACCTGGTGGCAAAGCACAGTCATCTAATTGTCTCTTTAATGCCTGGCTATAGATGCTAGGGCTTTCAGTATACCCCTGGGGAACACGACAGAATTTATATGATCGCCCTTGGAAACTGAAACTGAACAAATACTGACTGTCTGGGTGTATGGGGATACTGAAGAAAGCATTCTTCAGGTCTATGACAGTAAACCACTGGGCTGAAGGTGGTACAGATGAAAACATTGCTGTAATGTCAGGTACAACTGGGTATTGTGGTTCCACTATTTTGTTTATGGCTCTCAAATCAACAATCATCCTATATTTGACCTGTCCCGTTCCATCATCACGTTTAACCACAGGTAAAATGGGACTGTTACATGGACTGCTTGTAACTTCTTGTATTATTTTACGTTGCAATAAGTCTGATATAACTAATCTAATACCCTCCTCACCTTCTTTCGATATTTTGTATTGGGGAATGCGAGGTAACCTGACATTTGGCTTTACTGTAATATGTACTGGCTCAATATCCATTTTGCCTACATCATTTGGTCCATGTGCCCATAATTTTGGATCAATATCCTGTAGTTCAGGTGGTATGTCATGTTTGTCTGAAACCATGTATTGTCTGGACACGTCTTGTTTCTTACAAGTCAGATAGACACCATCTGGTGTACAGTAAATAGTAGCATGCATCATTTTCAAAGCCTTTAAACCAAGCAAATTTAGTGAACATTTCTCTGTTAGTACAAATGGCATACTCCCTGTTATAGGACCAATTGTGAAATCCAATGGTCGCGAAATGGGGCTTGTGACAACAGCATTTGAAAATCCCACCGACTTATCTAACCTTCCCGAGAGAGGAACATGGGGGAGCAAGCGGTGGGAAATCGATGTATTAGTGGCACCAGTATCTAGGAGAAACTTTCTCTCTTCACCTTCAACTACCATTTTTACATATGGGCCTGAAGAATCCACTGGTATCTGCACTCGCTCCCTGTCCTCTCCTGGGCATCCCTATTGTGTCCAGTCCTCGTTGTCATCATATTGTGTATAATCTTGAGTGAAATATGCATTGCTCCTATTATTGTCAAAATAATTTGTCTGCTCAGTGTCACTGTAATTTCTTTGCTGTCCTCTACCTCTCCCCCTGTCTACACGGGGAGTTGAATTTCCTCTGTAAGTGTTTGCATTATTTCTCATACTTTGACCCTGGCCCTGTAACAAAGGGCACTCGTTCTTCCAGTGTCCCTCCTGATAGCAGTTAGCACATTGATTGTATCCTAACCCTGCTCTCTGTTGCGCCGGAGCTGAAACAGCTCGGCCAACCCCACGACTACGTCCACCTCCTCTCTGAAAATTTGTACGTCCTCTTGACCTTCCTCTGTCAGGAAAAGCTTGCTGCATCAATGCCTTTGTTTTTAATTCCTTCATTTGCTTATCCTTCTTTCCTTTCTCTGAGTTCCTCTTATTCTCATAATAACAAGCCATTGTTAATAACTCAGCTGGATCTTTAGTAGTCCAGGTACTTTCATATGTCTTTATACTGTCCGATAAGTCAGGTAAGATGTTATTAACGAACTGGTTAGCAAAAATGCGCTTTCCTTGTACTGTCTGTATGTCCTGTCCACTATACCCTTTAAAAACCTCTTCTATTCTGGTGAAAAAATCAGTCACTTCCTCTCCCTCTTTCTGCCTACAGGCGGTCATTTTATCCCAGTCCACTTTTTGTCTAGGTACAATTTGCTGCATGCGTGCTATAATGTGTCCAGGTAAATCTTTTAAAACTTGTGGCACATCCTCTCCTGCTGCTCTAGCAGTATCCGCAGCCCTTATGGCTCCCCAGTTAATATTTGGAGAATCATGATCCCTAACTGGGCGCCATAGTTCCTGCGGTACCAAAAAATCAAACAGAAGATCAACATCTTTCAATATCATAGGCGTCAAACTAAGAGCAGATTCAAGGTGTTCATAAAATACTTTTGGATTACTTCTAGGATCAGGCAACTCTTTCTTCAAGGCCAATAAGTCAGCCCTAGTCCATGGAGTGTGTACATATTGTCGGATGGCGGGGCGACCTCCACCCCTTGGATCAGGAATTGGGTGTACTTCTCTCATAGGGAAAGCTGAAGCATTATCTCTGAGTTCTGGTCCTGGGCCATAATGTTGGTGGATATGTTTATTAGTGGTATCACACATAATGGCATCTAGTTCTTTTTGGTAATGATAACATTCATCGAATGCATCCTTACACTGTGTGTCTGTTAATATGGAGTTCTCGCTATCCCTCCATAATTGTCGTAACCATCCTGGTGATTGTAAAAAAACTGTACTGTTGTCCATTACGAGACGACAATGGTTAAACAATCTATTTGCCATACTATTAATGACAAAGTTCTTAGCTCTTAACTCCATTCCTTCAAATGTTTCCCGGGCTTCTATTTTAGTTATTTCCCCTAAGTCCATCCATTTTTCTGTCATTTTCTTTATAACATCTTTCTCTGCTACGCCTAATCGCGTGGGTCTAGCATACGTGTCTGATACCCGTCTGTCCGTCCTTGGTGAACCAAGGTAAGGGGAACTCAACCAATCGTATGGTCTGTGTGTATATACTGTGGGGGAATCACTTTGTGAAGTCAGTGGCGTCAGTGGTACTGGAAGTGTCACGCTGGGAAGTGTTGGGGCGGGCGGTGTTGCTGAGGGGTTTCCTACAGATCCATGTGCGCCCTGCGAACCATTAGTAGGGGAGGCTGTTTGTTGGGCCTGAGCCGGTACAACAGGGGCGGATGCCTGTTGGACCGACACGGCAGGAGGGAGCACATGCTGAGTTTGCGGTTGGGCAACAATGTTAAGTGGTTGGCCCCCAATACCGGGACCTGGGGGAACAGGATTTTGAATATTATACGGGGGAGGCTTGTCTAACAAGTCCTCTAATATCTCATCGACAGGCGGGCAATTTCTTTTGTCTACTGTGACAAAACACTTTTCTGTTTTCATCCGAAATTCTCTGTCATGCTGTTCAATATTTTCATTTATCTTTATATCATTATATTCTGCTACTTTGGCCGTAGTTGTTTTATTCTTTTCTCTTTCCCTGTCTTGTTTTTGTTTCATGGCCCTAGTTCTAGCAGATTTCTCCCACGTTTGAAATGCCTCAAACATAGCAGGTCGGACTTTTCGTTCCATCATACATTGCTGTAAATACTGTAATTTAGCTAAATCAAAGGTACCATCAATAGGAAACTGTAATTCCTTATTTTTTTTTGTGTACTCATGCCATATTCTATTGTATAGGTTCACAGTTACTCCTTTTTTTATCATCAATATCCAACCAGGACTGTCTTCAACAGGGTTGGGGACGCTTTCGTCCAACCGATAACCTGAACTTACACAACAGAACGTTTTAGAAATGCATTTCTTCATTGTTCCTATTATTTTTAGTTATAACTATCCTTTTACCCCTTTAACCACAACTTATTTAAAACTTAGTTACAAAACTTCTTTTTATCAAAACATGTAACAGAACAATCTCACCAATCTGTGGTGTGTCCTTTAAATCGTCCGGCTGTTGGTCTTCGGACAACACGTCTGTTTCAAAAGGGATCAGCTCGTGGACCTCTGCCGGGGAATCCTGTTGTCAAGAGGCCAGTCGGGACTTCAGATGGCAGCTGCTGCGGAGAAACGCTGTCTCCTTCGTGCAGGGGCCCCTACGATCATTCGGTCCTCAGTCGCACCTCTCAACCACGGACTCAGGTAGCCGTTGGATGTCCCACGGAGAGGTCCCACCAGAGTCGCCAGCTGACGAAGTGGAATTCTTCTACCTCGGCCAGGTATGCTTACAAAGGAAGACCAGCAGTCGGAGGTAACTGAAACATAAAAAGATTTATTGCGCTCGAGCGGGTACACCACCTCACAGCTCCATGTGGCTATGAGGGAAGTGGACAACTTACAATAGTCAGAGACAGCCTTATATACTTTTGTGCTCCATAAGCGTAGGTGGGGATGGATATGATAAATCAGCAGCTGTCAAGGATGATTAATGATCTCCAAACAATATCACGTACTGGTCAGGGCCAGTGACTCTGGAAATATGTATACTTGGCTTGCTGAACACAAATATAAAGGTTACTCACTAAACCCCATCAGTCATCAATAATCTTGTGATACACAGAAATAAAGCAGAACTATGCATAACTTGTGCCAAGTATAAACATGGGCGGGCTTGTGGTTACAGAGTCAGGCGCCCATTTGATTAGTCATCCGGATACAGAGCAAAGGTTACATCTCTTGTGTCAACAACGATTCATTACCATCAGCAGTCTTTTGTTAGCTGTAATCTATTTGGAATTAGTTGGATAGGAAAACTGCGCAAATGAGTCGTTGACCTTTAAGCAACATACCCTGCTCTACTTGTGCGTCATAAAGCGAAGTGCAAACATATGCTCTGGGGTCGACTGGTGTATTAACATTTCTTTGTGCAGATGAAGCGGCCACACCATATGTGCTGAGGTGGCAAGCTAAAGAGACTAATACAAAATGGTGGCTGGGAAACACAAAATGGAGGAGCTTTCGTCCATTACTAAAAACTGTATTTCCACAATAGCATAACAAAACACAGCACAGCAAAACATAGCATAGCATACAGCATCACTCCGCATCACCACAGCATCACTCAGGGGCACCACAACATCACTATGCGCTACCACAGCATCACTGAAGCCACAGCATCACTCACTTGTTCACCATCACAACATCACTCAGCGCCGCAACAGCATCGATCTGTGTAATCATTCAACAACACCAGGTTCACATATGTTCTCTCAATGTTTCAAGCTTTATTACAAATGTAACACAAATATGTTAATATTTCACTTCTGTTCTTGGATTTTCGTCACAATAAAATACACTGAACATAATCTTCACAAAAGTTATTTACAAAACTTTAAGCTAGTGCCATTTTAAATTACAATAACTTTCATTTAAGTATTAATTATTGAAAAAAATTAAAAGACATTGTTATTTGTAATATCAATACATGTAAGTCACGTAAATACAACACATATTGAATTACAAATGCTATAGGTGTCACATTTGCGAAAGTTATAACTATTGGCATTGTTAATGACAAAGCTATTAATTTCGCTATTTTCAAAAACGAAACATAAATAAATAAATTGTCATTTACAATACCAATAGCTCAAACTTTCCTAATGCGAGACCTATTGCATTGCAAATGCTTGTTTATACAAAGGGGCAGGCAACCTGCTTTGGGCCTCAGACTGGGCAGAGAAGACAGCCTGCTTCACAGAGCTGTGAATACCAGTGGGGCTGCAGGTGCAGTTGCCCTGGTGCCCAGTGGAGTGAGGGTACAACCAAACCCCAATTAGGTTGTTTTTCTCTTTTACTAAACGTTCTTTGCTTGCATTAGGGCACACTGTACCCTTTCTGTGCCAGTGTTGGTTTGGACTTCAGACTAATGGCTCAAGGGAGGTGAAACTAAAGCAGAGGAGGCACCTTGGCTGGACCTCTGAGAGATGACAAAGAGGGGGGCATGAGGCAAAACAGGGGCCCTTGTTTTTAACAAAAGGCAGAGGAGAGTGTACAGTTTGCAAGGGAGTAGCTATCATTGGCAAAGTAGGTGCAATGGTACTAGTTCCAAGAGGTGTGAGTGGCTCACTGAATTACAAACATAACGCCCACATGTGGAGAAAAATTGACCTTTACTAACACTGAGGTGGAGTCTGCCCTCGGTTTGACCCAACGGGGGAAAGCACCGGGGTTGGATTTAATACCCGCAGACTTGTTCAAAGCAAATACCGACCTCTGGGTGTCATATATAACCAACATAGCCAATTCGATAGCAAAAGGTGCAAGCATCCCCAAATCATGGAAGGGGGCTGAGATCCTTCCAATATACAAAAAAGGAGACAGGTCAAATCCGGGCAATTATCGCCCGATTAGTTTAATCGACGGCCTCCAAAAGGTCATTGCTCGAATGATCTTGGCTAGAGTGCAAGGGTGGATAGAATCGGAAAATATATTGTCACCTATGCCGGCAGGCTTTAGATCGGGGACGAGCACTATTGACCAGGTGTTCCGATTCTGTTTTATTTTCTGAAAGGTGGTCATGCTCGGCGGTGGCACTATCTTCGCCGCATTTATAAACCTGAAGTCAGCCTTCGATTTAGTGCCTAGGGGTAAACTGTGGCAGGTATTGAGGGACCTTGGGTTACCAGGAGAACTACTCGAGTTAATCATTAAAATGCATGAAGACAACTATGCGAGGGTGAGGTGGGGAGGCCAAGCTCAACACACAGATTCCTTCCCGGTCACTCGTGGAGTTCGTCAGGGGTGTGTCCTTGCGCCCACACTTTTCCTGCTCTTCATTGATCAGGTAGTTACATTTTTCTCAGCTACCCATACCGACACCCCATCGTTGGCAGGGACAAGATTCCCTATGCTTATCTTCGCTGACGACACTCTACTCCTATCCAAAAGAAGGAAATGCTTACAGCGGGCCTTAAACTGTTTTGAGGAGTTTTATGTGAAAAATGATCTCCAGGTAAACGTGGGGAAAACCAAGTTCATGGTTCTAACTAGGAATAACTTTGTCCGTAGTAATGTAACAATGAGTGGGGTCAACTTGGAACAAGTTGAAACCATGACTTATTTAGGGGTCACCTTGGACCGCCGTCTGCTATGGAAAGAGCAAATCGCTGCTCAACAGCTAAAATTTGCCCAACTCACCGGCTGTCTTTTGCGTGAGCAGAAGAGATCCATAACAAAACGGGTTATCCCCGCTATGAAAATTTATGACACCAAAATAAATGCTGCCATACTTTATGGCGCTGACCTATGGGGATTCATGTATCTCTCAAGTCTCTACAAAACTCAGTGTAAATTCCTCCGGAACTTGGTAGGGTTACCTCAATCCTCTCCATCGATACCTCTCTGTCAAGATATGGGATGCTTTCCAATTAATGATATGGCAAGATTTAGAGTAGTGGCTCTCTGGAGGCGTTTGTGGACCTCCCCGGATCTTACCCTTTTTGCAAAGGAGTTAGCAGAAGTGAGGTCGATGGGGGGCTCTGAAAGAATCCCTTGACTTTGCTCTGTAAAAAAGAGCTTGCAAGATATGGGATTAGAACACCTGTGGGCTTTTCCTGGTACCAACACCTTTCCATCAAAAAAGGAATTCAAAGAATTATATTGGGCCTTGGTCCGCCAATCCTTGGTAACCGCTTCCAGTTCTGGCAGTCTTACGGGAAGATTCCTAAGCTTTAAGCTGGACCCCTCCCGTGAGACTTACTGGGATATCATCACCAGACCACTGGATAAGAAACTTTATCACCAGTTTCGAGTAGGTGCCCCACCGTTGAACTCATTTACATCATCTTGGGTCAAAGGAACAACAAGCTCCTGTTGTTGGTGCCCAGGCCTAACGGAAACCGAGGGTCATCTCCTGTTTGCCTCCCCGTTGTATTCAGAACCTCGCACCAAATGGATAAAACCCCTGTTTCAGCGCCTCTCATGTAGAAGGTCTTCAGAGGCGATCTGGGTCCTAAAAACAAATACCTCTGAAGTATTTGTGGTATGCTTGGCCAAATTTTTAGGCTGGGCGTGGGCAATAAGGGCTAGAAGGAACTCACATTAGCTGTACTGTGTATGACCTTATTAATTCTGTAATTGAAATTTGCATATTTTAGCTTTTTTTAAGACCAGGTTTTTCTCTGTCTTTGTAATTCTTGAATGTTTTATAATCATTTTTAGCTGTGATTCTAGTGTAATCGAAATGCAATACAACAATATTGTTCTAGTGGTTTAAGTGCCCGAAAATGTTTTTTAACTCTGTCTTTTATGATTTTATCATCGAAATAAAGACTTTAAAACCTGAATTAAAATCATGACTTTCTTTACCAAAGTGGCATGGGGGCTCATTTTCCATGTTAACGTTAGCGCAGAGGGAACCCTTGCTGCAAAGAGGAGGGCAACACAAAGGAGTTTTTTTCTAAAAGGGACAAAGAATCTGTTTCAAGATTGGAGTGATGGTTAGGTATGGCGGAGAAGGGGTGAAATAGGCAGAAAAGAAATTCTGCTACTCAGGGTTGCAGCTATCATCAGTGCAGCAGATACAGTTGCATTGGCACCCAGCTGTGTAACAGGCTCACAAAGCTCCGCTTATAGGTTTTAATGGTTTTTGTTTAGAAGTCTGATATTTAGTGTAGATTTTTTGAGCTATGAAAAGTACCTCTGAAATTATCTCAAAAACCAAATTATGCACACATCTCTGCCCTTCCCATTCCCCCAATTTGAGCCATAAAACTTCGGAGAGGTACCAGATTTCCAACAAGGTTGCATAGAGGGTCTTAGAGCAAGAAAGATTGAAGACTTCTGCTTTAGAAGATAATAATTTTGTGGGCAAATTTGAGTTAAAAAATCCATGATTACCATTTAAACTCAAGGAAGTGTGGTAATCTGACATAGAGAACATAATTATCCAGACTGGAAAGAATGAGAGGTGTTACCTCGAAACCGGTCCGGTCCTCGGATGCTTGATTCCGTTCTGGGAAGGACATGGCTTTTGTAGTTCGGACTGGACTGTTCCCATGGGGCACAGGGTCAGAGCTGATTTGCATATCGCCATTGTCTAACCCAGGGTGGTGTGGAGTGCAAAAAACCGATGGATTTGGGCCCAGATCTTTGGACTGGGGTGAGTGTGTGACATTGATCCACATTCGGTCCATCACCTGTTGCGTTTGCATATTCCGCCCTAAGTGCGCTGGGGATGCCCAGACGTGGGTCCCAGGCACTCCACACCACTGGAGTCAAGCTAGCCGGGCTGATGAGAGGTGTTACCTCAAAACCGGTCCGGTCCTCGGATGCTTGATTCCGTTCTGGGAAGGACATGGCTTTTGTAGTTCGGACTGGACTGTTCCCATGGGGCACAGGGTCAGAGCTGATTTGCATATCGCCATTGTCTAACCCAGGGTGGTGTGGAGTGCAAAAAAACGATGGATTTGGGCCCAGATCTTTGGACTGGGGTGAGTGTGTGACATTGATCCACATTCGGTCCATCACCTGTTGTGTTTGCATATTCCGCCCTAAGTGCGCTGGGGATGCTCAGACGTGGGTCCCAGGCACTCCACACCACTGGAGTCAAGCTAGCCGGGCTGATGAGAGGTGTTACCTCGAAACCGGTCCGGTCCTCGGATGCTTGATTCCGTTCTGGGAAGGACATGGCTTTTGTAGTTCGGACTGGACTGTTCCCATGGGGCACAGGGTCAGAGCTGATTTGCATATCGCCATTGTCTAACCCAGGGTGGTGTGGAGTGCAAAAAAACGATGGATTTGGGCCCAGATCTTTGGACTGGGGTGAGTGTGTGACATTGATCCACATTCGGTCCATCACCTGTTGCGTTTGCATATTCCGCCCTAAGTGTGCTGGGGATGCCCAGACGTGGGTCCCAGGCACTCCACACCACTGGAGTCAAGCTAGCCGGGCTGATGAGAGGTGTTACCTCGAAACCGGTCCGGTCCTCGGATGCTTGATTCCGTTCTGGGAAGGACATGGCTTTTGTAGTTCGGACTGGACTGTTCCCATGGGGCACAGGGTCAGAGCTGACTTGCATATCGCCATTGTCTAACCCAGGGTGGTGTGGAGTGCAAAAAAACGATGGATTTGGGCCCAGATCTTTGGACTGGGGTGAGTGTGTGACATTGATCCACATTCGGTCCATCACCTGTTGCGTTTGCATATTCCGCCCTAAGTGCGCTGGGGATGCCCAGACGTGGGTCCCAGGCACTCCACACCACTGGAGTCAAGCTAGCCGGGCTGATGAGAGGTGTTACCTCGAAACCGGTCCGGTCCTCGGATGCTTGATTCCGTTCTGGGAAGGACATGGCTTTTGTAGTTCGGACTGGACTGTTCCCATGTGGCACAGGGTCAGAGCTGATTTGCATATCGCCATTGTCTAACCCAGGGTGGTGTGGAGTGCAAAAAAACGATGGATTTGGGCCCAGATCTTTGGACTGGGGTGAGTGTGTGACATTTATCCACATTCGGTCCATCACCTGTTGCGTTTGCAAAGAGGAGGGCAACACCAAGGAGTTATTTTTTTTTTCTGAAAGGGACAAAGAGTCTGCTTCAAGATTGGAGTGATGGTCATATATAGTGGAGAAGGGGTGAAATAGGCAGAGGAGACAGCATGCTACTCAGGGCTGCAGCTATCATTAGTACAGCAGATGCAGTTGCATTGGCACCCAGCTGTGTAACAGGCTCCCAACACCCGAATATGGGTTGTAATGGATTTTTCTTACAAGTCTGATATTTTGTGTGGATTTTTTGAGCTATTGAAAAAGTTCCTCTGAAATGATCTAAAAAAACCACATCATGCACACATCTCTGCCCTTCCCATTCCCACGATTCGAGCCATAAAACTTTGGAGGGGGACCAGATTTCAAACAAGGTTGCCTACAGGGTCTCAGAACAAAAAAGACCTCTGCTTAAGAAGCTAAGAAATTTGTGGGCAAACTTGAGGTAAAAAATCCATGATTACCATTTAAACTGAAGGAAGTGTGGTAATCTGACATAGAGAACATGATTATCGAGACTGGAAAGAATGCACTCGTAATTCCATCAGAAATAGCAATCTAAGCACATTTCAGGTTAATCCAGTTAAAATATTTACACAAGGTGTACATCCCCAGCACAGCAACTCATACTTCCTTATAATCCCTTACAGGGAGGAGAGATTTTATACGTAGAATATGGAGTTGATATGTGGTCCAGACTATTTGGGTGGCAGATGCTGAGCTTCTATTAAGGGTCTTGGGATATAGATTCATTCTAACTCTTAGGGTTTCACATTTGGGCTTATTAGAGGAACTTGAGATGGTTAGCTGCAGTAAGTGTTTAATAATTCATGGACTGCACACAGCCAAGTGATACATTGTGCCAAATTGGCAGGCCAAAGAGACAGGGGAAGTTAGATGGTGGATCAACAACATGGACAAATTTATTTTTATGGAGCTTTGGCTTGCCTGAAAAAGCATCAGAAAATGTAAGGGCTTTGTGTCTTGGCCACACATGAGCAAGAGAAAGGTAACAATGGCCCTCCTGTGCAGTGTAAAGGAATTATGAGAATGCAGAGTTAAAGACTGGATGATGTGAAAGACCAGGCAGTGGGGATGAAACACAAGAGGAAGGCCTTCAGGGTTAAGAAAAAAGTATGAAACAATCAGAAGAATGGCAATGGTGCTTGAGAAACAATTTCAGAAGGAGAGTCAGCCGGAACAGGTTGAATTGCAACTGCTTTGGTGGTATGGTTGCCTCGATTGATCAAGTTGTCCAGCATTTTGAGTTTTGCACCAATTTTTTCTTCTGCCAGGGTCCAGATAACCAAAACAACAACCAAGATGCCAATACTGATCAAAAATTTAAATCACTTTGAAAAATGGCGCAAGAACCATAAAGCAATGCATCCATATGCTCATTAATAGCTTCCAACACACTTTATTGTTGATTTGGCCTCTTTTGCTCTCAGGAAAAATTATTTTTTCTTTTGAGTTGAGTTCTTTTTCCAGACAAAAGGTGTGGCAATGGGGTGCCCTTTTGCTCCAGAACTAGCCGTGTTATTCATGTCGATGTTCAAAGACACATTTGTTTATAATAACAATCCATTTTCTCAATGTATAACAACTTGATTACGCTTCATCGACAATATCTTTCTGGTTTGGACAGGGGACAAGGAACAACTTATGTTTTTTTACAACTGGCTTAATATAAGAACATCGGATATTACATTTAGTATTTCCCATTCAGTACACAAAATATCTTTCCTCGATGTGGAAGTATACCCAACTGAAGGGGGTCTGGTGACAACTCAGTATAAAAAGTCTACAGACAGGAACAAAGCACTTTTGTTTTCTAGTAACCACCAAGAAGTTTGAGAGAAAATCTGCCGTATGGGCAGTTTTTAAGGATCCGCTGAAATTGCTTTTACAGGGATGAATACAGGCTGCATGCCAATAATTTGGTTGAGAATTTGCGGTACCGCGGGTATCCCAAGAAATTGGTTAAAACGGCGATGAAACTCGCATGGTGTACACCTAGAGAAACACTTCTAGAGAGACGAGAAAAATCACCTATGCAACACCAAGTATGTGTTAGAACTTTTTGCTCAAACTCAAACAACCTTAAAAAAAGTGATCACTCAGAATTGGCACTTGATTAAGAATTTGGATCAGGACTTCTCGTCTGCCCCACTTTTTGCTTTGCTTTAAAAAAAGAAAGTAGTATCTCTAATCATATAGTGAGGGTAGCGATAAAAAAAAAAAAAAACATCACTAAGGGAACTAATGGGACTCTCACCAGAAACAGGACATCATGAGTGTGGCACATATGTCTGCTGTGATCAAACGGTGCAGGGATCCTTATTTTCACATAAGGGCGTATTCTGGAAACATGAAGCATTCACAACTTGCAAGACAAAATATGTCATTTATGGAATAACTAGCCCATGTGAATTGTTATACATTGGCAAGACAAATCAAGAAATAAGCCAGAGGATCTCACAACATAAGTCCCGCATTAGGAAGAATGTGGAAACAGCGCCTCTGGTGAACCACTGGACAAAAAAAATCTGTAACGGAAAGAGACTTACGTTGGAAACGTGACCCTCGAAGGGGCGACGTTGAATTAAAATTAGCACAGAGAGGCCATGCTTATTGTGAAATTTGACACAGCAGTATCAGGTCTGAATGAAATCTCAGAATTATACAAACTATAGATACATCACATCTTTTATGTAGCCTTTCCATATGACTCCGTGGTGGAAAAAAAAAACCCACGGTCCGCAATATTCGGCATTTGAATCAAGGTCCCATTGTGTTTAGATTCAAATTTGGGGAAGTTTATATACAGATGTGGGTGTAGAATTTAGAGGGGACAAGACACCACCATTTGTGCCCCCTCCAGGTCCAGTTGGCATAATTGCGTTTGCAAGTCTGTGCTGGGTGCAGATTCAATTTACTTGTGAGGTCGTGCTGGTATTATGAGCTTGATATATTGATAGAACACACAGGAGTTAGGCATATATGACTACAGGCTCGCATGACGTGAACGATATATCTAGAAAGTCCGTGGAGGTTGTCGTTTTAATTGTAATTTTTATTTTTGACGAGAGTATGCCCAAATTTTTGGAGGAGTTTACGCTCTGAACTTCAAATCCCAGAATACCCGATATCCGGGAATGTATTTACACGTTTCAACATGAAGCTATGCTGTACGTCACTCACGCTTACTAAACTATCCGTTCGAGCTATGGTGAAGGGAATACCGTGATTAAAACTGGTATGCCTTATGGGGAATAATAGAGTATATTGTATGTTACAACCAGGTAAACAAGCCCGTTAATAGGGGGTTTATGTCGTTCCAAACAGCAGTGCCGAGCCGATTGATTTACAGAAGTCAAAGCCGTATGCGGGTGTTGTTTACTAGTGTTGGAAGGCACTTGAGGTATGTCAACGTTGTTAATACAAAATTAAAAGAGGAGGAGTGCGAGTTAGTTTTTTACAGCGTCAGCTTAGTTAAGTCTTCTCAACTTTTGTTACGGACAGGAACGCCGTAAAACATCGGTTGTGATTTGGAGCAATTGGAAGCAATTAGTTCAGCAGTGGCTGTTGTATATCGAATAACCTGGGAAACATCAAGTAAGTGGAAGCAGGCATGCTCTGATGTCCTTCATAATTTAGCATGCGATTGAAAGACGAGACAAACTTTTGTTTCTTTTCTTTCTTTAGAGTCACACCAATAGTCCAGCTTCTTTGAAATTTCAACCTTATGGTTGTTGTAGAATAGGTAAGCAGTGTCTGAGGTGGAATATGCAGTGTGGGCTGCTTTCAGATGAATACATGGCGGCCAGATAAGGATGCCAGTCGGGAGCTCCCGACTCCCATGGGCAGAGTCACAGATCGGCAGCGGAAATGAGGGTCCGGACCAACACGCCACTGCAAGTGTAAACTGTTTAAATTGATATAGTGCAAAAAGGAAGAGAAAGATTAGCGCAGCTTACCTCGGGTGGCTCGGTCTGCTTGGTCAGACTTGCAGCGTGTACTGCGCGCAGGCTACTTCCGGGATCGCCGATCGGCTGCAATCAACGCGGAATGCGGGGGGGGGAGTCTCGGTGTCTCTCGTGACGGTGGATTCTCATATTGCAGCATTGGGGGGTCGGCTTTGTGCTTCGGGCCAGATCCCGGCAGTAACCCTTGGGAGGGCGGAGAAACCCAGGGACACGCTGTGGAGTGAGGTAGGGGTGGTGCTCAGACAGAGCAGGAAGGCTGCTATTAGGATTTCCTATCGGTCAAAGGCATCAGCCAGCCCCGGCAGCAAGGGGGCCGTTGAGAAGGAGAGGACACAGGGGGAAGAGCTGGCAGGCAGAGAAGAACAGCCAAAAGGCAGCAGGGCTGCTAATTCCTCAAAAGGGGACCGGAACAAGACTTGGAAGAAGAGCTCTGTAATAACACAAGTAAGTGAAATATCTGACATATATTTGGGAAGCACAACAGTAAAAATAGAGGATTTGGCTGTAAAGGAGGGTGTGGAAGGGGGTAAGACCACTGTTACGGTTACTGATAACTTGGTTACTGACTGTGCTACTGACCTTGTAGACAATTTGCCTAAGAGAGGAAATAAATATTGTCTAAGAAAATAATTTTTTAGGGGCCACATTAAATTCTGAAGCAATTCAAGAAGAGAAGGAGAAAAGGGAGAAAATTAAAGAAAAAAACAAAGTAGTGTCTCCAACACAAATCCTGGAGTCAAAAATAGTTCCAATACGGTCCAAAGTAGTAACACAAAAGGTTAAAATTACCCCCTCTCTTCGCACCTACTTTAAGGTAAAGAATACCCTTCCTAAAGACTCAAAAGATCAAAACCCAGAGAAGGAGAGTGTAGTTATCTACTCAGAAAGGGACTCACCACAACTTCCAATGGCTGAGAAACATCTAACTGCAGGTATCCCACACAGCCCCAACCGTTTCAGTGAGCTAGCAACAACAGAGCAAGATAAGGAAGTGGAGAGTGAGGAAAATATACAGGAAAATACTCAGATACTCAGCCCCCAGCCAGGGGAATACACAGCCCCCAGCCAGGGGACTGGAACAAGACTTGGAAAATAAAACAGAAGGGCCCTGTAATTACCCAAGTCAGTGAAATATCTGAAATATATTTGGGAAGCACAGATCAATTAATGTAAATTTTGATCATGGATATGAGATTGAGCATTGCGATATCAGAAAGAAATCAACTCAGAATCCAGGGGTTATGTAAGACATTGGAGACCAAGATGACCTCTATGATGGAAAGGGTCACCACCTTGGAGACCAATATGGAAGAGCTAGACAGAAGGCTCACCTGTAATGAAAAAACAACGGGGGCCCTGCAGGCTAGTGAAAAAGAACTTCGAAGCAAAATCGAGTCACTAGAAAATCAGGCCCGACGTAATAACTTGAGGCTCCTGCACATTCCAGAGGGCCAAGAAGTAGGAGACATAAATATTTTTGTGATAAACCTTCTAAAAGAGTTTTTCCCCTGGATTAAAACTGAGGAGCTCTCCGAAGATATTCAGAGGGTTCACAGAGGCCCTTTCGCAAAAAATAAAAACAGGACAAATCCCAGGAAGATCCTTGTAAACTTTAAAACCTATGCACTAAAAGAAACAATTCTAAAAGAGGCGATAAGTGCAGGATCTTACAAAAAGGATGAGTGGTCATTTAGAATAAGATCTGATATTTCTAAGACTACACAAGATCACCAGTGGCAGTTAGGTCAATACATACAGGAGCTAAAATCCCTGGGGGCGAATGTACAAATGAAATTTCCTGCAATGCTGAGGATCATGTGGGATAATCACATGTATAACCTGAAAGAGCTACAAGAAGTAGAAGCGCTGATAGATTAAATTAAGGTGCGAAAAGCCGGACTGTAAAATAAAAAATCTGCCCATGGGGTAGGGTTCTCGAATAGGCAGGACAGGCCTGCCGAAGAGTAAAGGGAGGGTTCTCCAGGGGAGGGGAAAGCTGGGGGGGGGGGGGGGGGGGGGAGGGACACGGTCTTTGTATAAAATATGGTGCACATATTGTGGGAGCATATTGGGGAAAATCTTTTTTAAAAATCTTGGTCCCGATCACGCAAGGCTAAGAGGGAAAGTCCCCTTACCACCTTAAATCATGGGAATCAAAATTCTTTCATGGAACGTGAATGGCTTGAGAGTTAGATCAAGAAGGCAAAGGATGTTAGAATACCTCAAAAATAAAGATTGGGACATAATTATTCTTCAAGAAACCCATCTCTTGTTATCTGAATGGGAAGGAATAATGGAAGGCCATCGCTGGGTAGATTTTTATATTTGTACGAAACAAACATGCTGTGTTAAAGGTGTAATCATTATTTTTTTTTAAAAATCAGCAAAGGCAACTTTGGAGGCTCATAAAGTCGACGTAAAAGGGAGATGGGCTGTTGGAAATATTCGTCTAGAAGGCAGAACACTAGTGATTGGAGGGTATTACAGGCCCAATATCGACGATCCCTTAGCATTGCAGGAGCTTTATGCACACCTGTTGGACGCACCAGGGCCCATCATCCTTGGTGGCGATTTTTACATTTTGTTCGACCCGGTATTAGATAGGAGTCCTCCAAAAAATAGACGCACTATGCCTAAAATTAGGAGGTGGCTTAAGACTTACCAAGAAGATCTAGGGCTAATAGATGTATGGAGAGATAAGGGAGAAAAAAACAAACCCTTTGTTTACATTTAAAAATAAAAATAAACTGGGACATTCATCTAGAATTGACTACTTCTTAATAGATAAAGCATTATTGGGGGAAGTTAAAAAGGTTAGGCATTTACCTGAACACTTGTCAGATCATTCCGCAGTAATATTGGAAATTGAGTTTGACAAACCTTGGACTCAGCCAAGGTGGACTCTAGATAAAGTAATACTTTTAGAGGACAAAATAATAGAGGTTCTCAAGGATGAAACTTTATCATATTTTCAATTAAATCAGGAACAGACCACTAGTCAGATTAGATGGGAGGCCTACAAGGCAGTGCTTAGAGGTAAAATGATCAGCCTAACGGCCCACAGAAATAAAATAAAGAAGAAGGAAATAGAGAGTTTAGAGGGTGAAATACACAGGTGGGAAAAGAATATTATTCAAGAAACATCAGCTAAAATAATAGAAACATCTAGGAAGGAACTGATTAAGGCAAAAAATAACCTAATAAACATACTAGATTCTAGATTTAAGAAGAGGTGGGAAGCGAGTAAGTTAGCTCATTATCAATACTGGGAGGGGTGTGGCAAGCTTTTAGCTTGGAAAACAAAGAGCAATCTAACTAAAAACAAAATCACAAGCATTCAAGAGACAAAGAGTATTAGACCACTTGTGGAAGAAGAAGATTTAAAAAATATTTTCTTTTTATTTTTCTCAGAACTATACAAGGATGATACAAAAAATAGTGAGGCTTTAACTCAAGAATATCTTAGGCAATGGGTTAAACAAACTCTGTCAGAAGATCAAAAGGAGAAACTAAATGCAGAATTTACGGAATCTGAAGTCAACAAGGTGATTAAAGGTCTGAAAAGCGCCAAAGCAGCTGGGCCTGATGCCTTGCCTAATGAATTCTATAAAGTATTGCGTGAGTTTTTGGTTCCAGAACTTACCAATCTGTTCAACAACATATTTATAAGAGGACAAATACCTCCTAAATCATGGAGCGAAGCTACTATCTGCATAATATTGAAACCAGGGAAAGACCCTAAACGCTGCGGGTCATACAGGCTGATCTCTATGTTAAACTGTGACTACAAGATCTTTACAGAGCTACTGGCAAAGAGACTAGGAACATGCGCAGGACATTTAATCCACACAGATCAGAAAACGTTTGTAAGGGGTAGACAGATTCAGGAATTCACACATGACTGATAGGAGCCATAGATCTAGCCAGCGAGGAAAACCTTCCCCTATCGGTCGTTACCTTTGATGCCGCTAAGGCCTTTGACAGGGTGAAGTGGAGTTTTTTACACAACATATTGGAAGCTTATAATTTAGGCAATAACTTTTCAAGAGCGGTTAGAGCTATATAGAACTCTCCAACTTCATGTGTGTTGGTTAACGGGTCCCTGACAGAGAGAATACATATAGAAAGAGGTACTAGGCAGGAGTGCCCGTTATCCCCTATATTGTTTAATCTCTACATTGAGCCCCTGGCCTGTGCCTTAAGATCCAACCCACACATATCTCCTTTTAGCTGTAGGAAATGGGAAAAGAAAGTCGCGCTTTACGCGGACGCCTTAATGATATACACAAACAACTTGACTGGCTGTCTTCCTGAAATAATAGTTACACTACAGCAGTTTGGAAGCCTAGCAGGCTACCAAATTAACCAACAATAGACTGAAATAATGTGTTGGAACACTCAGGCTAACTACCCTTTAGAAAAACTGTGAATCAGATACTTAGGGATCTTAATTGTAAAATAAGTAAAATTGTAAAATTGAAATCAAGAAGATTGCTCAGATAAACTTTAATAGGGTACAATCTGAGGACAAAAAACTATGTTCGCTCCCTCTGTCATTTATAGGTCGCTCTAATCTGGTCAAGATGATGATCTTACCCAAATTTACATACCTTTTCAACTCAATATCGTTAGAATTTAAAAAAGATTCAATAGCCAAAATACAGGGCAAAATCAATAGCTTTATTTGGGCCTCAAAGGGAGTCGGAATTTCATGGAAGAAGTTGAGAAGGAAACAGGAACATGGAGGGATAGCTAGCCCAGACCTTCTCCAATATTATAGGGCGTTCCATTTTAAGAATATTAGAGTGCTGTTTAAAACAATCAACTGTTTTCCAGCGTTTATGGAAGCAATGACAAGTCAAGAAGGGGACTATTTTTTGTACAAATTCGGTCACATAAACTTTTTCAAGAAGATTAAATTGAAAATCTTGGGAGCAGCCATTAGATTGTGGGTCCAGATGAGACGCTTATGGAAGATCCCCTATCATAGTCATTACGCCCCCATCTGGGATTCACCTGGCATGCCTCAATGCTTAAAGGATGTGCTATCAGCTCCACTGACAGAAAACGGAATAGTGGAATGGGGACAAATAGTAACTGGTACTAACATTATTGACTGGGAAAAACTTGTAGACTTAACAAACAGAAGTCTGTCAAAATGTAATTACTACCAGTTAGCAAGCTGGGCTAAAACCCTAGGAAAAGATGGGCCAGGAAACTTAGAATTAGAAGCTAAGATCCAACAAATATTTGAGAAGAAAGATGTAGCCTACTGGTACTGGGCGGTTATCAATGAGGGACAAGACTATTTCACCCTACCAAACGAGATATGAGGGAAGGCGCTGCAGTCACAGGATGTATCAGCACTATGGCAATTATCTGTGGTTGCATGCGGGGATGTGATTAAATCCGCACCCTTGAAAAAGAACTTCTTGTTTACTCTGCATAGAGTATATTGGACACTGTTGCAAAGTCATCCTGTGCCCTGGGCACACCCCAACTTTTTGCTGACTGGAACTGGTAGTAACTGACTCTGACTGACCCTGGGCTCTGTTTAACCAGGCCCAGGCCCAGGCCCAGTGCCAGTGCCCACCTAAAAAGAACACATTAGAATACAGTTGAGACACCCAACATACACTAGGGTATACTATGGTATGGTAGGGTACCCCTGTAATTGGCATGGCCTACCCCATCAGCCCCTAGCATGTAATAGGGCAGGGGATTGAAACTACCTAGAATTCCAGTATCCTGAGGTATGGTAGTTTAGAGGCCAGCAGATTTTCTGCACTAGCATGTGTGCAGTGCTGAAGCCTTAGGTCAGTTTAAAAGCATCCCTGGTGGCCAGGACAGCTTTTAAACCTTAAATTGTGCCCAAACTGACTTTGGAGGTAGGGGCCCTTAAAAATGAAAAACCTACCATGTTTTTTCATACTAGGGACCCCCAGGGTCACCCCTACGCAGGCACGGCCCGTGCCGGGCATTATACTGGGGCGGTGACGTCAGGCGGGGGAGGGTCATGGTGGGGGGGTTGTAAAATGCGGGTTATGGACCATTAGAGGTAAGTACCGGAAAAAGAAAAAAAATCGTTGCACACACTGCATCACATTTGGCGATGCAGCGTGGGCAACTAAATTTTTTTTTTTTTTGGTACTTACCTCTAATGGTCCATATCCCGCATTTTACAACCCCCCACCCTGACCCTCCCCTGCCTGATGTCACCACCTCAGTATAACACCCGGCACGGGCCGTGCCTGCCCCTAGGTATCCCTGGGATGGGGGGGTCAATTATCTATAAGGAGCTCCTTTATAAAATGAGTTTGTATATTCCTGGGTAAAGTGAAATTTTACATTTCACTCCCCACATTATGTTTAAGAGCTGCTCAAATTCGACTTTGATGCTAGAAGAATTGCGTATGGATAATCTGCAGATTTAGAACACCTGAAGTCTCCCCTAGGTGCACAGGGTGTGGGGGTCCTGTAGAAATTAGGGACATGCTTATAAAATATGGTTTTATAAGCCCTGGTGCTACAAAAGTGGCCCCAGTCATTTCCCCATTGCAAACCCCACGGCCCATAGGTTAACATGGTAGGAAGTTATTGATTAATAAATATTGATAGGAGAGGACTAGCCGGACCATTCAAAGACTTCCCAGAATGGTAGTAGTAAATCCAACAATATTATATTGTTGAATTTCTCCTAAAGTGTACATTCAAGAAGTTATAAGATGTTCTTGTTTGTAAGTCCAAATACAGCCTTCCAGTGGTCTGCCCTGATTGGTCAGAGTTAAAATGATTGATTTGATTTGATTTATCCATTTGTAAAGCGCGCGAATGCCCAGAGGCGTCTTGGCCTTATGACAGACTGCAAACTTCTGAGACAGGCAACCTAGATAACCGCAGTCAATAGCCAAGTTTTGACTGCTTTTCTAAAGGACCCAGAGATGGGCTATTTTTTATAGATAGAGGCAGCCGGTTCCAGGCCTGTGCTGTGTGCACCAAGAAACTTCTTCCGCCCCAACTGGCCCGTCTAAATTTCGGGGCTCTGATTAGTTTAAGATGGCTGGATCTAAGAAGTCTGGCCAGTTCGTACAGTTTCAAGTGGGTCTACAGGAATTGTGAGCCTGATCCCTGAAGCGCCTTATAGGCCAGGCACAACGATTTGAACTGCACCCTTTTTACTATTGGGAGCCAGTGTATGGTTTTTAGTTTGTGGGCAATTGGCTCATATTTAGGGATGCCAAGCACCAGCCTTCCGGCTGCATTCTGCAGGCATTTTAGTTTGGCTAGGATCTGTACTCTAGCCTCGGCGTAAAGACCATTCCCATAATCCAACCTTGACAAGGCTAGAGCTGTCACCACTGTCTTTCGTAAATCCTCTGGTAAGTACGGCAGTATTTTTTTAATCATCTTTAAGATGAACCAGACTGTTGAGGCCAGTTTGCTGGCTTGTGCATCAAATTAAAGTTTGGTGTCAAGAGTAATGCCCAGATTTTTCACTTTTTCTGACGAATGTGGACAGATGTCCAGGTTTTTGCGTCACCCCCCCCAGCAGCATCACCTCGCTCTTGTCCCCATTAAGCTTTAGGCAATTATTCAGCATCCACTGGCTAAACTGTGACATACACAATTTAAATTTTTCTGCCGTCTCGTTCACATCTTTGCTGATAGACACCACTATCTGGGTGTCGTCGGCATAGGATACTGGAGTAAAGGCACAACCCCTTATAAATTCTGCCAGTGGTGCAACATATAAATTAAAAATGGTGGGGCTCAAAGAGGACCCCTGAGGAACCCCACATGGTGAACTAAATAATATGGATTTTGCCTCTCCTTCTACCGAGAAAGTTCTGTTCACTAAATAGGATGCGAGGAGGGCACAGGCTGAGTCATGGACCCTTGCTTCTCTCAGACGGTTCAGGAGAGTCTCATGGCTGACCGTATTGAAGGCCGCCGATAGGTCTAATAGAACCAAGGCGGTCTTCCCTCCATCATCCAGCACACTTCTGAGTTCTTCGACCGCCGTGAGCAGTGCTGTTTCCGTTCCGTGTCCCTCACGAAAACCAAATTGAGAATGATCCAGCCAGATATCTAGACAGCTGTTTATTTAGAAGTTTCTCGAGAATTTTTGCTGCGAAAGGAATCCTGGCTATGGGTCTATAGTTGCCTGGTTCCTCATGATCTAGATTCGATTTTTTTAAGAGTGGCATCACCGATATAATTTTCCAGGCATCTGGGAAAGTACCGGTTTTTAGGATTTGTGAAAATAGTTTTTCCAATAATGAACTCAACTGCTCTGGGAAGAGCTGCATAACTTTAGGGGGGCAGGGGTCCATTGGGCTGCCTGAACTAGTGGAAATCACCTCCTGCAGGATTTGGTCTGCTGTAGGCGGAGTAAATTGAAACAATGGGGTTTGTGCTGACCGCTCAGCTATATTTGTTGGGTATGAAAAAAACCTGAGCTGAGGTAGCTGAGTGGTGGGTCTTGAAGGTATCGAAGACCGAAGATACCTTGTTAACAAAAAATTCACCCAATGAGTTACAAAAATCTGAAGCCATTGCCTCCGTACTATTATTCTCAATTTTTAGGTTTAAAGTATTTTATTGAAGCAGGGTAAGGAAGGAAACAACAAAGTACATGAAAAAGAAAACCACAAGTGCCCCCATAATCAGTGCGTACGGTACATTAGATACATCAAAGCAATTCTGTCGCCACAGTGGGCACCATCCTGCTTGGAAACACAGCTCGCGCACCTGTGGGTGGAGACAAAAAAAAGGGGGGGGGGGGAAGGGAAGGAAAGGGAAAAAAGGAAAAAGAAAAAAGGGGTGGGGAAACAATCCTGCTCCATTTCCTACCCAACCAACAACCCCCCAACTCCCACACCCCGTCCCACCCCCTGTACTGTGCCATCAACCACTCGCTCTCTCCTCGTAGCAACCTATCGTTTGCCCCCGCCACCAGATGCCGACTTAGACCCATCAAACAGGCGGGTCCGGCGGCGGTGTCAGCCGTAACAGTCTGAGATGCCTAGGGCAGGTGATTTCTTTGAATTCAGAGCACAACAGAGTATGGAAAGGCGCCCACAGCTCCTCAAAGGCATCTACGTCCCCTGCCACCACTAAGGACAGTTTCTCCATGCCAAGGACATGCCACAATCTGTGCAGCCAGCCGACAACAGTGGGGAGCGTGGTGGAGCGCCAGTGTATGAGTATGTTTTGTACAGCTGACCCCAAAGCTATCGCTATCTGTCTACCCCTTTTAGATCTGAGAGGGTACATCAATCCATTCGGCAATCCCAATAGGACGTAGGCAGGGAATCGGGGCAGCTCTATCCCAAAACATTTGTCAACCTCATTGAGGACCTCCTCCCAGTAAGAAGCCAAAAGGGGACAGTCCCACAAGATATGAGTAAGCGTGCCATCCTGGCCACAGTTACACCAGCACGTCCCCGGTATTGATCTATCCATCTCATGTAGTTTCTCAGGAGTGCGATACCAATAGGTTGAAATTTTTGTGAAGGTCTCCGTGAGCCCCGTGTGATAGGCAGAGTGGCGTGCCCGGTAGGAGATGTGGTCCCATTCAGTATGACTCAGCACTCGACCAAGCTCCCGCTCCCAGCGCTCCCTACCCGGGTTGTGGATATGAAAGGGGGCGGGCTGCAGCATCTTGTACAAATCGGAGATAAGCTTAGCGTCCGACGTGCGAGTGACTAGCCAGCGCTCGTACACCGTGATCTCCCGGTCTGCCATCGCGCGCACCTGAGGCTGTAGCGCCCAGTGGCGCGCCTGCATATACCGCATGCACTCCGTCTCGGGGAGGCCATAATCCCGACGTAAGTCCTGGAAGGGGACGACACCCTCTGGGCCATATAGATGATACAAAGTGCAGCAGCGGGCCGCCCGCCAGTGATCGTAGGCGCCAGGCTCCATTCCCGGGCCAAAGTCCGGATTGCCAATCAGCGGCGTGAAGGGAGAGGGAAAGGTAGTGAGTTCATGCCTAGTAGCCACTGAGTCCCACACCCGAAGCGGGACCCGCGTCACAAAAGAGGCGTAAAGGTTAGGGGGCCGATGAGCCAGTCTCAGGAAAGGCACCTCCTGTAGCGTTCTGCCTGCTACCGCCTGGTCCTGAAACAGCCAGTGTTTATCCGACTCCCACCGGCTCCATTCCACCAAATAGCGCAGTTGGGCAGCCTGGAAATATTTCTGCAAGTCTGGTATCCCTAGTCCTCCAGACTCAGGTGCCAGCGTAGCTATGGTCCGTTTGATTCGAGGCCTACGGCCCTGCCACACAAAACGTGCGATGGCCGATTGAGTCTCCGCGAGCCATCCTTTGGGGGGCTGTAGCGGGAGCGCCCTAAACAGGTATAGTACCTGAGGTAGAAGGGTCATCTTCACTGCGGCCACCCTGCCCAGCAGCGATAACGTGCCCTTATCCCACCGGGCCAATTCCTCTCTGATTTTCGTACTCAAAGCCGTGTAATTGGCCGTGACCATCGAGGGGAGTGAGGGTGCCAAAAGGATCCCCAGATACGGAATCCGGTCCCCCGACCAGCTCAAAGGGAAAAGCCTCTGCAAGTCAGCTCTGGTGGCGCTAGTCAGCGAGATATCGAGGGCGGCAGATTTCCCGAGGTTCACTTTGAAGCCCGCCACCGCGGCAAAGAGGTCCAGTTCCGCGATACATGCAGGCAGGGACCTCCGTGGGTCATCGAGCGTCAAAATGACGTCATCCGCATAGAGGCTAAGCGCATGGTGAAACTCTCGCATCCTGACCCCTGTGATATCGGGGTTCTGTCGGACCCTTTGAGCAAACGGCTCCATATAAAGAGCGAAGAGCAGAGGGGACAGTGGGCATCCCTGTCGTGTACCACGTTCTATTGGAAAGTGTCGGGAGCTGCCCCCATTCACCCGGACCACCGCGGACGGAAACCGGTAGCAGTTGAAAATCAGGTGCCGGAACTTCTCGCCGACCCCGAACTTGCTCAGGACCTTCTCTAGATAGGGCCAATGCACCCTGTCAAACGCCTTTTCCGCGTCTATGGAGAGGAGCATGCGTTCCCCGGGAATCCTGGAGGCCTTCTCAAGAATATGAGTCACCCTCTTCGTGTTGTCCACCGTCTGCCTGCCTGGCACGAAGCCGGCTTGATCCGAGTCGACCATGCCCGGGAGATGAAGTGCCAAACGTGCCGCCAGTATGCTAGTGAAAACCTTCAGGTCCGTGTTCAGTAGCGAGATAGGGCGGTAGGACCCGCAGGCAGTCCGGTCCTTGCCCGGTTTTGGGATCACGGAGACCGTGGCCTGGAGAAATTCGCGGGGGGGTTGGCACCCGGCTCCGAGAATGTATTGAAGAGGCGCGTCAACAGAGGCGCCAGTTCCTGACAGAAGGTCTTATAGAAAAGAGGGATGAAGCCATCCGGTCCCGGGGCTTTACCCGTCTTAAGCCGGGAGATCGCCGTAACCACCTCCTCGATCCGAATCTCCCGCTCCAGATACTGGGCCTGATCCGGCGTCAACGACGGGAGCGGCACCGATTCCAGATAGTCCGCCTCCGCTCGGGCGGAGGGAGCCTCGCCAGTGTAGAGGTCAGCGTAGAAATTACAGAAAATGTCCGCAATCTGCTCGTCCTCCGTGACTGACCCTCCGGTAGGAGAAACCAGCTCTTTCACCCGGTGCTGCTGATGTTGCACCCTGAGCTTGTGCGCCAAGAGCCGGCCACACCTGTCGCCACCGGTGTAATACTTGTGCTTCAGGCGAAGCACCGCGTACTCCGCCCGGTCTGTGTCAAGAGCAGACAAGAGTTTCCTGGCGGCCTTCAGTTGCCTCCAGACTCTGGGGGCGCCCGTTCTGTGATGTACCTGTTCCAGCTCCCGCACCTGCCGGGTAAGCTCGTTCCTCTTGAGCTGGCGATCCTTGTTCTCCGCCGAGGAGATAGCGATAAATTCGCCCCGGAGCACAGCCTTCAAGGCAGGCCATTGCGTCGCGCGGGAGGTGTCGTCGTTGTCGTTTACTCGCTGGAAGTCCGTTATGGCCTCGCGGATCTGTTGCACCGTCGAACGCCTGTGCAACAGTGTGTCCCGGAGACGCCAGACCCCTCTCGGACGAGCCACCGGGGGTATACTGAAGGTACCCTCCACCGGCGCATGGTCGGAGGGAGAGGACCCCCATGTCGCCATTCGAGGCTAGCGCGAACATCGGGCCTGTCACTAGAAGATGATCCAGTCTCGCGTAGGACTTGTGTGCATGAGAGAAATAGGAATACGCGCGGGTCGCGGGGTGGAGGCGGCGCCACATGTCGTGCAAGTCAAGCTCCTCCAGTCGGGTACGAACCGAGCCCGAAAGCTCTCCCAACTGGTGGCGCCGTTGCACAGACCTGTCCAGAGTCGCATCAAAGACCAAATTCAAATCTCCCCCTAGCACAATGTGCCTATCAGAGGTGGATGCCACATCTTCCAATGCCCTGTGCAAAAATTGGTCTTGATGGTCATTGGGGCCGTATATAGAGCCTACAGTCATCACCAAGCCCCCCACCTTGATCCTATATGCCAGAAGTCTCCCCTTCTGTTCCGCTACCTTCTGCAAGACCTCCCCTCTGAACCCCCTAGAGAACAAGAGTGCCACACCTGCCGTTTTAGAAGCACTGGAGGAAAAGAGCTGCGTGGGGAACTTGGGGGTACGCATCCTGGGACAATCCTTGGCCAGCAGATGGGTCTCCTGCAGTAGGCAGATGTCGGCCTGAGAGTTCTCCAACAGAGACAGGACGGCTCGCCTTTTAACCGGGTTATTCAGCCCCTTCACATTCAGAGTAACAACTTTAAGAGCCATCAAGGAGGGGAACCCCAGAAACGCACATGAAGGTGGGCAAGGCCCAGTGGGCGAAACACAGAGGCCACATCAAGAAACCTCAGCACACAGCGAAAGCAAACATCCCTTCGGCACAGTACAGTCCCCGAACCCCAAAACCCCCCAACTAAATGGACCCCCCCTTCCCCCGGAACTTCGCACACCCAGCTCCACACTGCTCCCAACTCCCATCCCCCCAGCAAACCCCCCAACTCGAAACATTCCCCTGCAACTCCCCTTCCCACCCCCGCTTCTCAAGCCATTCAAAAAAGTCATTGTCCCAGTCCGGTCCTTATCGGACAAGGCCGTGGAAAGTCGATCGAGTGGACGTCCAGCCACCACCACCAGCAGCCCCGTCCCTCCCTACCCCCAGATCCCCCGCACCTGCAGTGATGAAAAGCTAATGTAGACTCCCCCCGGAGTAAGTTCAGGCCGTCAAGGCCACATCACCGTTCGCTGTTGCTCTGGAGGCCTCCTGGATAGCGCTCGACATGTCCGCCCGAATCGTGGGCAAGTCAGGCCGCTCCGGTAGCGGGGAGCGCCTCTCCCCGATCTGCTGCCAACTGTCTCGAGTGTTACGTCTGCGGCGCGGCGCCGGGGTGTCTGTATCCGAAGCCGTGATTCCCAATACTGCGCAGACATCCTGGAGGGACCGGAGCTGGTGCAATATCCCGTTCCACCGGAAGATCAAGCGGAAGGGGTGCCTCCAAGAATACTGCGTTTCATGCTCCCGGAGGAAGTCCGTGGCAATTTTAAAAGATTTCCTCTTCTGCAACGTGACCGTGGATAAGTCTTGATAGAGAGCCACCGGGTGATCTCTGAAGCGGAAAGGCTGCTGCCTCCGTGCCTCGCGGAGAATCCGCTCCTTCAGGGGGAAGTCCGGTAGAAAAGCCAGAATGTCCGGGGGGGGCGCCGAGGCTCTGCGAGGGCGGCCCACCCTGTGCGCCCTGTCGATACGGACTTGAAAGTCCTCTGACTCCCCCAAGATTGCACGGAAGAGGGCCTCCAGGTAGGCGGTCACGTCGTCACCCTCCTCGTTGGACGGGACGCCCCGGACCCTGATATTGTTCCGCCTGGACCGGTTTTCGAGGTCTTCGGCGTGGGCCTGCAGCTCAATCTGTTGCTCCCGCAGCCACAGGACCTCCTGCTGCAGGTGGGTGATCTCTTCATCTCTGGAATGACCAGCCTCCTCCACAGTGTTAACTCGCTCCCCCAGGGAGTCCACTTCTCTCCGGACTTCCCGGACCTCTCCGGCCAACTCTTGCTTCAAAGTCTGAAAATCCTCCCTCAAGGAGCTAAACAGCGACTCCAGGAACGATCAAGTCACCGGGGGCTCTCCGCCGTCAGCGCCTCTGGAATGGGCCGGGGAGCCCGGGGCGGCCTGGCTCCCCCCGCTGCACAGGGCACCACGTCCCAACATGTCCGGCAAAGTTCGGTCGCCTCTCCTCTGACCCCTGGCATTCGACATCTTGGCGGGGCGGGAGTCACCGATGGCCGCAGTTTGGGGAAGAGGCGCCTAAGTTCAGGGCAGCCGAGTAGCGGAAGCCGGCCGGGCACCCAGTCGTCGGTCAGGAAGCACCGCAGCGCAGAGGCCTCGATCAAGGCTGGGCGGCCGGTCCGAGGTCTCCAAAATGGCCGCCCATTACAGTCAATGGGCCAACGCCCAGGGAACTAGCCCTACCTCCGTCACGGGTCCAAATGCGATACACACAGTCGAAGGGCAGGCCCGCAGGGCGAGAGGCAACTAGGGCCGGCTCGCCTGGATGTGCAAATACTCCGGAGGCGCGACACTACTCCGCCACGGCCAGGGTTGGGCCGGAGCAGCCACGTGAAGCAGGCGTTCTCGAGCCCCGGTCTTGCGTAGCAGTCGTAGGCCGGCTACGCCTCCGTCGCCTTTCTCCGTTTGGCTCCGCTCCGCCGGCGAAGGCCGCCTCGGCACCCACTCGGTCGCTGCAGCGCAGGCACTCCGGCAGGCCACTCGCAGTCGCTGGATCACGCCGCCGGGACCCCAAGCCTGAAGGTCTCGCGGCTCTCGGGCTTCCCACAAGCCGATCAGCGGGCACCGTCTCAGCCGGTATCCGGGCGGAATCACCACCGTGGCGGGACACCTAGGGCTCGCCGACTGCTCTACACCACCACGGGGGTCACCAGGTGTGGTTACCGCTCGATCCGGGGGGGATCAGCGGATGTAAGCGGTGCAGGGTTTCCAGGGGCTCGGGAGCTCTCGGCAAGTGCGTCCTCTCAGCCCGCCATCTTGGCCACGCCCCTATTTTCAATTTTTGATAATTTTTTTACAGTGGAAAAAAGAGCTTTACTAGAATTTTTTGACTCATTAATTTTTTGCACAAAGTATTTGCTTTTTATAGATGGCTAGGACAGCTTTATATTCTTCTTTGAGCTTGGTGTCATAATTTGTTCTCCACTTTTTCTCAGCTCTTCTGCAGTTCTGTTTTTATGCCTTCAGTGCTTCTGAAAACCAAGGCTGTGAGCGAGTTTTCCTTTTGAAAATCACTCTCCTTTGTTGGACTGCAGCCTGAACAGCGGCATCTATCCACTCATTAAATTGCTTACAGGCTATATTGCTGTCCGAAGCAAGATCTGGGTAGGATAAACAAAGTTTATCAAGAAAAGTCTGTGAGTTGACTTTTGACCAGTCTGGATAGGTGGCCTTCCTAAGAGCTTCAACAGGCCTTCCCGAGTCTTCTTTAATTTCAAATGAGAAGGTGACCAACTTGTGGTCCGACCATGGGACCAAAAGAGTGCCTATTTTGCTTATTCCCTGACAGGAGGTAAAAATGCCATTCAAAGAATGGCCAGCACAGTGAGTATCTAGAAGAACCTTTTGGTCCAGGGCAAAATTAGCCAGTGCATCCTTAAATGAGGCTACCTTGGGGTCGAAAGTTTTCTCCAAGTGTAAATTAAAATCTCCCAGAATGGTACAGTCAGGACCTGTTACACTGGATTCTAAGAAAGGACTTAGTAACTCAATCAATGGAGTTTTGGCACTGGGAGGTCTATAGATTAATAGGCCATTAAACGTATAGTTGTTAGTGATCTTGATCTGAAAGATCAGTGTTTCACAGTACGGAATGCTACCTTTTTCTGAACTCTTAATCCTAATCCCATCTCTAGCTATAATTGCTAATCCCCCCCTACGTTTCCCTTTTCTGTCCGCTCTACAAATGGAGAAACCATCTGGAATTGCCAAGGTCAGATCAGCCCCAGAGGCTTCGTCTGCCGAGGTTTCTGTAATAAACAGTAGGTCAAGGTATTGGCTTTCAGTTCCGCCGTGTGAGTATTGTGATTAACCAGCGACCTAGCATTTATTAAACCTGCCTTAATGATGGTGAGTCTGCAATCTGATATCTTGGACTGTTTGTGGGGCGAGATTGACTCCCCAATAGATGAGAACGCAAAAGCGCGAGAGCAGCCCGAACAATTTTTACATTCCTTGTGCAACTCGATAACAGGGTAAGAAGCTCTAGGTCTTAGCGAGAGGAGTTCCTGACTGGAGTACATCAGCTTCCTCCTTTCAAGATGGATTTGGCCAGGGATTACGGCCCTGGGCCCGGCGCCGACGGGCGCAGACGGGCTTGCCTTTGGCGCGCCCTCCGCGCACCCGCTGCGCTCATCCGCTGCACGACCCAGAGGATGAGGTCATTTTATGCTGACGGGGGTGAGATCGTCCGGCCAACTGCACCGTCAACCTGCACCTTCCCTAAGATGGCGGCAAAACTATCTGTCAGTTTGCCCTCCCAGCGCCTAATCGGCCGCATAGGGCAAGGACACTTAAAAAATGGGTATAAGGTAAGTGGGATGTGCAAATAAGAGCAATGGAAACAATTTTAGAACAATTTTTAAAAAGACGCGCTGTATGCTGCCCCCGGCTTCCGTCTCAGGAGACAAGCGCTCTGTCACTAATGCGCGCGGCTGAGGTAGGCGTCTTAAGTACTGACCGGGGGGGGGGATCGTCCGGCCAACTGCACTGTCAACCTGCACCTTCCCTAAGATGGCGGCAAAACTATCTGTCAGTTTCCCCTCCCAGCGCCTAATCGGCTGCAGAGGGCAAGGCCACTAAAAGAATGGGAAAAGGTAAGTGGGATGTGCAAATAAGAGCAATGGAAACAATTTTAGAACAATTTTTAAAAAGACGCGCTGTATGCTGCTCCCGGCTTCCGCCTCAGGAGACAAGCGCTCTGTCACTAATGCGCGCGGCTGAGGTAGGCGTCTTAAGTACTGACCGGGGGGGGATCGTCCGGCCAACTGCACCGTCAACCTTCACCTTCCCTAAGATGGCGGCAACACTATATGTCAGTTTCCCCTCCCAGCGCCTAATCGGCTGCAGAGGGCAAGGCCACTAAAAGAATGGGAAAAGGTAAGTGGGATGTGCAAATAAGAGCAATGGAAACAATTTTAGAACAATTTTTAAAATGTTGCGCTGTATGCTGCTCCCGGCTTCCCCCTCAGGAGACAAGCGCTCTTAAGTGGATTAGCCAGGCTGATTTGAAGAGTTGATAAGGAACCCCTCCTGTTAATCACTTTGCAGGGAGGGGTCTATATGAATTCCAGGCCAGGAGGTGGCGGCGTAACTATGCTCTTCAAAGGTAGAGGGGAGGCCTGGGTTTCAGTCCTCTCGGACAGTCTTGACCCAGAGTCAGGGCTAGGCTTAAGGAAGGTATGTACAGATGGTAGGGGGAGAGTCCATGGAAATAGGCAATCCCAGGGGGTGTGTTTAGTCATCTCTTACCTCCTTGCTGGAAATTCCGCCATTATGGATTTAGAAGAATGATGCACTCTGGGACAAACTAATGCCACACTCTACAGGATGTGAAATGAAATGAAATTTGATTTGTAGAGCGCATGGCTGCCCGGAAGCGTCCCAGCGCTTGCTTAGGGAACCCGTCCTGGTATTCCCCTGCGAGATAACCCATTACTGGGCATCCCCAAGGTGAAAGCCAGGCATCCCGCTGCGAGGGGCCGTTGTGGAGATTAAGCAAGCTATTGCCCAGAGTTACAGAGTGTGACTCCATGATTGGAATAGGCACCAAGGCGAGAATTGTCAGGTCCGGGGAAATTTGAGCCCAAGACCCGCCGAGGCGGGGAATTGAACCCTGGTCCGGGCCAGACCTCTGCATCAGGGTCTGCCGCTTCAACCACTTGAGCCACCCTTCTCCACTCCAATGTGGTCCTAACAATGTGGAGTTGCCATGCTGTCATTGGTCAGCAGTGACCTGGTGCTTGACCCGGAGAATTTTGAATAAGTATCTGAGAGGGGCAGAGCCCTCCAGATCTGCTGCTTGAAACTGAATGAAGTAATAAGTGCCCTGCTGGAAATTTATTTTTTGCTGTGCAAGGAACTCCAAGGCCTGAGCTATGAAGACTGCATCATCTGAAACTACAGCCCTGTGGATTACCTTGCTTCCAAAGGACTAAGAGTGGACTCCCTGCAAGCTACAGGTAGACAGAGCTCGCCTGGACAGCCCCACAAAGAAATCAAAGCCTGGAGTACCAGTGGATTTGTAAGGGTTTTGTTCAAGTGGATTGCGAAATTGAAGTTTCACACTTTCGAGGACCCTCTTGAAGATTCCAGAACCTTGGATTGCGTGTTGAAAACTTTGGGACCCGCAAGCAGAACGCTAGGAAGGTGTTCTAACTGGACCCCGCTTGCTGAAGAAGGCTGCCCACTCCAGTGGTGAGAATTCTTCAGAACAATTTATAAAGGTGTGTCCTTGACAGAGAAAACGAAAGGACTTAAAGGGGCGCTGTTGGTTTCTAAGCACTACAAAGTGACTAATGTTTGAAAATTCATATCTCTGGTTCCCTACAGTGGATTAGTTTTGTTTTGGTGTCATTTAAAAGATACAACTATTACCTATTTTTATAAATTGGTGCTGGATTTTAATTTTGTGTTGTGTCTTAATTATTTACTGAAATGGTGTTTTTGAATGCTTTACATACCTGTCTTTAAAGTTAAGACTGTCTGCTCGCAGCCACGTTACCAAGGGTTGAGCGAAGGAATAATTTTCTAAGACCTAGCCTGAGTCCTATCATGTGTTAGTGGCATTATTGCCAGTGGCAGACCTACATTTGCCCCTACCAATAACCCACTTTCCAACATTTGGCGTTCAGCAGTGTGGATGAGGACTTGTGTTTAAAAACTACACCTTTCAGTGAATAATTTAAAATGATAAAAATCCTCTAAATTGCCTTAGAACAAAACTTTTGAGTTTGATTTTTCGAATTCGGATTAAACTGTTTTTAATCCATTGTTTGGATTTTTCCAAATTGTTCTAAGTCTATTATGCCTAGTTTTTGTGACCCAAAACTAGGTAACCATGGAGCTAGACCTGGCTAAGCTGTCCCAGTTTAAGATGGCGGATCTTAGGGAACAGTGTAGGCTTAGGGGGCTGCGTCCTGCAAAGAGGATGAGGAAGGCAGGGTTGCTTCAGTCCCTAAAAGCCTGGGCCAGGGCAGCGGAGGAGAACCCAAGGGGGTGGGAAGATGTTCCCCCCAACCTCACCCGAGAGAGGGGTGAGGATGAGACCTTTCCCATTGTGACTAGTGTTAGCCAGGTGAATCAAGGTGGTGGTGGGAGTGGGGAAGGGTCCCTTACTCAGGTACCACTACTGTCACTTGCAGAAAGACAGCTTCAGGCTCAATTAGAGTTTATAGCCTTGGAGAAGGAGAAATTCGAATTGGCTAAGAGAAAATGGGAAAGGGAGAAGGAGAAAAGGAATGGTGGCAGCGAAAGTGAAGAAGATGCTGAGATGCCCAGGGGTGGTAGATTTGAAACTAAACTTCCCAAAGGCATAGTACCCAAGTACACTGAGGGGGATGACATTGACAAAGGGCTAGCAGCTTTTGAGAGGGCCCTTAAAATGAGTAGGGTTCACTCTAGATATTGGGGTGCACTCCTGTGGGAGTTGATTCCAGTAGCTGGGACGGATAGGCTCCTGACCCTGAAGGGAGAGGATGCAGAATCATACCAACAGATGAAGGCATGCTTAGTCAAGAGATTTGGTCTGACTCCAGAACAGTACAGGGTGAAGTTTAGAGGCACGCAGAAATTGAGTTCAAAGTATTGGGTAGACTTTGTAGACGTTTCAGTAAAGGCACTGGAAGGCTGGATTGTTGGTAACAAAGTTGACACATATGTGGGATTGTATAATTTGATTTTGACTCATTGTGCAGAAGAGAAGTTACGCCAGTATCGAGTGGACTCTAAGCGGACAGACCCCAGAGAGCTGGGGGAGTCAGCTGAAGAGTCGGTGAGAACCTGGGTTTCCATTCAGCACCAGGGGGGTGACCAGAAGAAAGGAGGACAGGTCCCTCCCCAGGGAAATGAAGGTCAAAAACCTAAGGAGTCCTCCAAAGACCCACAAAAACCTGCACAAGGTGGGGGTGCCCGAGCCAACCTAAATTCAAAGGGAGGGGTTTCAGGGAAAGCATGGTAGGTTCTTTGATCCCTCAAAGGTGGGTAAGTGCTTTGACTGTAACCAGCCAGGGCATAAGCAGGGAGATGCTGTCTGCACCAAGAAGCTCCCCCCTAAGGGGTCATCCACAGGGATTGCCAGTATCAGGGTGGAGGGTGGTGTACAGAACAGGTGCAAGCAACCTTAGTGTCCCTGGGAGTGGTGAGTATTGCCACCCTTGCTGCCTTACCTCCAAACATAGACAAGTACAGGCAGAGGCCTAACGTGAATGGGACTGAGGCTGAGGCTATCAGAGACACTGGGGCTAGTGTAACTATGGTTCTGGATGGACTGGTGCCCCCAGAGAGGTTGTTACCTGGTGAGTTTCACCAGTTGACATATGCAGATAGCACTATCAAACTCCATTCCATGGCTGTGGTGGATTTGGAATGGGGAGGTGTGACAGGCCCCCTGAAGGTAGCTGTGTCAAAGGTGCTCCCAGTCCAGTGTTTACTGGGCCATGACCTTGAAGCCTCTGTGTGGTCAGAGGTGGAGAGAGGACTCCATATGAAAATATTGGAGCTACCTGAGAGGGTATGTGCCGTGACTAGGTCACAGACTAGCCAGAAGGGAGGGGCTCGACACTTGGACCCTGGAACAAAGGGCCAAGCATCCAAGGACCAGGACACTGGGCCTGGTGAGCCACCCCAGGGAACTCCAGAGGTGCAGGAAGAATCTAACCCTGATGGGGAGGATCTGGCCTCTAAGGGAGGGACTCCATCCCTGCCAGAGCTGTCAGATTTGGCAGAACTGACAGGAGCAGGTGGACCCTCCAGATAGGAGCTCAGTCAGGGACAGCGTGACTGTCCCACCCTTGAGAGCTTGAGGCGGATTGCTTCTAAGCAAGAGGAGGGGGATGACAGTGGGTTTCACAAACTCTACTGGGAAGGTGGACTGCTTTATACTGAGGCCAGAAACCTCAAGGAGGGGGCCACCAGGGGATTGGTGGTGCCCCAGAAGTACAGAGAGTTCATCCTGACTTTGGATCATGATATACCCTTGGCAGGACATTTGGGACAGACAAAGACATGGAACCGGTTGGCGAACCATTTCTAATGGCCCAATATGTCTGAAAAGGTAAAGGAGTTTTGCAGCTCCTGTGTCACCTGTCAGGCCAGTGGCAAGGCAGGGGGGAAGACAAAGGCTACCCTAATACCACTGCTAGTGGTTGGGGTTCCTTTTGAAAGGGTGGGGATGGACATTGTTGGTCCCCGGGACCCACCAACTGCATCAGGGAATAGTTATATCTTAGTGGTAGTTGACCATGCTACTAGATACCCTGAAGCCATACCTCTTAGAACCATAGATGCGCCTGCAGTGGCTAGAGCACTGCTTGGTGTGTTCACCAGAGTGGGTTTTCCAAAAGAGGTGGTGTCAGATAGGGGCACGAACTTCCTGTCCAGCTATCTGACTGCTATGTGGGATTAGTGTGGTGTCAACTACAAGTTCACCGCCCCCTATCACCCACAATGAAATGGTCTTGTTGAGAGATTCAACAAAACCCTGAAGGGCATGATAAATGGGTTGTCAGAGAAACTCAGGAGGAGATGGGATGTTCTCCCCCCATGCTTACTGTTTGCCTACAGGGAGGTGCCACAGAAAGGGGTTGGTTTCAGTCCTTTTGAGTTGGTGTTTGGACACCCTGTGAGGGGGTCATTGTCCCTGCTAAGAGAGTCTTTAGAGAAGCATCTTAAAGAAGCTAGGGACTATGTGCTTGATTATGTGCTAGGCCTGAGATCTAGAATGGCAGAGTACATGTAAAAGGCAAACAGGAAACTGGAGGCCAGCCAGGAGCTCATGAAACACTGATATGATCAAAAGGCTACTATGTCTGAGTATACTCCAGTACAGTTGGTGTGGGTGTTGGAGCCTGTGGCTCACAGGGCTCTCCATGACAAGTGGAGTGGGCCCTATCCAATCTTAGAAAAGAAGGGTGATGTTACCTATTTGGTTGACCTTGGCACCCCCAGGAACAACCCTCAGAGGGTCCTGCACGTGATTAGATTGAAACCCCACCATGACAGGGCAGACATGACCATGTTACTGGTCACTGATGAGGGTGTAGAGGAGGAGGAAACTGAGCCTGTGCCCGACTTCCTCTCTACTTGTGTGCAAGATGGGTCAGTGGAGGGAGTTGTACTCTCTCCCAAATTGACAGACCAGCAGCACAGAGACTGTAAGCAGGTGCTGGAGCAGTTTGCTGGCCTGTTCTCTTTGACCCCAGGCATCACTGAGTAATGTGTTTTCCACATTGACACTGGTGACAGCCTACCTGTCAAAAATAAACTGCACAGGTCGTCTGACCATGTCAGAGCTACCATTAAAGCTGAGGTTGCTAAGGTCCTGGAGCTGGGGGTAATTGAACCGTCTGAGAGTCCATAGGCCAGTCCAGTGGTACTGGTACCTAAACCTAACCCTCAGGGGGAACCCAAGGAGTTAAGGTTCTGTGTGGACTACAGAGGTTTGAATTCAGTCACAAAGACGGACGCTCTTCCTATAACGAGAGTTGATGGGCTCATTGATAGGTAAGGGGCTGCTAAGTACCTGAGTACTTTTGATTTGACCTCAGGTTACTGGCAGTTTGCCCTCACGGATGGAGCAAAGGAGAGATCAGCATTCTCCACACCAGAGGGACATTATCAGTTCAAGGTAATGCCCTTTGGATTAAAGAATGCACCTGCCACCTTCCAAAGGTTGGTGAACAGGGTCTTGTATGGGTTGGAACAGTTTAGTGCAGCTTATCTGGATGATATAGCTGTATACAGTTCTACCTGGGGGATCACTTAAACCACCTAAGGGAAGTGCTTCAGGCCATGCAGCAGGCAAGACTGACTATTAAGGCAAGCAAGTGCCAAATAGGGCAGAGTTCTGTAGTGTTTTGGGCCACCTGGTAGGTGGGGGCAATGTACAGCCTCTCCAAGCTAAAATCCAAACTATTTTGGATTGGACAGATCCTGTTACCCAGACTCAGGTCAGGGCGTTCCTTGGACTGACAGGGTACTATAGAAGGTTTGTTCAAAATTAAGGGACCATTGAGGGCCCCCTAACAGAACTGACTTCTAAAAAGAGGCCCAAAAAGGTGATTTGGACCCCAGAGTGTCAGAAGGCTTTTGACGCTCTGAAAGCTGCTATGTGTTCAGCACCAGTGTTATTGGCCCCTGGCTGCACAAAATAATTTTTTAGTGCAGACTGATGCTTCAGAGCAAAGGATTGGGGCAGTCTTATCACAGCTAAATGAAGGGGGCCTTGCCCATCCAGTTGCCTTTATTAGCAGGAGGCTTCTCCTCAGAGAGCAGAGATGGAGTGCCATTGAGAGAGAGGCTTTTGCTGTGGTGTGGTCACTGAAAAAGTTGAGACCATATTTGTTTGGGACTCACTTTTGTGTTCAAACTGACCACAGGCCTCTCAGGTGGCTCATGCAGATGAGAGGGGAGAATGCCAAGCTGTTAAGGTGGTCCATTTCCCTACAGGGAATGGACTTTACAGTGGAACACAGACCTGGGACTGCCCATGCCAATGCAGATGGACTTTCCAGGTTTTTCCAACTTAGCCGATGAGGACTACCAGGGTGTAGGTTAGTAACCCATCACCTTTCGTTTGGGGGGGGGCTATGTTCAAAGTCATCCTGTGCCCTGGGCACCCCCCAACATTTTGCTGACTGGAACTGGTGGTAACTGACTCCGACTGACCCTGGGCTCTTTTTAACCAGGCCCAGTGCCAAGCTAAAAGGAACACATTAGAATACAGTTGAGACACCCAACATACACTAGGGTACACTATGGTATGGCGGGGTATCCCTGTAATTGGCATGACCTACCCCATAAGCCCCTAGTATGTAATAGGGCAGGGGATTGAAACTACCTAGAAGTCTCCCGTATCCTGGGGCATGGCAGTTTAGAGGCCAGCAGATTTTCTGCACTAGCATGTGTGCAGTGCTGAAGTTTAAAGTCAGTTTAAAAGCATCCCTGGTGGCCAGGACAGCTTTAAAACCTTAAATTGTGCCCAAACTCGAATTTGGGGGTAGGGACCCTTAACAATGAGAAACCTACCATGTTTTTGCATAATAGGGACCCCCACGGTCAACCCTAGGTATCCCAGGGCTGGGGGGTCAGTTATCTATGAGGAGTGCCTTTATAAAATGAGTTTGTATATTCCTGGGTAAAGTGAAATTTTACATTTCACTCCCCACATTGTGTTAAAGAGCTGCTCAAATTCAACTTTGATGCTAGAAGTATTGGGTAAGGATAATCTGCGTGATTTCTGCAGATTCAGAACCCCTGAAGTCTCCACTAGGTGCACAGGAGGTGGGGGTCCTGTAGAAATTAGGGACATATTTATAAAATATGGTTTTATAAGCCCTGGTGCTACAAAAGTGGCCCAGTCATTTTCCCCATTGCAAACCCCACGGCCCATAGGTCAACATGGTAGGAAGTTATTGATCAATAAATATTGATAGGAGAGGACTAGCCGGACCATTCAAAGACTTCCCAGAATGGTAGTAGTAAATCCAACAATATTATACTGTTGAATTTCTTCTAAAGTGTACATACAAGAAGTTATACTGCTTTTTTGTTTGTAAGTCCAAATACAGCCTTCCAGTGGTCTGCCCTGATTGGTCAGAGTTAAGTGTATTAGCCAGGCTGCTTTGAAGAGTTGATCACTCTGCGGGGAAGGCAGTGGGCTGGTCTATATGAATGCCAGGCCAGGAGGTGGCGTCGTAAACTATGCTCTTCAAAGGTAGAGGGGAGGCCTGGGTTTCAGTCCACTCGAACAGTCTTGACCCAGAGTCAGGGCTAGGCTTAAGGAAGGTATGTACAGATGGTAGGGGGAGAGTCCATGGAAATAGGCAATCCCAGGGGGTGTGTTTCCTTGCTGGAAATTCTGCCATTATGGATTTGGAAGAATGATGCACTCTGGGACAAACCAATGCCACACTCTACAGGATGTGGTCCTAACTATGATGAGTTGCCCTGCTCTCATTGGTCAGCAGTGACCTGGTGCTTGACCCAGAGAATTATGAATAAGTATCTGAAAGGGGCCGAGCCCTCCAGATCTACTGCTCGAAACTGAATGAAGCAAGAAGTGCCCTGCTGGAAAGTTTTTTTTTGCTGTGCAAGGAACCTGACCTATGAAGACTGCACCACCTGAAACTACAGCCCTGTGGATTACCTTACTACCAAAGGACTAGGAGTGGACTCCCTGCAAGCTGCAGGTTAACAGAGCTCACCTGGACAGCCCCACAAAGAATTCAAAGCCTGGCTTACCAGTGGATTTGTAAGGGTTTTGTTCAAGTGGATTGCGGAATTGAAGTTTCACACTTTCAAGGACCCTCTTGGAGATTCCAGAACCTTGGATTGTGTGTTGGATACTTTGGGACCCGCAAGCAGAATGCCAGGTAGGTGTTCTAACTGGACCCCGCTTGCTGAGGAAGGCGGCCCACTACAGTGGTGAGAATTCTTCAGAGCAATTTATAAAGGTGTGTCCCTGACACAGAAAATTAAATGACATAAAGGGGCGCTGTTGGTTTCTAAGCACTAGAAAGTGACTAATCTTTAAAAATTCATATCTCTGGTTCCCTACAGATAAAAATATTACCTAGTTTTATAAATTGTTGTTAGATTTTTATTTTGTGATGTGTCTTAGGGCCCGATGTAGGTAAAATTGATTTACCGATTTTCAATTACCGAATTTTACCGATTCGGTAATTGAAAATCGGTAAATCAATGTGGTGGACATGTAGGTATTTCCAGATGTGTAAATACCGAATCTGTCACATTTGGTATTTACCGATTCTGTAAATACAGAATCGGTATTTCCCATTGATTTCTATGGGCTTCAAAGCCCATAGGAATCAATGGGAAATACCGATTCTGTATTTACAGAATCGGTAAATACCGAATTTTGCAAGGGTGCAGGGGGTGTCACTTTGACACCCTCTGGCACCCCACAAATGGGCATGTGCGCCATGTGGCACACAGACATGCCCTAAGGGCATGTCTGTCTGTCACATGGCTAGGTGTGCATACACACATGTGCATGCACACCTGAAATCGGTATTTTACCACACAATAGGATTGTGTGGTAAAATACCGATTTTGTAGGGCCATTGGGACTCAGAAGAGTCCCATCTACATCTGAGATTTACCGAATCGGTAAAAATACCGATTCGGTATTTTACAGAATCGGTAACTTTACCGAATCGGTAAAGTTACCGATTCTATAAAATTGTGCCCCTACATGCCAATTCATGTATACCGGTCGGTAACGGCCAAAAATACTGATTTTCGGCCGTTACCGACCGACCTACATCTGGCCCCTAATTATTTACTGAAATGGTGTTTTTGAAAGCCTTACATACCTGTATTTAAAGTTAAGCCTGTCTGCTCGCAGCCAAGTTACCAAGGGTTGAGCAAAGGAATAATTTTCTAAGACCTATGCTTAGTCCTATCATGTGTTAGTGGCCTGATTGCCAGTGGCAGACCTACATTTGCCCCTACCAATAACCCACTTTCCAACATTTGGTGTTCAGCGGTGTGGATGAGGACTTGTGTTTAAAAACTACACATTTCAGTGATTAATTTAGGATGATAAAAATCCTCTAAATTGCCTTAGAACAAAACCTTTGAGTTTGATTTTTCGAATTTGGACTAAACTGTTTTTAAACCATTGTTTAGATTTTTCCAAATAGTTTTAAGTCTATTGTGCCTAGTTTTTGTGACCAAAAATTAGGGAACCATGGAGCTGGACCTGGCTAAACTGTCCCAGTTTAAGATGGTTTATTCTTAGAGAACAGTGTAGGCTTAGAGGGCTGCGTCCTGCAAAGAAGATGAGGAAGGCAGGGATGCTTGAGTCCCAAAAAGCCTGGGCCAGGGCAGCGGAGGAGAACCCAAGGGGGTGGGAAGATGTTCCCCCCAACCTCACCCGAGAGAGATGGGTGAGGATGAGACCTTTCCCATTGTGACTAGTGTTAGCCAGGTGAATCAAGGTGGTGGTGGGAGTGGGAAAGGGTCCCTTACTCAGGTACCACTACTGTCACTTGCAGAGAGATAGCTTCAGGCTCAATTAGAGGTGATAGCCTTGGAGAAGGAGAAATTCGAATTGGCTAAGAGAAAATGGGATAGAGAGAAGGAGAAAAGGAGATGTCCAGGGGTGGTAGATTTGAACCTAAACTTCCCAAAGGCATAGTACCCAAGTACACTGAGGGAGATGGCATTGACAAGTGGCTAGCAGCTTTTGAGAGGGCCCTTAAAATGAGTAGGGTTCACTCTAGATATTGGGGTGCACTCCTGTGGGAGTTGATTCCAGTAGCTGGGAGGGATAGGCTCCTGACCCTGAACGGAGAGGATGCAGAATCATACCAGCAGATGAAGGCATGCTTAGTCAAGAGATTTGGTCTGACTCCAGAACAGTACAGGGTGAAGTTTAGAGGCACGCAGAAATTGAGTTCAAAGTCTTGGGTAGACTTTGTGGACGTTTTAGGAAAGGCACTGGAAGGCTGGATTGTTGGTTACAAAGTTGACACATATGAGGGATTGTATAATTTGTTTTTGAAAGAACATATTTTGGCTCATTGTGCAGAAGAGAAGTTATGCCAGTATCTAGTGGACTCTAAGCTGACAGACCCCAGAGAGCTGGGGGAATAAGCTGATGAGTGGGTGAGAACCTTGGTTTCCATTCAGCACCAGGGGGGGGTGACCAGAAGAAAGGAGGACAGGTCCCTCCCCAGGGAAATGAAGGTCAAAAAGCTAAGGAGTCCTCCAAAGACCCACAAAAACCTGCACAATGAGTGGGGGGGGGGGCGAGCCAACCTAAATTCAAAGGGAGGGGGATATTTGATCCCTCAAAGGTGGGTAAGTGCTTTGACTGTAACCAGCCAGGGCATAAACAGGGAGATGCTGTCTGCACCAAGAAGCTCCCCCTAAGGGGCCATCCACAGGGATTACCAGTGTCAGTGTAGAGGTGGTGTAAAGAACAGGCAGGTGGTGCAAGTAACCTTAGTGTCCCTGGGAGGGGAGAGTATTGCCACCCTTGCTGCCTTACCTCCAAACATGGACAAGTACACGCAGAGGCCTAAAGTGAATGGGACTGAGGTTGAGGCTATCAGAGACAATGGGGCTAGTGTAACTATGGTCCTGAATGAACTGGTGCCCCCAGAGAGGATGTTACCTGGTGAGTTTCACCATGTGACATATGCAGACAGCACTATCAAACTCCATCCCATGGCTGTGGTGGATTTGGAATGGGGAGGTGTGACAGGCCCTATGAAGGTAGCTGTGTTAAAGGTGCTCTAAGTCCAGTGTTTACTGGGCAATGATCTTGAAGCCTCTGCGTGGTCAGAGGTGGAGAGAGGACTCCATATGAAAATATCGGAGCTTCCTGAGTGGGTATCTGCTGTTACTAGGTCACAGACTAGCCAGAAAGGAGGGGCTGGACACTTGGACCCTGGAACAAAAGGCCAAGCATCCAAGGACAAGGGCACTGGGCCTGGTGAGCCAGCCCAGGGAAATCCAGACGTGCAGGAATAATCTAACCCTGATGGGGAGGATCTGGCCTCTAAGGGAGGGACTCCATCCCTGCCAGAGCTGTCAGATTTTTTTTATATCAAGGACAACGGCTCCTGTGGACTAGTGCTGAAAATATATCATTAACCATATAGCTAAATAGCAATTCGAAACGCATGACAAGAGCTATCAGGGATATCAAAAAAGGCGGCACCATCAAATTGAGAGAGTACTCAATATTGTTTATAAACCAAATCACAAATCACAGGATTTGTACAATTATATACAGCTTGTCACATAATCATGTGAACACAAAAAGAGAAAAGAGTGCACAGTGTCCCAAGTGTACATATGAAACCATAGACATTAAATACATAGACAACATATATTGATTACATACTAGGTTTCTCATAACATAACAAGTAGAAAGGAAAATGACCAAATTATTAATAGTGAATAATTCATAGTGTCTATATATGATGCTAGGCACTAATTGTTGGTTCAATTCCTTATGGCGTCGACGGCGTTTCGGCCCTTGGGAATATGGGTCTCATCAGGACAGGACAATGGGGGACATCTACAATCAGAGAAGGCGGAGTGGGAGTGAGTATGATGTGTGACATTTAGTATATATATAATGTAATGTATATGGACAAGGGAATGAGGTACCTGAATGATAGCTTGTTATCTCACCATTCATGATAAAAAATATAAATGACTTACAGGTAGCCCAGCCGGGTACTGTTGTCATAGGTGGAGAAAATTGAAAAGTGAACATGAATCAAAAACAGGTTTACTCATTGCGACACTGGCATTTACTTTGGAAGGAGGGGGCAGACACAGTACTCACCACTGTAATGGTCAAGAAATTTCCAAGGCATGGTGAGGTGGAGTGGTGTGGCTCACTGGTTAGAGGCGGCAGACCCGAAAGCAGAGAACGGCCCGGGACCAGGGTTCAATTTCCGACGCGGCAGGGTCGTGGACCAGGGTCAGCGGACTCGATAATTCTCGCCTCGGTGCCTACTCTAACCAGGGATCACACTTGGCAAATCTGGGCATTAGCTTGCCTCATCTCTACAACGGCCCCCCACATTCGCGGGGATGCCTGGTTTCACCTTAGAGATACCCAGTAGGAACCATCTCACAGGGATAGCCAGGACGGGTTCCCCAGCAGTCTACAGCGCCACGACGCCTCAGGGCAGCAGTGTGCTTTACAAGACCACATACATTACATTACATTACATTTCAATGCGTAGAGGGCATGGACTGTGAAAGGCAAGTTTGAAGGGGGTAGATTAGTACTAATGCTTAACGCGAAAGTCACTGTGGTCACACGATCAAATAAAGTAATTTTTGTAATTTTACCTTATACATTCAAAAGGCGCCTGATAGCGCACGACACTTCCACATACTAGGACTGGATATGTGGAGAATTACGGACAGGACGATGCCTGTTTAAAAGGAGGAAATAGAATAATGCGGGAAACTTTAATACCGCGGCTTTGGTTGCGTTCAGGGCTGTGCTATAGAGCCTGTTTAAAACCGAAGGTCATACCTGAATCGTTAACGGGGCCACTCAATGGCGTTTCCGCAAACACGCGTTGTGGGGCTGATCACGGGTGTCTGCCTGCCCTTCCGGATAGGAGTGTAGACAGACCCGGCGAGGAGAGTCAGGAAAACTCGAACCTCGTCAGGGCTGTAAATCAAATGCCGAGAGAGTAAAACCGGGTCAATTCTGTAGTGTAATCTAGATGGAAACGGAGATGTCTAGCCGCAGTGAAACATGTAGGAGCTGCATTTGGAATTGAAATGTGCAGTAGCCATAGTACGTTAATATCAAAATTACATATTGTTAGCTCAGATTCTGTATTAGATTTGTGATTTTGCTATTCATAGTAGACAAAGATGAGCATAACGCTGTATAATCATCACAGCCAAATTTAAAAACTGCTGTCTATTCGGATTATACTTGCAATTGCCACATTGACCTAATTTTACCCATGGTAACTATAAGCAATACATAACCGTGGCATATTGAGATCGAATTCATGTCAAGACAGTTTAACATTTGCATTACACATCGTGTACTTTCAGGTATATAAAATTATGTACCGTGGCATATTGTGATTGAATTCTTGACAAAAACAGTTTAACATTTGCATTACACATCGTGTATTTTCAAGTATATAAAATTATGCACACAATAGCTGTAACATATACTTCTGTATTCCCTGGAAAAACAGAAGTAATACTTATATGAGCATATATGAAAATAGAAATTCCTTATGTGTGGTAAAAAATGTGAACCAATTACAAGGTGTTGTAGCCACAGTGTTTAGAGGCCCACCTCAACTCGGAGAACCTAATTCATTATATTTGACACATATCCTCTCCATTCATCAGATTAATTTAGCCCATGGCTAATGGAATCAAGTTTATCAATCCAATGGCATTCTCTGCGTTGTAAAATCTGAGAAATGTCGCCTCCTCTTTCAGGTATGGTTATGTTGTCAATAACTTGCCACTTTAATTGGTCCGCAGTATGATTGTGGTCTTTGTAGTGTATAACTAGTGGTGCTGTCAAAACCAGTTTTCTGATACGACTACGATGTTGGCCTATTCTTGCTTTTACTGGCTGTTGCGTTTGACCAATGTAGGGCAGCCCACATGGACACCATATGCAATATACAACCTTTCGTGTGTTGCAATTAGAGAAAGCTCTCAATGTGTGTGTGATTTCTCCATGTTATGTTATGTTATGTTATGTTACGGTGATTTATTGTGCGCACAGATACTCCAGCCAAGGAGCGTCCCGGCGCAGAGACAAGGTAGAACATAACACAACAGGAGAATAAAACAAAACAGCTAAAACAAGAAGGTTTTTATAGCCCTCCGGAAGGTCAAGAGGTCCTCCATCAGACGGATTTCAAGAGGCAGGGAGTTCCATGCTGACGCGGCTATTAGCCTAAACGAGTGGCCTCCCATGCGACTGAGCCTGAATCTGGGGACCACCGCAAGGGCCAAACCCTGGGAACGGAGGCTACGGGTGGGAACATAGAAGGAAAGACAGCTCGACAGGATTTCCGGGCCAATACCTCTCAAGATCTTAAAGGCAAGACACAGAACCTTAAAGAGGATGCGCTTCCTAACCGGAAGCCAGTGTAGGGAGCGAAGGACCCCTGCCACCGAGCTGAATCTGGGCAGGCCAACAATCGCCCTCGCCGCAGCATTCTGAACCCGTTGCAAGCGGGTTAGCTCGGCCTGGTTAGCCCCAGCCAGGAGAGAGCTGGCATAGTCCAGGCGAGAGATGATAGTAGCCTGGATCACCAGCTGCCTGGTTGGGGCGTCAAAGAACTTGAGAACAGGTCTCAAGCCCCTTAGGAGTCCAAAACAGCAGGCCGCAGTTTTTTTAGTGTGCCCTACAAAGGAGAGGCCCGCATCCAGCCATACCCCCAGGTTTTTCACCTCCGATACCGGGATCGGAGTAGGTCCCAACTCTGAGGGCCACCAGTGGTCGCCCCACTGCTCCACTCCCTTACCGACGACCATCACCTCCGTTTTTGTGGCATTTAGCTGAAGGCAATTGCCTGTCAGCCAGCTAGCCACCGCCTTCAGTCCAGACTGAAACCTGGGGGCCTCAATTTCCGCATCCCCGCTGAGAGTAACCGCCAGCTGTGTGTCGTCGGCATATGAGACCAAAGTTAGGCCCCACTGCCTAGCGACATCAGCCAGCGGTCTCACGTAAAGGTTGAACAACGTGGGGCTCAGCGAGGACCCTTGCGGAACCCCCATGGCCAGCGGTTGGTAATTGGACTTGAAGGGAGGGATGGCAACACAGAAGGAGCGGTCATCTAAAAAGGAGCGGAACCATTGCAGCGCCTGACCGCCAATGCCAGTCTCCTCGAGCCGATGCAGGAGGATGCTGTGGTCCACCGTGTCAAAGGCGGCACTAAGGTCTAACAAAATAAGCGCCGCCGTTTGACCAGCATCCAGCCTTGCCCGGAGATGTTCCACCATCACAAGTAACGCAGTTTCCGTACTGTGCCCAGCACGGAACCCGTTTTGTGTGGGATCGAGGGCATTGGTCCGTACCAGATGTTCAGACAGGGCCAGATTGACATGGGCCTCAGTGATCTTGGCTGGCCAGGGTAGCAACGAGATGGGGCGATAATTTTCAGGCTTGGAGGGGTCCAGGGTGGGCTTTTTGATAATTGGGGACACCACGGCTTGTTTCCACTTAGCTGGAACAACTCCCGTTTCCAAGGAAAGGTTGACGAGGGAACATACAGCTGGACGCCCCATAAAAGCCTGATCTCGGAAGAGAGCAGGCCTTACTGGATCGGATGGAGATCCAGATTTGACTTGCAACGCAAGTTTGTCAAAGCCGTCCAAGGTAAGGGGGGGGAAGGCAAGCAGAGTAGTCTGATGGTGGGCCCCATTAGTACTTTCCCCACTGGACCCTATGCTAGGGAATGTCCGATAAATAGCTTGGACCTTCCCTTAAGAAGTAGGATGCAAGGGATTCACAGTGGGAAAGGGAGCTTATGGTCATAGAGGTAGTCCGCTTCGTCGTAAGATCTTTTACGGCCTTAAAGATGGCTTTCGACAGATTAGAACTGTTCCGGAATTCAGTGGCGTAAAAAGCCGCACGAGCTCGGCAGATGGCTCGATGGTAGAGCTTGACGGACCTGGCGTATGCAGCTTTTAGATCAGCCCCATAGGTTTTCCTCCAAGCCCTCTCAGCCCGTCTGCAGGCACCCTTTAGGGCCCGAAGTGCGCCATCGTACCAGGGACTCGACTCTCTGGAGTTGATTTTAGTTGATACAATAGGTATCAGAGAGTCCAAGGCCCTAGTAATCCAAGAACAGAAGAGGTCATACCCCTTTTCTACATCGTGGTAAAACGTGGTAGTCTTGCACGTAAAAGGACATACCACACAGTTGCCACATGGGTGGTGCCCTATTACTGGTGGCAAGCCCCATGCTGACTCCAATGTCCCTGTTACATCTTTCGTCTTTTCATTGGAGGATTTCACTAAATGATCTTTCAAATTCTTGGCTCTTTTGTAGACAAACAGTGGGACCTCAAGAGACGGATCACTACTCCTAATAATATGCCAGTTTTTAGTTATTAGGCTACGGATCTTGTTGGTATGGATGCCGAAGGTGGTGACACATACAATTTGCTGCATTTCTTTTTTTGGTCGCGTCACTAAGAGTTCTTCCCGTGGACAATACCATGCCCGTTTTAGTGATCTCTTTATTAGTTTATTGGGATATCCCCTGCTAAGTAGTTTTGATTTCAAAATCCCTGCTTCCCTCATATAGTCAGCCCTTTGAGCACAATTGCGGCGGATGCGCAAAAACTGCCCGAAGGGAAGCCCATCCCTTAAGGCTCTTGGATGGTGACTTTTATATGAGAGTAGTGTATTTCTTTCTGTCTCCTTTCTATGTAATGAGGTGATCAGCTTATCGCCCTCATTTATGATGTTAAGATCCAAGAAGGCAATAGTGTTTTTGTTCAATTGTAGATGTAAATGTGAGATGTTGTTGTATACCATTAGATATACCACAAAAGCGTTGAAATTTTCTTTGGAGCCACTCCAAACTAAAAAAATATCATCGATATATCGATGCCAACATTTGATGTTGGCACGGTATGGGTTCGAATCAATAATGGCCACTGTTCTTTCTAGCTGGTCCATATAGATGTTCGCCAGGTTTGAAGCAAAAATTGCTCCCATACTTGTCCCACAGCATTGCTGATAATAGACACCATTGTGCACAAAGTAGTTTCTTTGAAGGGCAACACGTAGCAAAGAGATTATGAATGAGGTGGGTACCATCATGGGCCTAGCTCTGGTGTCAAGGAGATATTCAATACTTTTAATACTATCATCCTGTGGGATGTTTGTATATAAAGCTGAGATATCTAGAGTAGCTAACCAGTCAGTTTCTTCATTGAATTGTACATTATCAACTAAATTAATCATATACATAGTATCTCTAACATAGCTCGGTTGGATTGGTACGTATTCACGGATGAAAAAGTCTGCATATTTGCCAATGGGCTCTAAAATCGAGCCACAACCCGATAAAATTGGTCTACCGTGAGGGTGTGTAATACTTTTGTGGATCTTTGGTATGGTATATAGGACCGGAGTCCTAGGATTTTCAGAATTCAAAAATTCAAATTCGTGTTTGCTTAGAAAGCCGAGATCTAATCCAGTCTGAGTGATACCGAGGATTTCTTCTCTGATGCCACTGAGAGGATTATGTGTCAATTTCCTATAGTGCTTCTGTTCAGATATTTGTTCATTTATTGCTGTTTCGTAATCAGAACGATTTTGAACAACAATGCCGCCACCTTTATCGGCTGGTTTCAATATTATTGAGGAATTACGTTTTAAATTGTTCAGAGCCTGACGCTCTAGAAGTGAGATATTGTATGGAATGAACTGTCTATTCAATTTCATAGTCTCTACATTTTGTAGAATCACTTTCTCAAACGTAATGAGTTCTGGGGGCAGTTTGACAGCACCACTAGTTATACACTACAAAGACCACAATCATACTGCGGACCAATTAAAGTGGCAAGTTATTGACAACATAACCATACCTGAAAGAGGAGGCGACATTTCTCAGATTTTACAACGCAGAGAATGCCATTGGATTGATAAACTTGATTCCATTAGCCATGGGCTAAATTCATCTGATGAATGGAGAGGATATGTGTCAAATATATTGAATTAGGTTCCCCGAGTTGAGGTGGGCCTCTAAACACTGTGGCTACAACACCTTGTAATTGGTTCACATTTTTTACCACACATAAGGAATTTCTATTTTCATATATGCTCATATAAGTATTACTTCTGTTTTTCCAGGGAATACAGAAGTATATGTTACAGCTATTGTGTGCATAATTTTATATACTTGAAAATACACGATGTGTAATGCAAATGTTAAACTGTTTTTGTCAAGAAGTCAATCACAATATGCCACGGTACATAATTTTATATACCTGAAAGTACACGATGTGTAATGCAAATGTTAAACTGTCTTGACATGAATTCGATCTCAATATGCCACGGTTATGTATTATTTATAGTTACCATGGGTAAAATTAGGTCAATGTGGCAATTGCAAGTATAATCCGAATAGACAGTAGTATTTAAATTTGGCTGCAACGATTATACAGCGTTATGCTCATCTTTGTCTACTATGAATAGCAAAATCACAAATCTAATACAGAATCTGAGCTAACAATATGTAATTTTGATATTAACGTACTATGGCTACTGCACATTTCAATTCCAAATGCAGCTCTTACATGTTTCAGTGCGGCTAGACATCTCCGTTTCCATCTAGATTACACTACAGAATTGACCCGGTTTTACTCTCTCGGCATTTGATTTACAGCCCTGACGAGGTTCGAGTTTTCCTGACTCTCCTCGCCGGGTCTGTCTACACTCCTATCCGGAAGGGCAGGCAGACACCCGTGATCAGCCCCACAACGCGTGTTTGCGGAAACGCCATTGAGTGGCCCCGTTAACGATTCAGGTATGACCTTCGGTTTTAAACAGGCTCTATAGCACAGCCCTGAATGCAACCAAAGCCGCGGTATTAAAGTTTCCCGCATTATTCTATTTCCTCCTTTTTAACAGGCATCGTCCTGTCCGTAATTCTCCACATATCCAGTCCTAGGATGTGGAAGTGTCGTGCGCTATCAGGCGCCTTTTGAATGTATAAGGTAAAATTACAAAAATTACTTTATTTGATAGTGTGACCACAGTGACTTTGGCGTTAAGCATTAGTACTATTCTACCCCCTTCAAACTTGCCTTTCTCAGTCCATGCCCTCTACGCATTGAAATCACCACGCCTTGGAAATTGCTTGACCATTACAGTGGTGAGTACTGTGTCTGCCCCCTCCTTCCAAAGTAAATGCCAGTGTCGCAATGAGTAAACCTGTTTTTAATTCATGTTCACTTTTCAATTTTCTCCACCTATGACAACAGTACCCGGCTGGGCTACCTGTAAGTCATTTATAATTTTTATCACATATGGTGAGATAACAAGCTATCATTCAGGTACCTCATTCCCTTGTCCATATACATTACATTATATATATACTAAATGTCACACATCATACTCACTCCCACTCCGCCTTCTCTAATTGTAGATGTCCCCCATTGTCCTGTCCTGATGAGACCCATATTCCCAAGGGTCGAAACGCCGTCCACGCCATAAGGAATTGAACCAACAATTAGTGCCTAGCATCACATATAGACACTATGAATTATTCACTATTAATAATTTGGTCATTTTCCTTTCTACTTGTTATGTTATGAGAAACCTAGTATGTAATCAATATATGTTGTCTATGTATTTAATGTCTTTGGTTTCATATGTACACTTGGGACACTGTGCACTCTTTTCTCTTTTTGTGTTCACATGATTATGTGACAAGCTGTATATACTTGTACAATCCTGTGATTTGTGATTTGGTTTATAAACAATATTGAGTACTCTCTCAATTTGATGGTGCCGCCTTTTTTGACATCCCTGATAGCTCTTGTCGTGCGTTTCGAATTGCTATTTAGCTATATGGTTAATGATATATTTTCAGTACTAGTCCACAGGAGCCGTTGTCCTTGATACAATTTAATGCCCTGGTTCCCATGTGAGTAGGGTCCTCCTTGTTCTCTTTCGAGAGGTGTCAGATTTGGCAGAACTGAAAGGAGCAGGTGGACCCTCCAGAGAGGAGTTCAGTCAGGGACAGCGTGACTGTCCCACCTTTGAGAGCTTGAGGCGGATTGCTTCTAAGCAAGAGGAGGGGGATGACAGTGGGTTTCACAAACTCTACTGGGAAGATGGACTGCTTTATACTGAGGCCAGAAACCTCAAGGAGGGGGCCACCAGAAGATTGGTGGTGCCCCAGAAGTACAGAGAGCTCATTCTGACTTTGGGTCATGATATCCCCTTGGCAGGATATTTGGGACGGACAAAGACATGGAACCGGTTGGTGAACCATTTCTACTGGCCCAATATGTCTGAAAAGGTAAAGGAGTTTTGCAGCTCCTGTATCACCTGTCAGGGCAGTGGCAAGGCAGGGGGCAAGACAAATGCTACCCTAATACCACTATTATAGAAAAATACCCTCTAGACCTATATTTCTTTCCTTACGGTTAATCAATAACTCTGAAATTAGGGTAGACAAGAAAACAATGCTTTACACGGAGGAAAATTTAGAAAAATATCACATTTTAGTTTTGTTATTTTCTTTACATATTCTTTTTGTACTTTATATCATTAACTTTTTTTGAAAAAATATAGATTGTTTGTTACATATTTTGCATTTGTACCATCTTGGAAAATTTCATCTGGGTACACAATCTAAGGAGGATCAACTTTTACAATCAATTTTCACTATACTGACAAGTTTTATCATATCAATTGATTTAAATGAAAAAATAAATTTCTTTTCCACAGGCCCCCAAAGAAAAAATCACTCATACTTCTTCACACAAAACTGTCACAACTCTTCCATACCTCACTTTCACTCTCCATACCCACCTCAAAACTACATACACTGATGGTAACTCAGGGGCGAGAAACTCAGCCCTCTATTGCTGTGTTGTGAGCTAGGGTTTCTCTGACAAACTGGTCAACGCGCGTTTCGATGGGCTACATTTCTTCTTATACCATCTTCTTCACGACCTATTGCTTTATAACTGTATAACAGGTTTAATACGGGGGAACACACAAAAGCTGAAAAGAAAAAACACAGTGTAAAGCATTGTTATAATTTATTTTAAGTTTTTACATTTTTTAATTTTGAAACCCCAATAGGAGTTTTTTTAATTTCTCCTACACAACCAACATTAAAAAACGCAGTTTTGCAAATGCACTCTAAAATACCCATAATCTCTCAAAACTTTTGAAAAATACCATCTCCATGTAAAAATATGAAGGAGGTTGCACAAAAACGGTGTGTTGCAAAGTTTCAGTAATGAAGAAGAGAAAAGAGGAAGGAAGAAGGACGAAGAAAGAGAAAAGGGAAGGAACAAGAAAAAAGCGAATTTACTAAACTTTTCTCAATCTCATGTCAAAATAATGGCGGTTTTTTCATCCAATAATACACTAAATCAGTCCTTATATTTTACCTTGAAATCAAACGCAATTTCTCCTTTTGTTAGCTTGTTATGTCCAGCCAACAATATTATATAGATTCAACTTTTTCTCTGATTGTCTTGTGTTGATCTGTCTATTTTGGGTTATAGAAAAGAAAGAATAAAGTAAGGAGTAGTGTGGGTTTCCTAATTCCTTACACTAGGAAGATCTAATATAGTTTGCTAATATATTGATATAGATCTAAAGTACCTTCATTTCACACTGTGTGCACTTGTAGAGTGGTGACTGACAGTGATATCTTGAAGGTTGATAAGTCGACGAGCTGTTCAAACATATCTTGCAAATCCTGCATAGGGGAGTACATATAATGATACACAGATACTCTCTGTCTGTTGTTTTGTTGATGGCTTTACAAATAAAGCTAATCTGTACGAGTCATATATACATACCTATTTGTATATTAGCGACATGTTCTATTTTTGTACACTCTCTTTTTTAGGTCTCGGGACCTATAAGCTGTGCAAAGCGCAGCTTCCGGTCCGGAGAATTAATGGTTTTTAGTAGGGCTTCAGAACCCGCCTCCCTGCTCTGTCTCTCCACCATTGGCTGGCTTCCTAAATGGAGGCCAGCCATTGGAGGAGAGAGCCGTCCCTCCAAAGAAGCCCCGTCTTTTTCGGATTTGGGGGCGTAAGTTTTGCTGTTCTTTAGACAGTGACGTCGTCCGTCACTCAGCACAGCAAAACACGCCCCCAAATCCGAAAAATGCCGTAAGCTTTGTGGCCGCCATTGTTGCCCAGCCGGCGCCGAGTAAGGTGATGCTGCCGCTTTCCACCAACACTAGAGCTGCTTCCTCTGCTCTGACGCAGACACGGGCCGTCAGGTAAGTTTTCTTTTTTGTTTTAATGTATTTTTTAACCCCCTGCGCCAGTCCCGTCCCCCCGCGAGTCCCGTCCCCCCGCGAGTCCCGTCCCCCCGCGTGTCCCGTCCCCCCGCGTGTCCCGTCCCCCTGCGCAAGTCTTGTCCCCCCTGCGAGTTGTAAGAAAAGTTCGCCCATTTAAGGCTTGTTCCCCTCATCGCTCTGGTCTGTGCCCACCATCCCTAATATGTGTCCGGCATCTCTGTTCTGTGTCCCCCCGCGGCGCTGGACGTCTCAGCAGCGGAGGGGTCGTGCAGCTCCACCGGCCTGCCGTGGCCCCCACTGCACGGGGCCCCAGGGCGTCACACCTGCCCAGGGCTGAGAGCGCGTGGACGGAGCCCAGAGCATCGCATCACTGCAGGGCTGGGACGAGTGCACTATTCTCAGGTGGTCACCACTGCACACGTGACCAAGGGGCTGCATTATTCCGACGTGATTGCTTGAACAAGGGAGCCGGGCAGTGGTGCCTGTCGCAGGTGGACACTCGTGCACCAGAGCTGCAGTGCTGCGCAGCTCTGGAGTAGGCAGCACAGCACGGATTCACTGTTGCACTGCCCTTATGGTGAAACTAGTGTACGAGAGTCGGGGTGCTGCGCCGATCTACAGTGGACACTCGTGCACCGGTGCCAGGGTACTAAAATGCTCCGTGGTGGGCATTAGTGGGCGGAGCCACGTGCACTACTACTTTTGGGTGGACGCTAAAGCCACGAGTGAGGGGGCTGCACTGCTCTGGAGTTGACATTTGTGCACCGGGGTGCCGGACTGTTCTAGGGTGGATACTTGTGCACAGGAGCTAGAGTGATGGTTCGTGTGTGGTAGGAATTAGTGCACTGCATTACCTAACTTCAGTGCTCCGGACCAGGGTGCCGGACTGGTCGGGGGTAGATACGTGTGCACGGGGACCAGGGGGCTGACTGCTGTGCGGTGGGCATTATTGCACGGGGTCCAGGGCGCCGAACTGCTGTGGACACTAGTGCAAGTGAGGCAGTGTCCTGTACCACTTCGGGACGAGCACTGGTGAGAGGGGCCAGGGGGTTGCTCCGTTCTGTGGGAGCACTAGTGCACGGGAACCTAGGAGCTGCACCATCCTGGTGGAACACTCGTGAACAGAAGACGGAGGTGTCAGTCTTCCATCGGCTCTGCAAGGATGAAGGTCCAGGGAGTGTGTCTAACCCTCCTCACCCTTCCTCTCATCGTTAAGGCGTCTGGAGGAGGTGAGTCCATAGGGGACATGCGGGGGTGTCTCAGTCTTTGCAGGGTGCATTCTCCCCCCTCCATCCCTTCAGGAACTCTTGCGCATTGCAGGAGTTCGGTAGAGAGGGCAGGAAGGAATCTATCTGCATACACCCACACATTGTAAATCACAAAGCTAGTTCTGAAGTAGAATTTGGCCTTATGGCCAGAGCTGCTGACTTTGAACTTGGACAACAAGGTTCCATTCCTGGCTTTAGCTCAACAACCAGTGATTCTGGGCAGATTACTTAATCTCCCTGCGCTTTAAAACAGAGAGTAATATAATCTGGGGCTCATGCAAAGCGCTGTAAGGACCCTGGGCTAAACTTGCGCTATAAAAAAATCAATAGATCCGATGTTTGGGCTTTGGTACCCCTGACATTGCTCGTCTACCCGTAGTCTAAAGCCAGTAGAAGTAACAGGAAGTATACTGGACTGTTGCAACACTGTTTCCAAACTATTCCTGGCTTAATGCCCCTATGTAAAGGCCGTCAGGATAGCTGAGTTTAATATTTACTGATGAAACATGCAGTGATCTCCAAGTCATTGAATTCGAATCTTGGCAAGGCTGGCTCTGACTTTCACCCTTCTGAGGTCGGTAAATTAGGTATCATTAAAGTGGGCGATAGTCACATCTATTGTTTACAGTATTTAAAAACAAAAGGAGTGTGGTATGAAGCGTTATATTAAGATTAATGTATTCTGCCATGCAATTCTATTCAATATTTTTATTAATAATGATAATGGCCAAAAAATTATATATTTGAAGGTTCAATTTTTCAGCTGATGTGTACACAGCATCCTGCTCAGACGGTGCTGTTGTGTGCTACGTGGTATTGACACTCTTCACACGGTCACATCGGGTGATGAGACATTTTTGCACGATGAACAGCCATGTGATTTGGAACACCTTACATGTAGCTTTCCAGGTCATGGGTGGTAGCTCTGCACTGTTGTAACTCAGTGCGGTGTTTTCAGCTTTGATGGGAGGCAGCATCGGGTAATTTTGGTGGTTCTGTTGGGGTTGTTAACTGTAGTTCCTGAGCTGCTTTGACAAAGTCAACTCTCAAAAGCCATGGCCAACCTTAATGGCTCATGCCCAAACCCTAAAGAATCACACTTTTCAAAACATTACAAGTTTGCCAGGCCTTTGTAGGCCAGTGCACCTTCCTGTCTCTCTCCCACTATGTCTCACACACTCTCTCTCACTCTCTCACTCTCTCTCTCACACTCTCTCTCACACACACTCTCTCTCTCACACACACACACTCTCTCACACACACGCACACTCACACACACACACTCTCTCACACACACACACTCTCTCACACACACACACTCTCTCACACACACACTCACTCACACACACACACTCTCTCACACACACTCTCTCACACACACTCTCTCACACACACACACACTCTCTCACACACACACACTCTCTCACACACACACACAAACACACACTCTCTCTCACAAACACACTCTCTCTCACAAACACACTCTCTCTCACAAACACACACTCTCTCTCACAAACACACACTCTCTCTCACAAACACACACTCTCTCTCACAAACACACACACTCTCTCTCACACACACTCTCTCTCACACACACACACTCTCTCTCACACACACACACATGTGGTAAATATAATTACCATGCAATTTTTCCGTATAATTAATGACAGGGAAATGAATAGCTCAATCAAATGAGAGGCAGAGTCCGTGGTATCTGAGTCATATGGGCTTTAATCGGGATGGCTCGAGCCATGGAAATCAGATCCATCAATACAAGGGTTCGGGTTCGGGAATGATGGCAAAAGATGTCAACGATTTATTAACAGTACATGACATATATAGTAAAACTGTACAATGGTGATGGATACAGTAGGCGTGACAAGTGAAAAGAATAAGATAAGAACACATGTGCGTAGCAAAAAGGCGTGTACAAAGGTGTGCACGGAGGCGTGTGCTGGAAACGTCACAGAAAGTGTCATAAGTGGGTGGGTGCGTAGAGGATTCTGCAGAGTCAGCTGAAACCTTTCACCTGGGTGCGCGCGCAATTAGTATGACGTGTGATTGACGTGGAACTAAGGAAAGCTGGGGGCTTGACTTTAGCACTAGTAGAGGAGACAGAGGTCTGGCATGTCAGATCGACCTGTTCCTATAACCTATCTGATATCTTGTGTTTGGAGGATGTTTAATCTGAAGTAAAAGGTCTCTCGGGCAGAGGCTATTCTATACTAAATGCATATGTGTCTAAGTGCAATGCGCGGGGCCATGGGCCTACCATGGTAACGGGAGCAATGAATTACATGAAGGAGACAGGAAGGCTTGGCCCTTTGCTCTGCAGCCGGGAATATGTTTACCTATATCACTAGACTGGAATGTGTTTTCGAGGAGGCTGAACTGATAACTTGTAGGCAAAATACTGTTTTGGCAGGCAGGCCAGGCCGAGCCAGGTACCGCTTCGCTTGGCAGGAAGTAAGGCAGAGGTCGGGGATGCATCTCCATGCTGCAGCTCTCAGAGGCAGAGACAGAAGTGGTTCGAAGGCAGAAATCAGGGCCTGGCTTGGCAGAGCCAGGAAAAACGTAAAAGTGCACCATGTAAAGACGTTGGCAAGGCATGTTTAGAAACTGAATTATCGATCCATTCATGGCGGATCTGGTAGAGGACATGTTAACGTTGGACGCAAATGTATTTGCGTCTCCAGATTCGGTCGTGGAGGGAAGTTACATGTACTTTAAGCACGTACATGGAGACGTTGGGGTACACGTTAGGGGACATACTTGACCATAAAAATGTCATACCCTTCAAGATATATCTATTTTCATGAGACCATCTATCTGTTCATATAACATCATCTGCTCTTCTTTCTTTATACGGGAATGGGAACGTGAACTTGGACGGGGAATACAAGCTGTGGCGCACAAGCCGCAAATCGCTGGCCCACATTGTAGACATAGACAACAACTGAATACTATAAGCAGTATAATTCCTAGGAATGACAGTAGCTTCCATCCCCAGGCAGATATTACACTCCAGAGCCAACCGGACCAAGTCCAGGAGCCTGGATTCTGGTGTATCTGATGAGCTATTTCGTGAAGCCGAGTAATGGCCTTATACACGATTGGCGCGTTATTAGGAATAAACACGCAACAACTGGATCCGATGACTCTACAAGCTCCGCCCCTATCGGCCAGGATGACGTCAAGGACAAGGCGGTTCTGAAGAACAACAAGTCTCATAGCAGACTGCTCCTCCGTTAAGTTACCTAAGGCAGAGGTAGTCTCATTCACTACTGCTTCGAGGGTTCTGGTTAATTTGCGTATCAGTTTACTATTTAAGACAGTGCCTAAATAAGGAAAGAATCCTTTATTGAAATCTGTGTATTGCTCCCATGTAGTTTCAGTCTGATCAACAATTGGGAGATCTCTCTTTTGTCTAACGTGAGTGAGGCGGGAATTCCTGTGATAATCAGATGGGGCTAGGAAAACAGGTGGCAATAGGAATGCAATAAAACAAGTACCATCCCAGTCTAGAGGTAAACGTACATAGGCTGTCTGACCACAAATGAAATAGGAATGTCGGGAAGCTTTGAAAGTAGACTTGCCTTTATCACTGAATTCGACCACAGTAGTACAGTCACTGTGTCCTAGATGTACTGAACCATTCTTTCTGATGCATAATACACTTTTTACTGGTAGAACTGATATAGATGGCAAGTCTGGACTAGTCTCGGACTGAACATTTAGAATCATGAGGTTAAGTGTAAAATTACCTAATCCATACACTTCATTTTCTAGATCGGTCCCTGTCATTTGTGGAAGACCTTCCTCGTCTGGGAAACATGCTTTGTTCATAACTGTGTTCAGGTTTCCCCATATCCAATTGCCTTGGGAAACCCTGGATTCAGAGTCTAAAGAGGATATTAAACTAAACCATGCACCACAGGAACCATTGTGTGTAAACGGATAAGGAAAGAGGGGCAGAGCTCCCTTGTAGTTCTGATAGGGAGGGAGTCGGCCACATATCCAACAATTAGTAGCATTGTTTATCTGGTGAGAATGGTGTAACATACGGATGAATGTATTGTTGCGCAGCGCAAGTCGATAAGACAGTTCATGTGGAGGCAGAGCACTAAACGTGTGCTCTGCTGTGTCATTAGAAAAAGAATGTGCAATAGGAAAGAACACATGTAACATCCAACTAATGCAGATTAACGTAAGACTCAGAAAAAACATAATAAGTAATGTCAGTATACAACGACTCCGGAGACTTTTACAATATTTTTGTTTCTTGATCTCCTGTCTATCTCTCTCTCTATTGGGGTCTATCTTATACATGTCAGGAACCTGTCTAACCACTTCACCCAGGAGGGGACTTAAACAATTAAACTGTCTGACTTACTAGACCTCAATTTTAATCTGTACTCCTGCTGCGGAGTTTTCTCTAACAGGGGGAGTTTAGTATCAGTGTCTGGAATGCGGCAGTCCTGGGAAACAGTCTTTGGCGGAAGTCTATAAACTTTTTTAACGTGGCTCGAATGTAGCCACCCTTTCCTGCCTTCGACTTTCACTGCAGTCCTTGTGGTCATCAGAACGATCTTTGGCTCCTTCCAGCGGGGCTCCAGAGGGCTTGATCTGTCAAAATTACGGACCACGACGACATCTCCTGGAACAAGTTCATGCGGTTTCTCCTCGGTGTTGTCTGGGAAGGCTGCCGCGACCTGTGAACGACAAGATTGTAGTGCAGACATCAAGGAGGCAAGGTAATCTGTCAGCATAGAACTGTCAACATCTGTAATTTTACGGGGCATAGGCGTCCCCCACATATTAGGAGGCCTACCAAAGACCACCTCATACGGGGATAGCCCTGTCCTAGAATGAGCTACCATTCGCATGTAAAAGAGGGCAACTGGTAAGGCAACTATCCAATCTACACCTTTCTCGGCACATATTTTGGCAAGGCGGGTTTTCAAAGTCTGATTGTGTCTCTCTACGAGACCTGCGGCTTCAGGATGTCGGACACAGTGAAATTTCCATTGATAGCCCAACAGTAGTGAAACCTGCTTCATGAGCTCGGACGAGAATGGCTGACCGTTATCTGAATATACGACACGGGGCAAACCGTACCGAGGGAAAAATTCACGAACCAACTGCTTGGCAGTGGTCGGGGCAGTGTAATCTGGGACGGGATATGCTTCTGTCCATCTGGATAAGGCACATACAACTACGAGGACATACTTGAATCCTCGGCATCTGTCCATCTGGATATAATCCATCTGGAGGACTTCAAAAGGATGGTCGGGAGGATGAAATCCACCTCGTTCCACGGGTATGCCTTTTCCTGGATTGAACTGACAACAGATCATGCAGGTACGCACTTTCTGTTTTGCTGCTGCTCGTAAATGCTTGTTGAACCAGAGGTTCTGTAAACTGTCTAACATGGCTTTCTCTCCTAAATGTGCTGGACTGTGTGCTGTGTTGATGATAACTTGAACCATAGAGTCAGGGAGAAACCATGTGGTTTTTCCCTTCGTCATCCATCCCTGTTCTGTCTGGACCCCTCCTTGTTCAGTCCATTTCTTTATTTCGTCTGGAGTGGCATGTGTCTGTATGTCGATTACATCTTGTGTGGGATCCCTAACTGTCATGCAATGTGTCAGTGAAGTTGTGTCAGTTTTCGTCATATCAGTTGTATGAGTATGAGTCTGAGCTGTATGTTTCGCTGTTCGATCTGCCAGGTCGTTACCCTGGGAAATAGTGTCTGTGACTTTAGTATGTGCCTTGCACTTCATGATGGCTATGGCTGTAGGCAAATGTATTGCATCTAACAGAGCTTGAATGAGGGGACCATGCTGGATCTTGGCTCCGTGAGAGGTCAGGAAACCTCTTTCTTGCCAGAGGACACCGAAGTCGTGTACGACTCCAAATGCATAACGTGAATCTGTGTATATGTTTACTTTGAGGTTCTTGGCTCGTATACAAGCTTGGTTCAGGGCAATAAGCTCTGCTGCTTGAGCTGACAGGGTGTCAATGCGATGGGTTTCTATGACTTCAGTTTCAGTGGTCACTGCATATGCGGCCACTAACTCTCCTGTGCTTGTTCTCATACATGAACCATCCACGTAAAGTGTCAGGTCTGGATTGGTCAGTGCAACATCTGTTAAGTCTTGTCTGGGCTTCGTGATTGTGTTAATGACTTCCACACAGTCATGTGGAGTAGGGTCTGTTGTGCTTGACGGTAAAAGTGTAGCAGGATTTAGTGTATTGCAGCGTCTGATCTCTATGTGTGGTTGGAACAATGTCAATTCATAACCTGTCAGTCGTGCTATAGTCAAGTGCTGAGTCTGTGTTCTGTTTAGGAGAACCTCCACAGAGTGTGGAACCTGTACTGTCAATTGATGTCCCAATACAATGGAATCACTTTGTCTTATTGCTAGAGCTGTTGCTGCAACTGATTTTAAGCAAGCAGGCAAAGCCTGGGCTACTGGATCTAATGTACTTGAAAAATAAGCACACGGTCTATGTTTGTCTGCTTGAACCTGAGTGAGAACCGATAACGCTGTGCCATCGCGTTCTGTGACAAAAAGTGTAAAAGGTTTGCTGTAACATGGTGTTGCTAAAACAGGTGCTTGACATAAGGCTTTCTTTAATTCGTCAAAAGCTTGTGTATGTTCCTGAGTCCAAGGGAGAACAGTTGAAGACGCTGCCTCCTGTGTTGTCAACTGTATGAGTGGCTTAGCTAGAAATGCATACTGGGGAATCCATTGTCTGCAGTGAGGCCAATAAAGGCCCGTACTTCCTTTTGGGTCTTGGGTTGTGGAAGCTGTGCAATTAACTGGATACGATCAGGTGTCAGCTGCCTACCCCACTTGGACAGCAAGTGCCCAAGGTACACCACTTGCTGGGCACAGAATTGTAGCTTCGAAGGAGACACCTTGTGTCCCTTGTCCACCAGAAAATACAGGACTGTCAGTGATGCATGTTCACATTCTGGTTCACTTTGGGCGGTGATCAATAGATCATCGACGTACTGGAGTAGGGCAGTGTTAGCAGGCATGTGAATATTGTCAAGTTGTCGTTTTAATGCTTGGCTGTAGATGCTAGGGCTTTCTGTGAATCCTTGAGGGGCGCGTGCAAATTTGAAGCTACGGCCATTTAAACAGAATCCGAAAAGGTACTAGCTTTCCGGATCAATGGGGACACTAAAGAAGGCGTTCTTGAGATCGATTACAGTAAAGAACGTCGCTTCTGAATCAATAGCTGTCAATAGGGACGAAATGTCTGGGACCACCGGGTACTGTGGTACAATACATTTATTTAATTCTCGCAGATCGATCACCAACCAATAGACTGGAGGTGCATTCGGATCAGTACGTTTAAGAATCGGAATGATAGGGGAATTACAAACATTGGAGTCGGTTTCTACAACCACTCCTTGGGCAATGAGCTCGTCAATGATTTTCAGTAAAGCCACTACAGCATCAGGTGGTAACTTGTATTGTCGGATTCGGGGTAGAACAACTCCTGGCTTGAGTGTAACACGGTATGGTGTAATGTGCATACAACCTACATCAGTGGGGCCTTGTGCCCACAAATGTGCAGGAACATTCTGTAACCTGGGATCAAAATCTCTCAACACATAATGACCCTTAAAATCACGAAGGAACAGCCTTACTCCCTCCGGAGAACAACAAATTACAGCTCCTAGGGCTTTCAGTGTTTTAATACCAAGTAAGTTTTCTGGACATGATTTCGTAAGTAACAAATCTGTAGTACGGGATAATGGACCAACTGCAAGGGGAACTGGTTTCGATACTTCATTAACAATAGGCTTTCCTGAAAATCCAAGGGAAACATTCTGCGAGCCTGAGAGGGGTGCCCCTGGAACCTCGTCATGACTGATGGTAGTTCTGCTTGCCCCTGTGTCAATCAAAATTTTTCTATCCTTTCCTAATACCTGACTATGTACATAAGGACCCTCTTGATCTACAGGAACCTCAATAAGAGGCAAGCCAACCTCCCTCTCTAGGCTGTTTCATGTGTATTGCTGATAATCGGGGTAATCGGACTGTGCATACTGGTACATCTGCTGAGTGACATGTTGCGTTGCAGCAATGGGCTGGGGCTATGGTACCGCTACGGTCTGTTGTGGAATCTGCATAGGCTGCACGTTCTGCGGAATATGTTGTTGGACCTGATCCTGTCTAGGTGGACGCGGTCTTTCTTTCGTTTTACCTGTAGCTATATTGTGTTTCAGAACTGCGCAATCATTTACGTAGTGACCTGGCTGTTTACAATAGTTGCATGTCCCTTTAACAGGAGCTGTCGGATTATTGGACTGTGTCGTACCCCTTTTCTGATCATCAGCTGGAACTGACTGAGCAACTAGCACTTTCATTTTCGTGTCTTTCATACGTCTCTGTTCGTGTTCATGTTCCTCCCTGATTCTGTTCTGGTGGTACTGTAACATTTGCAACATTTGGGAAGGCGTATTTGCTTGCCATGTACTCTCAACCTTTAATACACGGTTCTTAACCTGGGGTAAGGAATTCTCGACTAATTTGGTCACAAAAAGGTGTGGGTATGACTCGCTACTTGTTTTCAGGCCACTATTAATAATAAAACATTTCTCGAATCTGGAATAAAAATCACTAGTATCTTCGTCTTGTTTCTGTTTACAGGCTGAGATTGCGTCCCAATCTTCCTTTTTCGTTGTCAATAACCTTGGCAAAACCTGCACTAATAATCCTGGTAATGCTTTTGTTTTGTCCCCAAGACCTAGACCTGGGGTTCGTCCGGTTTCTTCGTTTTCTAATTCAGTCCAATTGATCTTTTGATCTCCCACCTCCCATTCTTTTTCTTTGAGTTTCTCGTAAATACCGGCAGGCAATAATACTTTTAGTATTTTCATAATATCGGGATATGTGTAATCTCCCATGAGTAACATGTCATTAAATTCACGGTGAAATCCTGCTGGATCTTTATCATGACTGGGCACTATTTTCTTCATTTCCAATAATTCCATTTTACTTATGGGCGTGTATACGAATACGCGTTGAAGCGCACCCCCTGGAGTTGTCTGAACGGGATGCACTTCTCGTAAAGGGTTCTGTCTGTCTAGGTGAAAGGGATAGCTTACTGGGGGTGGAACAGGAACAAAATGGGGAGTCAGAATGTTCTGTATCTATGACGTTGTTCGAGAATCACATTAATCAAATCAGTACCTATGCCTCTCCATCTATTCAGGAGTAATTCATCTAATACATTGTATAGGGGACCTGGATCTGAATGCTGACTCGCATATAGCATAATGATATGCTGGATCATGTACATACCAGCTAAACGTTGTTCAGTTGGAGTAAGACTCAAAAATGTTTGCGCTACTGAATCATCTTTATATACGCTGTCATTATCGGTCCACTGTACTGCGGACCGTGCTAGTTCTTGTTCACGCATTGTACTAAGTGCATTGTAACCTATTCTATCTTTCAGGATTTTATCGGTGGCTTGGAATAAATGTTCAAGAGAACGTTTTTCTGGTATGGGAGTAAGAAAACGTCTTTTATTTTCTAGGCGTATCGGTCTGTCGAAAGGTCTATCAGAAGAATACTGTTTAGGGAGTTTCGCTCTACCTACATACGCTATCGTACCTTGAGTCTCTACTGGATTTTCTGGTTCTTCCTCCTCTGAGGATTCTTTTTTGTCTGACTCGGCTGACCTTTCAGCTTTCCGTCGGGTATGTATTGCCACTATTTCTTTACGGATCTTTCTGGACATGGCATCTATACAGGTCTGTTTATCATGTTTACAATCTGCAATATTCTGACTCCATTTTTTCAATACCTCCATCTCTTCTTGAGAGATACCTGGCTGATCTTGTTCCCTTATCAAACAATTGATCAAAAATCGTAATATTAACCCTTGTGTCTCAGCTTTCTGATATGCCATGGCCTCACGAATACTTTCTGGTCCCTCTCCGGTTCTAATAAAGTGATGTATTTTGTCTAGATGGTCTGGCATTTCTGGTAATGTCATCAAATAATCTGTAACACGTCGTAGACGTAACGATGCTAACATCATGTCCCCTTGCTTGCCAGGTACGGGATCATATCTACAATCTGTAAGTAATTGTTTAAGCTTTTCAGATGAGCTCGCTTTCGGGGTACGCTGCGTTGCTAATTCTCTGATTGTTATTCGTTGTATCTGTGGCGGGGTGTGGGGTAGGCCACCTACGGCACCTCCTGAAACGGAAGCGTGGGCATAACCTGACTGTGTTGTGGCAGTTGAAGTCATGGCGGGTATATGTAATGGGGTTGGACTCTGGACTGCAGTAGTCGAAAAAGGATTAAGAGGACCAATAGTAGGGGGAACAGTAGCAGGGGGGCCAGTAGGGGAAGTGACAACAGGCACGGGAAGTTGGTGACGTGGAGGGGTCGTGGCTTGAGCAATCGGAGCAAGCTGCTGTGCATTGTTAACGGGTGGTTCGGGTACATTAGTATAAGCTGGAGCTACGCCATCTAAATAGCTAGAAAGGAAAATGTCTGCTGCGGTCTGTTTGTGACGGAGTTTAGTCGGAACCAATGGTGGTGGCAAGTTACTTGGCATTTCCGGGGTCGCCTTGGGCAGGCCCTCGGCTAGAACTGGATATAGTCCTGTAATAAGGGCATTTCTCTGTCTGTCTTGTTGTTCTATTCTGACTCGTTCTGCTTCTTCTAGTAATTCTTTTTCTCTAGCTTTTTCGGATTCTTCTCTACTTTTTTCTTCTTTTCTGAATTCTTTCTCTGTTCGTCTATGTGATTCTTTACGCCACAATTCTATGGCATCTTTCTGTGATTGTCTGGCTTTCTTTTTCCACAACGCTTCTTCTACTCTCATGATGCACTCGGCATCCCATGTCCCTGTAACGGGCCATCTCTGTTTCTCTTCCAAATCCTTCGTATAATCCACCCATAAATCTAAGTACAGTATGGCATCTAAACCATGTTTATGGTACATAAAATGTCCTGGAGTGTCCCTAGGTGGGACGGGAACTGCTTCTTCGAGTATCCCTTTCCTAGTTCCTATCTGACGTAATTTCGAGAACAGAGGCATGGTCACCTCTACCTGGACGCAAACACGATAAACACAGTAAAGAAATGCAAACAATCATTCACTCCACGACATTAAACACATTGAAACATTTCGAACAGATACTGTCTAGTACATTCTAAAACAAAAATACTGTAAACCACAAGAGATAATGCTAAAAGACCAGAATACTGAATCACTGAATTACTGGATTACTAGATGCACTGCTAAAACAGTACAGACCGGATCTGTGTACCCAAACCCGTCTTGACCGGATACAAATTAATGCACCCGTCTAGATGCGTCCCCAGCAACGGTACTCACCGGGAAGCACGGAACGGAAGGCCTCGGAAACTCGACTGGACCGGACTGCTACGACGTCTGGTTACTGCTACGCACAACGCATGCGCCTCGACGCTTCAGACAGGTGGGCCTCTCGACACCTCGGACACTGCTCTCTCGGCTGGGCTCTGGTCGGGATCCTCCGCACTCCTCACCGCCTCGTCTGGATGCTGTCCCGCAGTCTCCGTCTCCACCGTGGGCCTGAGGGAGATACAGGAAAACCTGCAGATGCGCATAGGAGTCCGTCACGGCTGTGGAAGGGGGCAAGGCCTGCGACCGATCGCCGGCGCGTGGGGTGGGGGAGGGGTCCCTGTTCGGGCACCAAATTATGTGGTAAATATAATTACCATGCAATTTTTCCGTATAATTAAAGACAGGGAAATGAATAGCTCAATCAAATGAGAGGCAGAGTCCGTGGTATCTGAGTCATACGGGCTTTAATCGGGATGGCTCGAGCCATGGAAATCAGATCCATCAATACAAGGGTTCGGGTTCGGGAATGATGGCAAAAGATGTCAACGATTTATTAACAGTACATGACATATATAGTAAAACTGTACAATGGTGATGGATACAGTAGGCGTGACAAGTGAAAAGAATAAGATAAGAACACATGTGCGTAGCAAAAAGGCGTGTACAAAGGTGTGCACGGAGGCGTGTGCTGGAAACGTCACAGAAAGTGTCATAAGTGGGTGGGTGCGTAGAGGATTCTGCAGAGTCAGCTGAAACCTTTCACCTGGGTGCGCGCGCAATTAGTATGACGTGTGATTGACGTGGAACTAAGGAAAGCTGGGGGCTTGACTTTAGCACTAGTAGAGGAGACAGAAGTCTGGCATGTCAGATCGACCTGTTCCTATAACATATCTGATATCTTGTGTTTGGAGGATGTTTAATCTGAAGTAAAAGGTCTCTCGGGCAGAGGCTATTCTATACTAAATGCATATGTGTCTAAGTGCAATGCGCGGGGCCATGGGCCTACCATGGTAACGGGAGCAATGAATTACATGAAGGAGACAGGAAGGCTTGGCCCTTTGCTCTGCAGCCGGGAATATGTTTACCTATATCACTAGACTGGAATGTGTTTTCGAGGAGGCTGAACTGATAACTTGTAGGCAAAATACTGTTTTGGCAGGCAGGCCAGGCCGAGCCAGGTACCGCTTCGCTTGGCAGGAAGTAAGGCAGAGGTCGGGGATGCATCTCCATGCTGCAGCTCTCAGAGGCAGAGACAGAAGTGGTTCGAAGGCAGAAATCAGGGCCTGGCTTGGCAGAGCCAGGAAAAACGTAAAAGTGCACCATGTAAAGACGTTGGCAAGGCATGTTTAGAAACTGAATTATCGATCCATTCATGGCGGATCTGGTAGAGGACTTGTTAACGTTGGACGCAAATGTATTTGCGTCTCCAGATTCGGTCGTGGAGGGAAGTTACATGTACTTTAAGCACGTACATGGAGACGTTGGGGTACACGTTAGGGGACATACTTGACCATAAAAATTTCAATTACCTCACACACACTCTCTCTCACACAGACACTTTCTCTCACACACACTCTCTCTCACACACACACTCTCTCTCTCACACTCTCTCTCACACTCTCTCTCACACTCTCTCACTCTCTCGCTCTCACACACACTCTCTCTCACACACACACTTTCTCTCACACACACACACACACACACTCTACTACTCAAGATTACTCACTCATAATTAGTCACTCTATACTACTCACTCTTTACTACTGAAACTAAAAATACACTTTGTATATGTAAGGGTGTGGCTGTGCATGTAAATATGTGTGGCTCTAGGACTATTTACTACTCACTCTCTCACTATTTAATACTCACTCTTTCACTTTGTACTACTCGCTCTCTAATATTCGCTTTCCTAATAACTCTCTCCTACTCACTATCAACTACTCACTCTAGTACTTACTCTGTGTGTGGGTACTAATGCAATAGGTCTCGCATATGCAAGCTATTGGCAATATAAATGATAATGCCATTTATTTATGATTTAAAAAAAAAAAAGAAATGTCATGAGCAATGCCAATAGCTCTACCTTTAATAATGCCGAGACCATTGCATTGTAAATGCTTGTTACTTCTTCTCCTTTTGTAGGCCTGTGTTTCCTTTTTCTTATTCTACGTCACAGAGCTTTACAGGCGTGTGCATCTTTTCCTTATAGACGTGTCTGTAACATTAAACATAATGTTAGCAACATTTTTTATTGTGCTATTGTACATCAATGATAACAAGTCTTTTCTTGTGGGCGCAGCTAACTGTCCGTTTGTGCTAATCTTAATCTTTTTTAACTAAGACAGGCTTTGCGCTTTGCGCTTTTGACATAGGTCTCCTACCGGCATTGTATGTTGTATAAATATTCGGGTTTTATTCTTTTTTATCTTCCCCCTCTAGGGAGGCTGTTGATATTTGTACTAACAGCATACTAAAGACCCACCAAAGGGTTACGGGTGTGACAAGGTTTCTATTACTTAGGCAAGGTTTCTAAACCTCTTAGTTGTCGACATGTTAAGAAGCCCACAGTTACGAGTATAATAATGTCCCTACAGATGTGTAGTAGCGCGCTCTAGTGTACGCACGTCACGTAGGCCACGTGACGTGCCACGCCCGCGCAAGGCTACGCGCGCTGCGTAAATGATTGGCGCGAAGAGCCGGCACGGCAGTTGAGGCTCCGCGCTCTTTAGGGTGAGAAGCAGTGAATAAAGCAAGGTTGAACCAGTACCAAGATTGCAGCGTCATCATTGTGGGGGGAACGATAACATTACAAGATGAACCGTTGTTTCTGTGCCTCTTACCTTATTCGCGTCTTTCTGATGACAACGGAGTGTACTTTCCTGTTTGATCAGCTGCGAAGCCGAGGTCTCGTCATTATCGGCTTTTATATCCTTATCTCTTAACCAGTTTCTTTTTCAGTTCCGGGTTCCAACTGGCGTGACGCGTTATTTAGCACGACTGCACCTATCAATGTAAGTCCTTTCTTTGTTTGTACTAGTTAATTGGCGCTCGATCTCCATCTTGGAACATGTTATTGCTCCATATACATTGCCCAAAAAAAGAGTAATAAGAGACTCATAACTCTATCCCTTACGTATTGATGCTAAAGTTTTTATATTTTTTCTTCAGAGCACACGCCTAATTAAACTATTAGTCTGTAAATGTATGTTTTTTTTCCTATAAATATCGTTATTTTTCGAGCCTTCACAAATCAAATTTTTTCAGAACCGTGAAGTATAAATATAGTGATGATGTTGCTATACTGCTCTTTGATAAAAGTATATTAATAGTGTTATTCATACAGCTACTTTTATGGATTTCCTCATGATGAAAACTGTGATGTATCTAACTCATAATTTTTTAATTTCGATAGGTACACATGGAATACCACCGTGCAACTGTGAGTATCCATGGTCAAAAAACATGGAAGAAATGTTGTTAGAAGAGATCATACTATTGGTACACTTATGAGCCCATGAGTGTTTCAAATATCATGTATCCCTCTTCTTAATGCTTGTCTGATTTTTGCTCATATCGTGATCTACACACTTGTCAATCACATTGTACAAATCTCTGTTAAGTAACATGCCAATATGTATGAAAGGTGGCAAGCCTGCCCCCTAGTGATCAATGTTAATAGAATACTGTTGTCAAAAGAAAAAGTCATTTTCTTTTTTTCTCTTTCCCTATCCACCAATAGATCCAAATATTTCACTCATTATGTTAAAAAAAAGAACCAAAAACATATCGCTCGATATGGGTCTCCTGCTATGACTGTATGTTTGCACTGATCCCAGATGGACGGAGTTGTCGGAGACGCTTAGCACCAAGGGCCCGAAGGTGACGCCGAACTCGGCGGAACACACTCTGGATACCTGACATGCTGGATCACGGAGATTTGCATTTACGGTGACTATTGGGATTTGTTGATGGGGGACTAGTTGAGTATGCTAACACAAACTGGTTTGCTGCAAGTCCGTTATGGGGGATTTAGGGGGCGAGGGTTGCGGGTTGGCGCAGCTGCTTGTCGGTCTAGAGCCATCCCCTTGAGGCCCTTAAGGCCCCTGCAGTGACGACTGGGAGTTTGAGGTGTGTGATGACAGTTTGGACGGGGTCTGATGGGTCACTGTTGGGTCCTTTTCTGGGGGGGAAGGGGGAGTAACTGCTGGGGATGTTCCTCTTTGGCAATTGCTTATACTTGTTGTTGGGCGGTTGGGAGGGAGGAGGCTGAAGGGGAAATGTTGGGCGGCTTCCATCACTGAAGTGGAGTCTGTCTGGTTTGATTAGCTGTGAGATGGAGTGGGACAATGGCTGATATTGATAATTTGAGATGTATGACCTGGAATGTGAGGGGGCTTCATACAATGACGAGGAGACACAAAGTCCATTCTTATTCAATTCGCAGGGGGGTCCAGATTGCATTCCTTCAAGAAACACACCTGACAACAACTGAGGGGCTGGCGCTGAAGGGTAGATGGCGAGGCCAAGTGTTTAATACCACCTATTCCGCATTTGCTAGAGGAACATTGATCTGGTTTAGGGCTGGAGTACCATTTCAGGTAACCCGACAGATGATTGACCCTGAGGGTAGATTTGTGACGGTGGCGGGTAAATTGCGGGGCCGTGATATTACCTTATGCAGCATATATGCACCCAACACAGAACAACTAGCTTTCTTAGGGAAATTGTCGGGGACACTTGCACACTACCTGACGGGCTTGATAGGGGTTGGTGGGGACTTCAATTCGGTGGCGGACGTTTGACTGGATAGATCTCACCCCCCGCTTGGAGACTCCCCGGTTCATCGGTTGGCCAAGGGTAGGCTAGACTGGCAGGCACGTTGGAACCTGGTGGATGCTTGGCGCATGCAGCACTCGACTGATCGGGATTATTCCTTCTTCTCTAGTGTGCATGAGTTGCCTGTTCGGTTGGATGTTGTGTTCCTTGTCAGTGGCTCCGACTGTGGTGCGCGCCGAATTTCTCGCCAGAACGTTATCAGATCACAACCCCCTATTGATCACCTTGGACTGGATGTCTGAGATCCCATGTGTTCCCACTTGGAAACTGCGACCTGACACCCTAGATGACCCGCTCTTTCATGTAACACTAGAGGAGGGGATAACTCAGTACTTTGCGGACAATGCTAGCACAACAGCGTCCAGGGCCACCGAATGGGACGCCTTTAAGGTAGTCATCAGAGGGCTCTGTATTAGAAAACAGGCGGGGGTACGAAAGATCCTCCTAGGAGACTTAGATAAAGTGGAGAAAAACCTGAGGGAGGTAGAAATGGCGAGGCCTGGATACCCTGAATTACAAGAGAGCGTTGGCACGGCTCGGGAAGCGATGGCGGTCGAAGTGGAGTGACTCCGGTGCTTTGACTGCAAGGCCTACTCGATGAGGGTACATGCAGAAGGAGATAAGGCGAGTACACTGTTGGCTTGGTTGGCCAACCCCACACGGCGACACTCCCCCATCCTAGCTTTAGAGGGAGATGATGGGGATATGGTATATACTCAGGCCGCAATACTACAGGGCTTTACAAGCTATTATGAGATGCTTTATAAATAGCAAGGTGGAGAGCGGTGATCCAGCTCTGGACGCCTTCCTTGAAGGGCTAGATATGCCACAAGTAGACCATGACCAAGCGGAAGACCTAGGGAAAGATATAGAACTGGGAGAGATTCGGGGAGCTACAAAGCGTATGGCCCGCAACAAAACACCGGGACTAGATGGTTTACCAATAAAATTTTACAGTAAATATACAGACTTATTGGCGTCGAGGCTCCTAGAAGTATACAAGGAGGCCAAGGAGGTGGGCCGCTTGCCCCAGTCAATGAGAGAAGCGCTAGTGATCCCGTTGCTGAAGCCTGGGAGGGAGAGTGACAACGTGGCCTCTTATAGGCCGTTGTCCATGTTGACGACTGATTACAAAATTCTTAGTAATATCCTAGCGGCCCGGTTGCTGCCATATATGACCTCTTTGGTCCATAAGAATCAATCGGGTTTCATCCCTACGCGCAATACCACTTCGAACGTTCGGGGACTTATACGTCTCTTGAACGAAGATAACTTTGAAGCCCGATTACCCTTGATATTGTCCGTCGATATAGAGAAAGCTTTTGATAGCTTGAAATGGGACTATTTATATAATGTTTTGAAGCGCTTTGGGCTTGGAGAGGAGTACATCAGATGGACGAGAGTTTTATATACATCGGCGTTGGTGAGGGTGCGGGTGGGGAAGCTAATATCGTACCAATACCCTGTGGAACGGGGGACGAGACAAGGATGCTCATTGTCCCCTCTCTTATTTGCCCTCGCCATAGAACCCCTGGCTATTGAAATCAGGACCGGGAGACACTATAGAGGGTTGGACGGCAGGGATGGACGACACTTTATATCCCTATATGTGGACGACCTATTATTATTTCTCAAGGATGCGGAGGCTGCCTTGACTGGGGCGGAGAGTCTACTTCAGCGCTTTGGAGAGCTCTCGGGACTTAGAGTTAATTGGTCCAAAACGTGCATGTTCCCTGTGCGACGGGGAGAGGTCAGGCCCGACGGATACCCATTGATAAAATGGAAACCCACCTGTTTGAAATACCTCAGGGTATATATATACCACACAACGGCGGACATGCTGGATGGCAATGTGGGTCGTTGTTTAAGAGCGCTGATGGGCAGTATGGCCATTTGGGCGACTTTGCCACTATCACTGATGGGTAGGATTTCCCTTTTGAAAATGGTGGCACTTCCGCGACTCCTGTATTATTTTCGAACACTGCCTGTATGGATACCCTGCTCCTTTTTTAAATTGTTAAAATCGCAGATATCCTCATTTCTTTGGGGCACGGGGAGATGCAGGGTTGCCCAGAACACGCTACTTCGGCCGAAAGATGAGGTGGGACTTGCGGTCCCTGATTTTGAACTCTACTATTTAGCAGCTCAGCTGCAGCTCTTCACGCAGGAAGTGGCGAGAGTGTTCAGAGGCCCAGACCAAGAGAGAGAGGGAGGTACACCGAGACATGTATTGGCTTATATAACAATGCAGCAGAAGTTGGACTTGTGGGACCTCACCGTGGAGGAACAAACGTTCCGCCTCGGCTGGAATAGATCCCAGCGCCGAGCGAGAGTGCATCACCCGTACGCACCAGAAATACCTATCGGAATGGTAACAGCGCTAACGCATGTGGGGACTGGTCGCAGCTGCAAGTCTGGGAAGAGGCGGGACTGCAAGTGGTGGGAGATTTGTACGAAGATGGGGCTCTTCTGCCTTATCAAACACCCCAGGAAAGGTTTGATCTACCGAGGGGAGGATTCTTAATGCATGCCGTGATCACTGGAGCCATTCAAACACACTGGAAGGAGGGGTTACTGGAGCCCACGACAACTATGGCCTGCCAATATACCATGATGGCGGCGGTTACTTACAAAGCGGTCACGTGTCTTTATTCTAGAATGCTCCGGGAAAACTTGCCACCTTTGACTGGGTTGAAAAATAAGTGGGAAGCTGATTTAGGTAAGGAGATCCCTCAGACGGCTTGGGCGCAGATAATGCGACGAGCCCGTAAGAGCACTAGGAACGCACGCTTCCAATTAGTGCATTTTTTTTATACACCACAGAGCGTATTTAACGCCAGGGAAAATCTGTAAGTATTTTGGAGTGAATGAGGCAGCGTGCCCTCGGTGCACCAGGGAGGGTGTCGAGCTGGACCACATGCTGTGGACTTGTTCGATGCTGGGAGATTACTAGAAGGGGATAGGAGACGCACTGAACGAGGTGACGGTAAGACAGTTGCAGTTTGACATGGCTATCAGTATTCTACATTGGTTCCCTCACACCCCCAAAAATAAGGTCACCTGCAAATTTATTGACATGGGGCTTATATTAGCCAAGCGTGAAATTACTAGACATTGGAAGGCAAGGACTGGTCCTTCGTACAGTAGATGGATGAATGAATTCCTGAAATGGGCTGCCAGTGAAAGCTCCCTTAGGTATCAGATGGTGCGTAGGCAACAGGACGACAAAGTACTGGACACAGAGACAGCGTGGGAGGGGTTGGTACAGTCCCTGCGAGACCTAGAGACGCATGATGATGAGGGAGAGCAGGATAGTGACGGGGAGCCCCGGCAACATATACAGGACGCATCGCAATCCTAAACACTTAACGCTCCTGGCACATAGCTCTTGACGACTGACTGAGGTGACATGTGGAGGTGATGGATCATTGGGGAGAGGGGTAGGGGGGTACCTGGTTAGGAGTACTAAGAAAATGTGGATTGTGCAGCGACACCCCCTCATGTGTATTGTAGAAGGAACCCTCGGGATGTAGCACACAAGCTAGCAAGGCTGGTGAGGGACACTCCTGAGGTTCCGTGACGGTTCCGTGATGACTTGAACCCGTGTTTTCAAGTTTGTCGGAAATACATAACATTAGTATCAGCGAACCGCAAATGATCCATTTAGCATATCCTGGTGTTTTCGCTACGTTACGAGCAAGAGCACTCCTGTTATGAACACATTTCTGATCTACCCATGGCATACATCTAGAATCATGGCCGCCATTTTGTGTTTCCTTGCCCTCACATATGCAATAGCCTCTGATCACTTCATTCACTCCACTTTGATTAAGGACACGTAGTCCTAACCGGAGATTCACCTCTTACATGACACGTACACCTTAAACCAGATCACACTGAAGCTGCATGACTCGACAAAGGCTGCCTCCTCTGCCCGAGGCCAGCCCACCTGAACTGGTTCTCGTGTCCATTGTCCCGATCATGATTAGGCGGCCGAAGCCGGTAGCCTTGCCCATTTACAACCCACAAACATCTCTTATCCCGCTTTCCTATCTTTTGCACCTGGCTCTGCTCCTTTCCTTCTGGGCCTTTATTAGGGGGAGGTAACGAACTTTACGATGAGGCGGTCCGGCTCTTGAATGCAATATTGACAAGGGATTGTGATGGACTAGTGGGAACCCCTCTTCGTGATGTTTGGTATCAGATATTATCGACAGTTCCTGTGTAACGCCAAATATTTATTGTTTAGAGACACAAAGGTTTGGGAGTGTACCGACATGTGAAATATTTGCCTAGAGCATAAATTTTGGTATATAAGGAGCAACCCTCAATGTACAAATCGAACAGGCTCCTGGGTACTGACCGTGTGTAGTATCTATGACTTCTGTGTCCCTGCAGTAATAAACCTTTGGTCTTTGACGCCACCATCGAGAAGCCCGTGTTTCTGTTCATTTGCGCACCAAGGCAGGTGGAACTCCGGGGTCTTTGGGTGTTGTTCCCTGACACCTCTGGACGGAACCAAAAAGTCCAGAACTCCAATTGGCGCCCAACATGGGGCGACGTCATTCGGTACCGGTCCAAAAGCCTGAAGAGTTCGAGAAGCTTCGTGTGAAGATTCCTGAGGGAGGCGCCCCACTTCATCGATCCCGGCATATCGCAAAAGTGGCCCTGAAGTTCTCTTCCACGAGGGTTCCCGTTCAGGACGGCTGCAGTGGGCCGTTGCCTTGACCGTCGCCCTGTCTTGGACCCGAGGTGCAGCCTTAGTACAGCGAAACGTGACGGGTTTCTCCTTGGTGACGTCTTCAGTGCCTCAGTTAAGTATTTAGTGATAGCTAGCTGGTTACTTTGTGAGGATTGTTAAAAATCCTTGATCGGTTCTTGGTTTGGTTTGGTTTCGTAAGATTATCACTAGTTGTTCTGGTTACGATAATCTATTTGGTTCAGTTTTGGGTATCGATACATTAGTTTGGTTTTTGGTAGGCCTAAGTTCTTGGTTCAAGTGCACAATTTGTTCCGTGTTTGTTTGTTTTGTGTTCCGGACTGAAAATGGTAAGTCGGAAAATGTTGTCTTGTTTTAGTTGCAACAGTGACTCACAATTAGAGGATTCTTGTCTGGTTCCTCCGATTGGGACTCCCCTTTATGATTTATACTGTAAGTATGGTGTGGGTCCTATAACTTATAATGAAATATGGGTCCGTTATTGTAAGAAGGATGGTGTCCTTAGTTGGCCACTACATGGTAGTTTTGAACCCGAGATCCTTGATAATTTAGAAGCGAAATTGTTTAGGAAGAAAGCCCGGCCGGCAATGTTTGACTCTTTTCGTTATTGGCGAAAAGAATCCAAACAGAGAGAAATAAAAAGGTTGAAGAAAGAACAAAAAGAACTAGAAGAGTTAACTCTAGAGCAAGCGACTAAACAGTTGCAAAATAACGAGTGTGAGAAGGCCATAGATGTAGCAATTAGAGAGCATAACTTAGCGATTGACAAGTGCTATCCTGCCTTGCCATCGAAAATGGCTAAGATACTGGAGGATTCCGAAAACGATCCTCTGCTATCTTATCTGTTACGTTCGCCTCCACCGTATGCACAAGGTGCTACGGCTCCACTGATCCCGAATGTTCAATTGCCGGTTGCTGGACAACCTGGTGTTCTTGTTCCTCAGAATCAAGTTCCTATACCTCCTGTGGTGAATGTAAATGTTCCTACAGCTCCTCCTCTTTCCGCACTGCCCGCTCCTATACCTACCACTGTACCTATTGGTCCTCAAACTATTTTCCTCGATACTCCTACTGTTTCGTCATCTATTCCTACCTCGACTGCATTCTCTATGTCTGCGAGTGTACTAACTCCACTTTCTGTTCGTCGAAGAATCACTGATTCTGTTACTAATATGCTGTCTCCTATATATAAAACCTTGATTAAGACTCCTACTCCTGACTCTGTTCAGAGACGGAGTCAGCTTCCAAGTACTGAGGAACGGGGAGTTTTAGACTCCACAGCTCTCAGATGGATTACAAAAGTTAGAAGATATAGTACGAAAGATGTGTTAGAGACATTTATGCAATGGGGAGAGCCAACGCAGCGATACGTCTTCGACGAGATGTGCTCGTTGTTGCGTGAGGAAATAGAAGAAGACGATGTCGAATCAGATTTGGAAGATTTAATTAAAATTCAAAAAGAGTTTGCTGCTGGAATGATAGTGGGTGATAATATAAAGGAAGCGATGGAACTTATTTTAAGTTTTAGGAATGATCCATCTCTTCGTTCACCGAGAGATTTAGAGAAAGGTAAAATGAAGCTAAGTCGCCAATATCCTATGAGGGAGGTTCCTCCAATTTGGCGCGAAGCTGTGCAAGCTGATGCGGTTGCTGGTATTGTGGCCACTCCAGCACAGTTCCAACGGGTGTGGATACACATTCCATGGAAGCGAGCTGAAGTGTTAGCAGTGAAACAGGCCTTGCCAGATCCACGTAAGAATCCAGCCGGATATTACAAGGAATTGACACAGACAGTTGAGGCTTGTATAATGAACTTAGCCGACATTGATATGTTGTTTGGTAATGTAGTTCCACAACCAGTGTGGGCTAAAATTCGTAGAGAGGATCATCAGGCTGCTTTAGGTGGTGATTGGGCAGCTATCACTGCAGCAGATGCTCAACAAATAGGTGGTGCAAAACCCGAACCCCTAATTGCTAATCTTCCAGGTAGAATAATTGATTTAATGAAGACTCTGATGCCTGCATTGCGTGTTAATTGGGATAAATTATCCGCATGCAAGCAGAAGAAAGACGAAAGTGTCTCCGACTTCTTCACGAGGTTCGAAGAGACTTTTGTAGACCATAGTGGTCAGGATATGAGCACTGAAGGAGGACAGAGATTGTTTGTCGATAAATTTGTGCATAATTTGTTACCTGAATTATGCAATAAATTAAAGGATTCAGAAAGTGCGTGGGCTGTATCTACGACAGCGCAAATACTTGCGACTGCACAGTACTACGAAAATAGGGATAAAGAGGAAAAGGAAAAATCAGAGAAGAAAACGAAAGATTTAAAGACTAAAGTTCTTTTACAGCAGGCATATCCGCCTCGCACGAATCAGGCTAATATGCAACAGAATTCGTATCAAAAAACAGATTATAATTCGACCAGGCCTCAATACCAGTGGAATCAGTGTGCGTATTGTAAGAAAGAGGGTCACTATAAAAATGATTGTCAAATTTTAGCGCAAAATAATGCGGCAGCAGCTCAGAGAGGTCGTGGTGGTTATGCACAAAATTCTAGAGGACGAGGACGAGGTGCTATGCCTCCGCAAACGAATGATCGTCCTTCTAATCACTTTGATCAACGAAATGTACAGTCAGCTCAACAGAATAGATCTCAGCAATATCTTGTTGAGGATTATTGTGAAGTTGAAGAGGGATTTCAACAAAATGGGTACTAGGACAGCCATGGACAGAGAGAGGGAGTAGTATCAGTTCCAGTGGATCAGAGTGGGCCTTATGTCGCAGTAGCAACATCAGGTGTAGTCGAACCGTTTCTGTTGGATACTGGTGCCGCAAAAAGTTCTATAATTCATGCGAAACTCCCTGGCGCACCTTTGTCTGGCTCAACAAATGTTTCCGTAGGTTTTTCAGGCGCCCCTGTGTACAACCCGATATCTGGTCCTTTGTCTATTTCTGTTGGACCGTGTCAATTGAAAGCACCCTTGATTTTGACGACAGGTTGTAATGAAAATCTGCTTGGTTTAGATTTGTTAAAACGACTATATGCGACATTGTACTGTTCTCCGGAAGGAGTACAGCTTACTTTGGGTAAAAGACTCACCTCTCCGATGTACTTGTCAATGGACGCACTCCCGCCGGAGCTACGTTCACTCCCAGATTCTCTTTGGGCGACTGGTCCCAATGATGTAGGCCTTTTGGAAATTCCACCATATGTAGTAACTTTGAAAGCGAATGTAAAATTTCCAAGAATTCCCCAATATAAAATATCGAGTGAAGGAGAACGTGCACTTTTACTGATTGTGCAAGATTTGATTAAAAAAGGTGTGGTTGAAGAAACGCGAGGAAATATTTGTAATAGTCCTGTATTGCCGATCTTGAAACGAACTGATCCTACAAAGCCTCCAGTCTATAGGTTTGTCATAGACCTTAGAGAAGTTAATAAGATTGTAATTCCGCAGTTTCCTGTAGTGCCAGACATTACTGCCTTGTTAACATTGATTCCCGCTACAGCCAATTGGTTCTCAGTCATCGACTTGAAGAATGCCTTTTTCAGCATTCCGATAGCCGAGGAAAGCAGAGATATTTTTGGCTTCTGTCTAGGAGGTCGAAGCTTCAGATTTAAACGCGCTCCACAAGGCTATTGTGAAAGTCCATCCATTTACAGTCAAGCTTTAAAAAGTCAGTTGGATTCTTTTGTCCTTCCTCCAGGTTCTGCACTAGTACAGTACGTAGACGATCTTTTAGTGGCTGCCGATGACAAGGAAACTTGCAAGGCAGCTACAATTTCACTATTGCATCATTTGTCTAATTTGAATCATAAGGTGTCACCTTCCAAAATGCAATACTGCTGCCAAGAAGTAACCTACTTAGGTCATCTCTTGTCAAAGGAGGGAAGGAAGTTGACCCCAGAAAGAGTAAAAGCAATTACGCAGATGAGTGTTCCACGCACACAGAAGGAAGTACGTGCCTTTCTAGGTATTACCTCCTACTGTAGGCAATGGATCCCAAATTTTTCACTTTTGGCAAAACCGTTGGTAGCTTTGACTGGGAAAAATGTTCCGAGTCCGGTGCCATGGTCTGATGAATGTCAAGAGAGTTTTGCTGAATTACGAAAAGCTTTGTGTTCAGCTCCTGTATTGGGTACACCTGATTATAGCAAGCCATTCACGCTCTACGTTCACGAAAGAGAAGGTTGCGCGTTGAGTGTCTTGACACAGAAGTTTGGTGATAAACAACGCCCTTGTGCGTATTTCTCATCAACATTAGATCCGGTAGCTAGAGCATTGCCTAGTTGTTTGAGGGCTACAGCGGCAGCTGCGGCTTCCATTCGACAATCTGCTGGTTTGGTGATGAACAATATGCTAGTGGTCATGGTTCCTCATGCAGTGGACACACTCATGAACCGAACGAAGACACAACACCTTACTAGTGCGAGATTATCTGGTTACGAGCTGACGTTATTAGCGAGTCATATTCAGATCAAAAGATGCAATGTATTGAATCCAGCAACACTGTTGCCGACTGATCTAGAGTCGAGTGATTCCGAGCCACATGACTGTTATTTTAAAACGGAAGAAGAGACAAAAGGACGAATTGACCTTAAAGATACTCCCCTATCCGACCCGGATGGTACGCTGTATGTGGACGGGTCATGTTTTAAATTGGAGAATGGTGATGTGACTGCTGCTTACGCGGTGACGACTTTGAAGACGATTGTGGAGACTGCAAGAGTGAGTCAGAATTCTGCCCAAGCTGCAGAATTAATAGCTCTTACGAGAGCGTGTGTTTTAGCTGAGGGAAAGAGAGTGAATGTGTTCACAGATAGTCAGTACGCATTTGGCGTGGCCCATAGTTTTGGCCGGTTGTGGAAAGAAAGAGGTTTCATTACGTCCCATGGGACTAAGATTCAACATGGTCAGCTAGTTAACGACTTGTTAGAATCTTTAACCTTGCCGACTGAAGTTGCGATTGTGAAGTGCAGTGCTCATAAAGCAATCACGGATGATGTTGGTCGGGGAAATGCCTTTGCTGATGAAACAGCTAAACAGACAGCTAGAGACATGATGAGTAGAATGTATGTTGCTACGTCTGCAAGATGGATTGCTGAGTCTGGGATGTGTGAAGACACTATGGAAAGTGTGAAAGAGATTCAGAAAGAAGCGACTGAGGAAGAGAAACGCGTATGGAGAGAAAGTACGGGCAAATTGGACTCGAATGGATGTTGGATCGATTTGACAGAACAGCAGCGTTGGATGTTACCTGATGCGTATGTGCTTGCAGTAGTGACGATGGCGCATGGAGTGGCGCACATAAGTTCTAAAGGGATATGTAAGATGTTAGCTCCGGTTTGGAAGAATGAGGGAATCAGTAAGTGTGCAGAGAGAGTGGTGAAAAATTGTATGGTGTGCTTGATGCATAATCCTGGCAAGGGAACTCCAACTCCAGCTGGTCATTTCGCTCCTCCTTCCTGTCCATTTGAAGTGATTCAGTTAGACTTCATTCACATGGAACGCTGCAACAATTTAAAATACGTCTTAGTGGTGGTTTGTGCTTTTTCCAGGTGGATAGAAGCATACCCACTAAAGGACAATACTGCTCTATCCACTGCCAAAATTCTTCTCAAGGAATATTTCCCTAGGTTTGGAATGCCACGGATTGTATGGTCAGATAACGGAAGTGAGTTTATAGGGAAAGTTATGCAGAGTGTGTGTGCTGGTCTAGGATTGAAACAAAAATTTCATAGTGCGAACCATCCCCAGTCTGCTGGTTTAGTTGAGGGTTACAATGGCACCCTCAAGCTTAAAATAGCCAAAATACAAGCATCCACAGGTTTGGCTTGGCCAGACGCACTTCCTTTGGCCTTGTTATCAACGAGAGCAACAGTGCATTCTAGAATAGGGCTTTCTCCATATGAGATTGTATTTGGCCGCCCGGCAAATGTCTGGGGTGTGCCAAGGCCTAAACAATTCTGCTCCATTGAATATCCTATGTTGATAGACTATCTTTACGACTTGACTGCTAAATTAAGTCTTATTCATCAACAGGTTTTTGATGCACTACCAAAGCCTCCGGAGAGTCCAGGGCATCAACTGAAACCGGGTGACTTCATAGTGGTCCGGAACTTCGCGAGGACAAAGAATCTTCAGCCTCGCTACATCGGCCCCTTCCAGATCCTGCTGGCAACGAGAACAGCTGTACGTGTTGCTGGCCGGAAGAACTGGATCCACGCTTCTCATGTAAAGCGTGTTCCACTGCCGCTGCCCTACGACGACTGGGTGAAGAAGGGAATTGGTGCCTCCGAATCTGAATTAACTCCAAAATTTGTCCCTTTCAGCGATGCCAATTTGATTTCTGACACTTTGAAACTTGACTCTCCTTCTGAAAAGACTGTTTTGAACATTGAACATTTGTCTCCAGCATCAAAAGAAACTTTGCCATCTGCGAGCGTAAACTCTGCAACAGCTGCTAGTGATACACTATTTTCCGATCCAACAGTACCAGCAAAGAAAAGATACAATCTTAGAAGCCATAAAACGAACTAATAAAGCAGGCAACTGCATATTGTGATTTTGATATTTATATACATTGGACTTTTTTGCTTTTCAGCCAGGAAGTTTGCTATTGTTTATTGTTTTTAATAAATTGCCTTGCCGTCTGGGTAGCCGTAGGGTCGTGGCTGTGTGCCTAGTTTGAATTTGCAGGGGTCTGACACAAGGTCGATCTTTCTGTGAGTTTTGGGAACTCCCAGGGCTGACAGAGGCATTTTCATCTACGTACACATCATCAGTGGTCGCGAGCGGATTGTAGAAGATGGAACTTCCTGCGCTGCAACGAAAGAATGTGATTTACGTTCGCAGAAACAGACTTAATAGAATTCTTCACAGCAAATGTTTCTTGATGCAATGTGCCATTACATTTTTGATTGTTTTAGCAACACTGGTGGGTGGAATTGTCTTTAGCATAAATTTGATTTTTGTGCCAGTTTCTACAGTGCCTCCCCTTGATCCAGCCATTTCTACTGTTTCTTCTATACACTCTTTTCACTCATTTCCAGAACATGAGCAAGCTCGACGCTCAGAATTCATTAATAACACTTTTGTACAGCTCTTACACCAACACCAACTGGTAGTTAACACTACAGACTGCTGGGTGTGTGGCTTAATACCCCACACTATGGATAAAGGTATTCCCTATCTGGTTTTGCCTTTCAGCTACAATGGATCATTTCAGGCCCTTCAAACCATCTTTGCTTATGCTCTTGAGACCTATCCTCCACGTCCACCACGCTCCACTAAATATAACTCTGCCAACAAAGCTTTAGTCCAGGGAATTATTGACATGATCAAAGACGTCAATAATACTCCATCTTACCCTAGAGACGAATTGCGAGTATATTTAAGTTGGAATACTTCAGAGTATCGCCTTAGTTTAGGAGAAAGCAAGCGTAAAAGCTCAACTCCAATCTGGGTCGTACCTCACCGAGGTCAGGTCTGTTTGCAAGGTAATGGGAGAAATCCGAGAGCTCAGCTAGGGAGGAGTGAGTGCGTAGAGACTTATGTGTTTCCGGCTAACTCTTCCCCTGCCTTCCTTACTGCCAGGGGTACCTACTTCATCTGTCGAGACAGAGCTTATACATGGTTGCCTGCTGACTTTTCAGGTTCATGTTATATTGCTCGATTGTTGCCTCCGACATACACTGCTTCACCGGATTACCACAGAATAAGAGTAGCTAGAGGTGTTTTCAGTAAGGAAGATACCGCTGGTCAGGAAGCTGGAGACTTCTTCAAAGGCTTCCTTCCGTTCTGGGGGCCTATGGCCAATAGTAGAAACATACGTCAGCTAACACGGGTAGTTGAATCTACTATTACCGAAACTGCTGGTGCCCTTAGCAATCTGACAGCTGAGCTTCAGGCGGATAGGCTCATGACATTGCAGAACCGTATGGTTCTAGATGTTATCCTTGCAGACCGAGGTGGGGTATGCAGAATGATCCAATCGAGCTGCTGTGTCTTTATTCCTAATAATGCTCCAACAGTTTACGAGGCGATCTCTAAGTTGCACAAAATTTCGGATTCCATACATGTAGATGAGGGAAACTGGTCCTTTATGGAGTGGGTTTGGACTCTGATCTCAGCGTGGGGATGGAAGGTTCTACTGGTCATTGGTATCATCTTAGTATTCCTATTCTCATGTTGTCTGATTATCCAGTGTGGTCCTGCTCTGTGTAGTCTTTGTGCTACAACCTGTTTTAGGAAACCACCTGCATTTGGAGAAAAGGCACGAGAAAGGATGATGATACAACAGCATGTCACTGACCTGATGAGCATAGAACTAGATTCAGACATAGATTGAGTAATTGCCTATGTAAGGGCAAAAGGAGGGTCTGAGGTTCCGTGACGGTTCCGTGATGACTTGAACCCGTGTTTTCAAGTTTGTCGGAAATACATAACATTAGTATCAGCGAACCGCAAATGATCCATTTAGCATATCCTGGTGTTTTCGCTACGTTACGAGCAAGAGCACTCCTGTTATGAACACATTTCTGATCTACCCATGGCATACATCTAGAATCATGGCCGCCATTTTGTGTTTCCTTGCCCTCACATATGCAATAGCCTCTGATCACTTCATTCACTCCACTTTGATTAAGGACACGTAGTCCTAACCGGAGATTCACCTCTTACATGACACGTACACCTTAAACCAGATCACACTGAAGCTGCATGACTCGACAAAGGCTGCCTCCTCTGCCCGAGGCCAGCCCACCTGAACTGGTTCTCGTGTCCATTGTCCCGATCATGATTAGGCGGCCGAAGCCGGTAGCCTTGCCCATTTACAACCCACAAACATCTCTTATCCCGCTTTCCTATCTTTTGCACCTGGCTCTGCTCCTTTCCTTCTGGGCCTTTATTAGGGGGAGGTAACGAACTTTACGATGAGGCGGTCCGGCTCTTGAATGCAATATTGACAAGGGATTGTGATGGACTAGTGGGAACCCCTCTTCGTGATGTTTGGTATCAGATATTATCGACAGTTCCTGTGTAACGCCAAATATTTATTGTTTAGAGACACAAAGGTTTGGGAGTGTACCGACATGTGAAATATTTGCCTAGAGCATAAATTTTGGTATATAAGGAGCAACCCTCAATGTACAAATCGAACAGGCTCCTGGGTACTGACCGTGTGTAGTATCTATGACTTCTGTGTCCCTGCAGTAATAAACCTTTGGTCTTTGACGCCACCATCGAGAAGCCCGTGTTTCTGTTCATTTGCGCACCAAGGCAGGTGGAACTCCGGGGTCTTTGGGTGTTGTTCCCTGACACCTCTGGACGGAACCAAAAAGTCCAGAACTCCACTCCAGGTTACTAATATAGAGGACGCTCCACCTAAATGTGAGGTGGGGCGTTCCTGGTGGGTATAACCACCGGTCCAAGGGCTCGCAAGATATTGGGGGGGGGGGGTAGAGTGGAGAAGAGGCATAGTAGGATCAGCTACAGAGCTCCTACTCGCTCAAAATTGTTGCATGAGGATAGACATGAGATGGGGGTTGTTGGGGGGAGGGAGGTTGTTTGGGAGAGGTTGTTTAAAAAGCTGGAAAAGTGGACACAAGATCTTCCTACTAGACGGCTGCGATGGGCTCTTGTTGCAAGATATTTAATTCCTCATGGGTATAGCCGCCCGACCTCCGGGATGTGGGCACGCAGGCTGTGTAATGGGATTCTAAGAGTCTGGTACGATGCAGCTGCCAGGTTTGGAAAGGTGGACTGTGGAACATGGGATTTTTATTATTATACTGTCTGCAATAAAAGAAATTGAAAAAAAAAATTATATTTGAAACACTTATGGGCTCATAAGTGTACCAATAGTATGATCTCTTCTAACAGCATTTCTTCCTTGTATTTTGACCATGGATACTCACAGTTGCACGGTGGTATTCCATGTGTACCTATCAGAATTAAAAAATGATGAGCTAGATACATCACAGTTTTCATCATGAGGAGATCCCTAAAAGTAGCTGTATGAATAACACTATGAATATACTTTTATCAAAGAGCAGTATAGCAACATCATCACTATATTTATACTTCATGTTCACGATTCTGAAAAATTTTGATTCGTGAAGGCTCTAAAAATAATTATATTTATAGGAAAAAACAATACATTTAAAGACTAATAGTTTAATTAGGCGTGTGCTGTGAAGAAATAATATAAAAACTTTTGCATCAATACGTAAGGGATAGAGTCATGAGTCTCTTATTACTCTTTTTTCGGGCAATATATATGGAGCATTAACATGTTCCAAGATGGAGCTCGAGCGCCAACTAACTAGTACAAACAAAGAAAGGACTTACGTTAATAGGTGCGTTCGCGCTAAATAACGCGTTACACCAGTTGGAACCCGGAACTGAAAAAGAAACTGGTTAAGAGATAAGGGTATAAAAGCCGATAATGACGAGACCTCGGCTTCGCAGCTGATCAAACTGGAAAGAACACTCCGTTGTCATCAGAAAGACGCAAATAAGGTAAGAGGCACAGAAACAACGGTTCATCTGTAGGGACATTATTATACTCGTAAATGTGGTATTCTTAACATGTCGACAACTAAGCGGTTTAGAAACCTTGCCTAAGTAATAGAAACCTTGTCACACCAGTAACCTTTTGGTGGGTCTTTAGTATGCTGTTAGTACAAATATTAACAGCCTCCCTGGAGGGGGAAGATAAACGAGAATAAAACCTGAACATTCATAGGTGAAAAGTATAATGTACAATGCCGGTAGGAGACCTATGTCAATAGCGCAAAGCCTGTCTTAGTTAAAAAAAAGATTAAGATTAGCACAAACGGGACAGTTAGCTGCGCCCACAAGAAAGGACTTGTTATCACTGATGTACTATAGCACAATAAAACGATTTTGCTAACATTATGTTTAATGTTACAGACACCTCTATAAGGAAAAGATGCACACACTTTTAAAGCTCTGTGACGTAGAATAAGAAGAAGGAAACACAGGCCTACAATAAGGAGAAGAAGAAAAAAAAGAGTGTACAAAAATAGTACATGTCGCTAATATACGAATAGGTAGTATATATGACTCAAACAGATTACCTTTATTTGTAAAGCCTTCAACAAAACAACAGACAGAGAGTATCTGTGTATCATTATTATATGTACTCCCCTATGCAGGATTTGCAAGATATGTTTGAACAGCTCATCGGCTTATCAACCTTCAAGATATCACTGTCAGTCACCACTCTACAAGTGCACACAGTGTGAAATGAAGGTACTTTAGATCTATATCTATATATTAGCGGACCCACACTACTCCTTACTTTATTCTTTCTTTTCTATAACCCAAAATAGACAGATCAACAAAAGACAATCAGAGAAAAAGTTGAATCTATATAATATTGTTGGCTGGACATAACAAGCTAACAAAAGGAGAAATCGCGTTTGATTTCAAGGTAAAAAATAAGGGCTGATTTCGTTTATTATTGGATGAAAAAAACGCCATTATTTTGACATGAGATTGAGAAAAGTTAAGTAAATTAGTTTTTTTCTTTTCTTTTCCTTCCCTTTTCTCTTTCTTCGTCCTTCTTCCTTCCTCTTTTCTCTTTTCTCTTCTTCATTACTGAAACTTTGCAACACACCGTTTTTGAGCAACCTCCTTCATATTTTCACATGGGAGATGGTACTTTTCAAAAGTTCTGAGAGATTATGGGTATTATAGAGTGCATTAGCAAAATTGCGTTTTTTAATGGTGGTTGTGTAGGAGAAATTAAAAAAACTCCTATTGGGGTTTCAAAATGTAAAAATTAAAAAATTTAAAATAACTTATAACAATGCTATACACTGTGTTTTTTCTTTTCAGCTTTTGTGTGTTCCCCCGTACTAAACCTAATATACAGTTATAAAACAATAGGTCCTGAAGAAGATGGCATAAGAAGAAATATAGCCCATCGAAAAGCGCGTTGACCAGTTTGTCAGAGAAACCCTAGCTCACAACACAGCAATAGAGGGCTGAGTTTCTCGCCCCTAAGTTACCATCAGTGTATGTAGTTTTGAGGTGGGTATGGAGATTGAAAGTGAGGTATGGAAGAGTTGTGACAGTTTTGTGTGAAGAAGTATGAGTGATTTTTTCTTTGGGGGCCTGTGGAAAATAAATTTGTTTTTTCATTTAAATCAATTGATATGATAAAACTTGTCTGTATAGTGAAAATTGATTGTAAAAGTTGATCCTTCTTAGATTGTGTACCCAGATGAAATTTTCCAAGATGGTACAAATGCAAAATATGTAACAAACAATCTATATTTTTTCAAAAAAAGTTAATGATATAAAGTACAAAAAGAATATATAAAGAAAATAACAAAAATAAAATGTGATATTTTTCTAAATTTTCCTTTGTGTAAAGCATTGTTTTCTTGTCTACCCTAATTTCAGAGTTATTGATTAACCATAAGGAAAGAAATATAGGTCTAGAGGATATTTTTCTATAATAGTGGTATTAGGGTAGCCTTTGTCTTGCCCCCTGCCTTGCCACTGGCCTGACAGGTGACACAGGAGCTGCAAAACTCCTTTACCTTTTCAGACATATTTGGCCAGTAGAAATGGTACACCATCCGGTTCCATGTCTTTGTTCGTCCCAAATGTCCTGCCAAGGGGAAATCATGACCCAAAGTCAGAATGAACTCTCTGTACTTCTGGGGCACCACCAATCTTCTAGTGGCCCCCTCCTTGAGGTGTCTGGCCTCAGTATAAAGCAGTCCATCTTCCCAGTAGAGTTTGTGAAACCCACTGTCATCCCCCTCCTCTTGCTTAGAAGCAAACCGCCTCAAGCTCTCAAAGGTGGAACAGTCACGCTGTCCCTGACTGAACTCCTCTCTGGAGGGTCCACCTGCTCCTTTCAGTTCTGCCAAATCTGACAGCTTTGGCATGGATGGAGTCCCTCCCTTAGAGGCCAGATCCCCCCCATCACGGTTAGATTCTTCCTGCACGTCTGGATTTCCCTGGGCTGGCTCACCAGGCCCAGTGCCCTTGTCCTTGGGTGCTTGGCCCTTTGTTCCAGGGTCCAAGTGTCCAGCCCCTCCCTTCTGGCTAGTCTGTGACCTAGTCACAGCAGATACCCACGCAGGGAGCTCCAATATTTTCATATGGAGTCCTCTCTCCACCTCTGACCACGCAGAGGCTTTTTAAAAAGTGTATATACACAGTTTATTTTCATAAAAACTTTTTCTTTAGCATACAATACAAGTCAAACAGTAATTAAAAAATGTTTTTGAAAATTTATAAGAAATTCCTCTTTCAAGACGAATTATTCTGTACATATGGTTAAAAACACACATATATCCACAATGAGAATCCCAAACTCTAGAGAGCAAACAGGAAAAGTGCAAACTCATAAAAGCATCCTAATTTTCGTTACTCCACATGGAACTCAATATCATTTCATACGAGTGTCTGTTAATCATTTTATCAATGTGGCACCCGTGTGGATCCTTGGATGTAACACTTTTGTGGTGCGTCGACGCGTTTCGGTGGCCTATAGACTATTGTATACCACCTTCTTCAGGACAACATATATAGATAGCTCTCTCCCCACAACAGCAAATGTGTCCTAATTGAAAACAATTGAACGATAAGTTATTTACAATCATGTTTCTATACCTCATAGTTTAGCAAACAGTGCCCTAATCGAAACCAATATAACAATGAGTCCTTTACAGTCACATTTCTATGCCTCATAGTTTAAAAATACATCATTTTACTACCCCCCAGAAATAACAGTGGAGTATAATACTCCTCATTAAAAATAATAATCTATACTCCAATGAAAATAAACTGTGTATATACACTTTTGTTTAAAAAAATGAGTTGTGTCATTGTATTGTTTTACATAATTGACTACTGATGACCCAATGTATGATGAACGGTATGGTCTTGTGAAGGAATGAGAGGCAGATTGTAGGGTTTATACCTACAAACATTACTGATTAGAATACGGTCAAAAAAACTTTCCCAGGAGAAACTTCTTTCTTACTTACCCTTGGTACCCCTTCTCTTGGGTGTGGGGTCGCTTCCATTCTATATTTTTGCTTTTGTGTACAGCCAGTTGGCTGGGGAGAGTTCTCAAAACTCTGGTGCGGAATTTATCCGCAGTCCCTATCCTGTGGACGTTAGAGCAAGGTTTCACCTGCTCACTAGTGACCTTTGTTATCCTAAAGAGGTACATCAAATGGTGAGGTTTTCCAGCTATCATAGAAGAAATTGACCTATTTAAACCCTTTGGGTTCAGTGAGGATCAATATAATAAAATCCTAAGTATGAACACGAAAAATGGCAGCACAGTCACAGTTCTTTCCAGCAACAATGATAAGTGGGGTAAAATACTCAATTTGAAAAAGAAACTAGGGTCCAGTGTATGTAGGGTCCTCCATTGACCATGTGCCTTTTTTAGATCAACGCCTGAGGAGGGGCGAAAGAACCAACAGAGGCTATGGGAGAGGTACGAATGTGAGGCATCAACCTCAACAGGAATACCTCCAGAACAGAACCCGCCAATACTGGAGGTAGATTCCAAGAAATTTCCTATTATTAACTTATTTTTTAAAATAATGAACTAGAACTCCTTTAAAAGGGATTTACCTTTGCACCTACCTGTCAAGTCAATAAATTCCTCCTGGAAAAGGATCTTAAATCTTTCTTCAGAAAAATCAGGCTGACTAGATTTTCTGAAGGTAAGGAGCACATGGAGGAGGTGAGTTCCTCAGATTTAACCCCTTCCATGCTGATGACGGCCCCCAGCCATCATGCACTACGAGGCTCGCATGCTGATGACAGCTGGGGGCCGTCATAACCCCGCCCGTTCGCGATTCTGCCGCACAGGCGCAGAATCGCGGCCGCATGGAAGGGGTTAAAGCCCAAATCAATATTTACCCCTTATAGCAGTCAAGTAGATAGAAAGGTGGATATTTTTGAACAAATAGTGGAATCAAAAGTCCGCAATTTATGGGAATACCAACCACGAGTATCACAAAATTTGAACAAACAACAGAAACAGGCCATCTATCATCTGAAAAAATGATTTTAATATAATAATCAAACCCGCCGACAAGGGCGGAGGGGTTGTTATATTCGATACAGATGACTATGAGAGACGAATTCGGGCACTTTTAGAGGTCCAAGAACATTACAAACAGGTACCCATGTCGCATTGGAATACATTGTTGAAAGACATTGGAACAATGCTACGAGTAGCCAAACAAAATAGTTGGATCACGGAGAAGGAATACAAATTTCTCCTGAATGAGAAAGCAATCATCCCTGCCATTTATGGCCTCCCGAAATGTCACAAAAACGTTAAAGACCCACCTCTTAGACCAATAGTCAGTTGCATTAATTCGCCTTTAGAACCTCTCAGTCAATACGTTGACACATTTCTTAAGCCTTTAGTACAGAACCTTAAATCGTACATCAGGGACTCCTCTCATATGATTAGTACACTAGAAGGAATGGAGTTCAATCAATATACTCAAATACTTGTAACACTTGACATTGAAGCCCTCTACACAAACATCCCCCAGGATGTTACCATTGACACCGTTTGGAGCATCCTGGGGAATGTGGATTGTAGAGGAGCAAGTGTAGATTTTATTATGTCATGTATTGAACTAGTACTTAAACGTAACATCTTTCTGTTTAAAGAAGATTTGTTTTTACAATGCAAGGGGACCAGTATGGGGGCCACCTGTGCCCCCAGTATGACCTGCCTCTACGTGGGACAATTTGAGGCTACCCATGTCTACAATGAATCGGCTCCATTCTACGAAAACATCAGGGGATGGAGCCGATTCATTGATGACATATTTTTCATCTGGGAAGGAACAGAGGAATGTTTAGATATGTTTTTGGACTGGCTCAATTTAGGTGAAATTAACCTGAAGTTCACTTCGTCACACAGTAAGGAATATGTACATTTTCTGGACCTAAAAATAAAGAATGTTGAAGGGAAGCTGGAAGTAGAACTCTTTTGCAAACCAACAGACAAGAACACTTTATTGCACTACTCCAGCTTCCACCCTAAAGCCCAAAGGGATAATATCCCTTTTGGGCAGTTTCTGCGTCTTCGCAGAAACTGCACCAACTTGGATGATTTTTACAAACATGCTGATAATCTGAAAATAAAGTTAAAAGACAGAGGATACCCTAAAAAATTGATCTCAACGGTTTACAAGAGAGCTAGGTTTTATAATAGGGAAAGCATGTTGGTCCAGAAAGATTCTGGACAGATCAGATCGCAAGACAAAAACAAAAGGATAGTATTTGTAAGTCAATTCTCTAATTTTAGTAATAAGATTAAGAATGTCACCAACTCTAGTTGGAGTATCTTGAATGATAATGATTTGGTAAATCTGGAAAAACCCTTATTTGCTTTTAAAAAGAACAATAACTTAAGACGTGATCTGGTTCACACATATAGAGATGGTCCCAAACAAATACAGACCACATTAAGTGGAGAAAGGGCCGCTGGAAATTATGCATGTAATACATGTGTCATGTGTGACCAATGCATTCAGTGTAAAGAATATACATATAATGGTTATTCTTTAAAACCCAGGGCACTGAACAACTGTAAGACCAAAAATGTGGTCTGTTTAATAGTATGCCCATGTAACCTTGGTTACGTTGGCGAAACAGGAAGAGAAGTGAGAGTACGCCTTCTAGAACAAAAGTCTGCAATCAAGAACCAGAAACTAAACTGCCCCTTAGTAGACCATTTTAAAGAAAAGGGTCATTCCTTCTCTGAATTTTCATGGTTTATTATTGAACGGATAGAAATTAATAGGAGAGGAGGGGACATCATAATAAAGAGAAAAAAACGTGAACAATGGTATATCTCCATCCTTAATACCGTAAAGAAGGGACTCAACACCAGAGAGGACTGGATGAGCATTATCAATTAAATCTATGCATCCAGTGGACCCCAGTGTTCCTAGATGATCTAGTCCCCCTGGAGTAAGAAAAGTTGAGAATAGAGAGGTCTGAGTAAAAAGCACAGGGTGAAACTACAGATCTATACCATTAGAATAAGAAAAGATGAGAATAGATAGGCCTGAGTACAAAGCATAGGGTGAAATTACTGACTTATACCATTGGTATTGTTTAGGCAGGTTGTGTGTACCGGTCGCACAGCCCTACCGAACACCCCAGTGGTATTATGCCAAATTGTTGGGCTTAAATTGACCCTTATATATAAAAAAAAGTATATACAGAGCCCGAGTAACACTGTATAATTATTTGGGGTACAGGGACAGCAACAGAAGGTATTTTACTGCCTGCTTGACATTATTAAAAATACACCGGCGTGTTGATAGTTGACATCTTTCCGGGTTACCTTATTTAGCAGTTATTTCTGCTAAGGTTCGCCATGAAATTAAAACCCCATTGAGGCTAAAACTTATACATATCCAGCACTATAGACACGAGCCATCTAGGTCGGTAATATGGCCTGCATGACTGTTGGAAACATATTGCCGCTTTAAACATTACACCCCCATTGGGGAAGAGGTACAGCCCATTTAAATGTATGAAAATAGGTGGAGGCTATGTGAAAAGACGTAGAAGGTCTCCAGACACGTGACCTGGCAGGCGCGTGTCAGATCAGGTGCTGGCAGTTAAATGCAGTACAAAAGACGGCGCCCTGGAAGCAACAAACTGTTCCATGAAAGAAACAGGAGTGTGCCGCGCTTGGATTTATCGTATGCACAGGTAAGAAACACCCCGTTTAGATCGGATATTCTCGGTGGGATTCAACGTTAAAGCTTATTGCCCGTTTTTGCACTTTTGATTCGAAGTAGCAACGAAATAGAGAGAAGTTGATTGTGGAGGGGGAGCAGATTTAACTGTATTTAACCTTTCTGCCTGCACTGCAGTTTCAGAGTGAGAGTAGGATCTTGGCTACGGTGGTAAAATATGGCATTTAATAATTAGGAACCAAAAGGGGAAAGGGTAATCTATATTTGTTCAAAATGTATACGTAGTAGCTCTAGCCTTTATCGCATTTTGGATCAAAGGATCCACATAAAATGATTTACAAATTAATTTACAGTGGCGACATGAACATAGGGAAGGCATTTCTTTTCTCGTACCACACAGAATGTGGTCAGCAAACATACAGGGCCTGACTCAAGGGAGGCTTTTCTTAATAATATAGGATAACTTAATTTTCGAGTGTAGGTCGTGGAGAAGTGTGGCTCTGGGGTTAGAGGCGGCAGACCCGGAAGCTGAGATCGGCCCTGGACCAGGGTTCAATTCCCCGCCTCAGCGGGTCTTGGGCTAAAAATTCCATGGACTCGATAATTCTCGCTCCGGTGCCTTCTCGACTCACGGGTTCACACTCTGCAACTCTGGGCAACAGCTTGCTTAATCTCCACAACGGCCCCTCGCGGCGGGATGCCTGGCTTTCACCTTGTGGATACCCTGCCAGTGCTATCTCACAGGGGAATAGCAGGACGGGTTCCCTAAGCAAGCGCCGGGACACCCACTGCGGGTAGCTGTGCGCTATATAAGCTCAAATACATTTACATTTACATTTACATAAAATGAATTCTTACACACTCGATATTTTTCTAGATTCTGCCTCCCATAATAACCAAAGAGGGGAACAATATTTGGACAGATACACGTATCGGATGCGCACATTTACAATATCACCGCATTTGGGTGAGTATGGTTCTACTATGCATTCAGACAACACTTTTAAAAAAAACGTCCTTTAAGGAACTAATGCGGAATCCCTTAAGAGTAAATAAGGAAAACCTTTTCTATCCACAGCATAATACAGATGACCAATATAGTCTCTGCGTGGGATAAGAATGTGATTTCTTGTCTCCATTATATAAAGCCTACCCCTCGGGCAATGGATCTCTGATACCTACGTTTTTGGTAGGTTCTCCCCTTTTCTGATTATTAAAAGGACACCCATGAGAGACTTGTTAGATCCCTGATGTATGGATTATAATAATAAATAATTCCCCTGTTTGTATTGTAGAACCATTTGGAACACTTAAATTCCCGTTTGTTCTTGATACCTATACAACAAAGGAAATACTACCCTCAAGAAGCGTCTGGAGCTTTAAGAGCCCGGCTTGACTGGTATTGCTTGACTATAATTGGAACGGTCATTGAAATCTACGGTTAGGTTTCTGGAAGGGGAGAGGGTCCCTACAAGATCAGTACTCCGATAATAAAGCAAGGGCCACAATACAAGCCTAACACTGCCCTTTATATTTAGAGCAGCAAAACAACATTTGGAGGATCAAAGAACCTTACCTGAAACATATGGTCTTTGTCTTTTGGAGGTCTTTTTGGAACCCTCTCAGGGGTCTAAGAGGTGGGTTATTGAGTCTGTTTTCCCATTGTGGGATGTTATGGTTGTGTCTGATGGGTGTAAAACTGGAACAAATTGCTGTTTTGTCTGGGAAGTGGGTGCCCCGTGGTCGGTTGTGTCCTGCAATATAATGCCCGATACTAGAGATAGAGGGGTGGGAATAAGAAACCCCAATAGAACTCTTTACTCATGGATGTTAAAACCAAGGGAGGGAATGAAGTTGAATGAGACCAATTAGAGACATATTCTTTATGTTCATAATTAAAAGTATTTGGAGTATAGATTATTATTTTTATTAAGGAGTATTATACTCCACTGTTATTTCTGGGGGGTAGTAAAATGATGTATTTTTAAACTATGAGGCATAGAAATGTGACTGTAAAGGACTCATTTTTATTTTGGTTTTGATTAGGGCACTGTTTGCTAAACTATGAGGTATAGAAACATGATTGTAAATAACTTATCATTCAATTGTTTTCAATTAGGACACATTTGCTGTTGTGGGGAGAGAGCTATCTATATATGTTGTCCTGAAGAAGGTGGTATACAATATTCTATAGGTCACTGAAACGCGTCGACGCACGACAAAAGTGTTATATCCAAGAATCCACACGGGTGCCACACTGATAAAATGATTAATGGACACTCGTATGAAATGATATTGAGTTCCATGTGGAGTAACGAAAATTAGGATGCTTTTATGTGTTTGCACTTTTCCTGTTTGTCTGCTCTCTAGAGTTTGGGATTCTCATTATGGATAAATTTGCGTTTTTAACCATATATACAGAATAATTCGTCTTGAAAGAGGAATTTCTTATAAATTGTCCAAAAACTTTTTTAATTACTGTTCGACTTGTATTGTATGCTAAAGAATTTTTTTAATAAAAATAAAGAGTGTATATACACTTTTTTAAAAAAAATTAGTTGTGTCATTGTATTGTTTTACATAATTGACTACTGGGGACCCAATGTATGATGAACGGTATGGTCTTGTGAAGGAATCAGAGGCAGACTGTAGGGTTTATACCTACTGACATTACTGATTAGAATACAGTCAAAAAAACTTTCCCAGGAGAAACTTCTTTCTGACTTACCCGTGGTACCCCTTCTCTTGGGTTTGGGGCCGCTCCCATTCTATATTTTTTACAAAAGTGGCCCCAGTCATTTTCCCTATTGCAAACCCCACAGCCCATAGGTTAACATGGTATGAAGTTATTGATTAATAAATATTGATAGGAGAGGACTAGCCGGACCATTCAAAGACTTCCCAGAATGGTAGTAGTAAATACAACAATATTATATTGTTGAATTTCTCCTAAAGTATACATACAAGAAGATATAAGACTTTCTTGTTTGTAAGTCCAAATACAGACTTCCAGTGGTCTGCCCTGATTGGTCAGAGTTAAGTGGATTAGCCAGGCTGCTTTGAAGAGTTGATAAGGAACCCTCCTGTTAATCACTCCATGGGGAGGGCAGTGGGCTGGTCTATATGAATGCCAGGCGAGGAGGTGGCGTTGTAAACTATGCTCTTCAAAGGTAGAGGGGAGGCCTTGGTTTCAGTCCACTCAGACAGTCTTGACCCAGAGTCAGGGCTAGGCTTAAGGAAGGTATGTGCATATGGTAGGGGGAGAGTCCATGGAAAGAAGCCCAGGGGGTGTGTTTATCATCTCCTACCTCCTTGCTGGAAATTCAGCCATTATGGATTTGGAAGAATGATGCACTCTGGGACAAACTAATGCCACACTCTACAGGATGTGGTCATAACTAGGAGGAGTTGCCCTGCTCTCATTGGTCAGCAGTGACCTGGTGCTTGACCCAGAGAATTTTGAATAAGTATCTGAGAGGGGCAGAGCCCTCCAGATCTGCTGCTTGAAACTGAATGAAGCAAGAAGTGCCCTGCTGGAAAGTTTTTTTTTGCTGTGCAAGGAACTCTAAGGCCTGACCTATGAAGACTGCAACATCTGAAACTACAGCCCTGTGGATTACCTTGCTGCCAAAGGACTAAGAGTGGACTCCCTGCAAGCTACAGGTTAACAGAGCTGACCTGGACAGCCCCACAAAGAATTCAAAGCCTGGAGTACCAGTGGATTTGTAAGGGTTTTGTTCAAGTGGATTGCGGAATTGAAGTTTCACACTTTCAAGGACCCTCTTGGAGATTCCAGAACCTTGGATTGCGTGTTGGACACTTTGGGACCCGCAAGCAGAACGCCAGGAAGGTGTTCTAACTGGACCCCGCTTGCTGAAGAAGGTGGCCCACTACAGTGGTGAGAAGTTTTCAGAACAATTTATAAAGGTGTGTCACTGACAGAGAAAACAAAATGACTTAAAGGGGCGCTGTTGATTTCTAAGCACTAGAAAGTCACTAATCTTTAAAAATTCTTATCTCTGGTTCCCTACAGTGGATTATTTTCATTTTGGTGTGATTTAAAAGGTTAAAATATTACCTATTTTTATAAATTGGTTTTGGATTTTATTTTGTGTTGTGTCTTAATTATTTACTGAAATTGTGTTTTTGAATGTTTTACATACCTGTCTTTGAAGTTAAGCCTGTCTGCTCGCAGCCACGTTACCAAGGGTGGAGCAAAGGAATAATATTCTAAGACCTATGCTGAGTCCTATCATGTGTTAGTGGCCTTATTGCCAGTGGCAGACCTACATTTGCCCCTACCAATAACCCACTTTCCAACAGACACCCAAGAGGTTATCGAAAATTAACAAAGGGAGAATAAGGAGTGTCCCAAATGCAGCGAAGAATGTTTTGGCAGTGCCCGCACCACCGGTCTTATTGGGACAACGTAGGTAAGAACCTCTCCGAGGTCCTCAAACAAGAAATACAGGTAAGCGCCCATTTGATACTATTTGGAGGGAAATTAGACGATAATGAGGGATCTAGCCTTAACAAAAAGTTTAGGAATCTGTTATTTATGATGGTGTTGGCAGCCAGACGAGAGATCTGTATAAAATGGGTTAATTCCCTTCCCCCACAGTAGAAGAATGGTCGAATTCAGTTATTAGAATAAATAAATTGGGTAAAGCGGGGCCATATAGTAAAAGGCTGGAGTTTTGGAAGAACTGGGAACAGTACTGGGCGGAAAGAGTATAAGAAACCATGATTCGGCAAACCTTGAGGTCCAATGATTAAGCGCATAAATAGTTTTGAGATTCGGGTACAGAATATAGCCTGTGTAAGGAGTGGGCAAGCTGCTTAAGAGATGCCAAATAAGGTGGTAGGATACCCCCACGAAGATTAAGGCGTGATCCTAGTGCCGGGGAAGGGCCACGGAAGGTACAGTTAGTCCAAAAGGCTCTTTTTAGGTGGTCAATTTGCTACAACACTCTTCTATTCAAAACTTTGCGTGATGAGGACTAAAAGAAAACAAAACAAAAAAGTAGTGGCTGAGGTGGCTAATGGGTGGTGAGCGTTAGGTAATTTGAATTGGCAAAGGTCAAAAATATTTTTTCTTCTTTTTTCTTTTTACAGTGTTGTCTGGTCCTGATGAGAACAGTGTGACCAAGTGAGTTTGAAACACGTACACCTTGGTTATTGATTTTTGCCAAGCAATTGTTGTTCAAATAATTTTGGTTATTCTGTGCACATTTAATATAATTTTCATTAAATGCTAATTATTTTGAATCTTTCATAACGTGCACTAGGAACTCTAGAATTAACCATTGCTTTGTTTGGCGGTTGGTTGGGGCTTTCTACAGGTTGTGGAATTGAACTATATTTGCCCCAAGGATAAATGTTGTGTGTGGTGAATGTGGGGATTGAATGAGGAGATTGGATTGAATGAGAGTGTTTGAATGGAAGTGAAGTGAAAGTGGCCTTAAGTATGATGGGTTAAACTTTTGTGCAGGTTTTAAACTGTGGAGACTTCTCACTATTTATAAATAATTTTTGTCTATCACCTGTATTAGTTTGTTCCCTTTTTGATATAAGAAAACAAAAGAATAATTTGTGTTATTGAATTAAAAGCTATTGATGAGTTTATGGATGCATTGCTTTATGGTTCTTGCGTCATTTTACAAGGTGATTTAAATTGTTGATCAGTATTGGCATCTTGTTTGTTGTTTTGGTTCAAAGTACTCAGCTTTACTGAGTCACACCCGTTATTGGTATATAGAGGCTCCAGTTCACAGCATCTCATGGTGCTTCTGAGCTCGTCTCCAGGTGCTTTCTGGGTTCAGCACCAGCTTTACCACTGGGAGTATCGGGTGAGTCAATATTTGTTAACCACATCACTGCTTGCTAGTTTCCCCTCCTGTGCTGGACAGCAACGAAAATGGGTATGGTCATGATGAGCTCAGCGCGTCATGAGCACCTGAGAGGCCTATGCCATGACGAGCTGAGCTCGGCATGAGCATGGAAGAGGTTAAGACTAAGCCTGGTCAGAGTTCTGCTACACAAAACTCTACGAAGTGCATGAAAAAACTACACTAGGCTCTGCAAGTGGCAGAGTGTATTGGATAAATGCTGTTTGCAGTGATGTTCAGTGCAAGGTGCTTGGCTGCATTTTGCAATCATCGCAAACAGCACTATGCACAGCGCAAGCTGGCGATGCTTCCTCTCTGATGCTCTAGTAGATTTTTACTCAAGCAGCAGCTTTCTCAACGCAAATGGACAGTTTCTCAACACGAGCGGTCTCGTGCATACACGACCACTCGCAATGAGAAATATGACCGCCTTGCGTTGAAAAATCTCGCCGGGAGATTGATTTTCCACGATCCCAAAATTGATGTTGACGATCACAAACGAGGAAAAATCTTGCCGGGAGGTGAATTTTCCTTGCTCGCGCTTGCCAACTTGACGATGAACGCAAGCAAGAAATAAAACTCCACTCTGCGTCCTCTGTGTAATGCGTAGTACAGAAATCTCAGCAAACTCCTTGACTGGAGCGTGGCTCACCGCCCAGACTTAGTCAAGACCCGACTTAATTACTACACCCATTAAACTAATACAGATATCCATATTTGCAGTGTGTATTTATGTCATTAGACATGTATGATGCAATGTGTCTGAATGTTACCACTGCTGATGCCTCATCCAATATAAGGCTGTGTCAACCATCCCAAATATCGAGTAGACAAAGCAAGATACATTGAATGTTTTCTCTCTTACTTCCCTATCCCCCTCACCCATTTTCCCCTGACATGATCAAGTTGGTTCAGGTTTTGTTTGTGCCTGGCTTATGAATCTCTGTTGCCGGAGGATTGGTGGATCTCCATGGAGTCCAATTTTAACACCATCCAAGCGGTGGCTCAGGCTATTAATAAGATACAAGAAGATCTTGAGGTTGCCTGACAAGAAGGAAGCCTTTTGTTAAGTAGAATAAGAAGATTTTGTAAAGGTAAAGAATATCCAGAAATCAGTAGCTCCAGTATAGAGCTTTTGGCAACTCTTAACATAGGAACTGGTATACCCAACATAAGGACATGAACGATTCCTCTTTAGAAGTATGCATGAGGCCTACACATGGTTCAAGCATTTTTGGCTCAATGTCACCTACATTTTTTGAAGAAGCCACAAGCCATCCATGTTCATATTACAAACGCTTTGTGTCTTCTCTCGAATGTAACCGAAGAAACTATTATCTAGGCCATTCTTTGATTAATATAAAGAGACTCCCACTGTCCAATTTACAGAACTTTTTGACGAGCTTCATTAAGATGTTTTATCAGTGTCGGGATACTCAGTCAGCTCATTTAGGCCTACTGACAATTAGGCAAGGGAACAGAGACATAGGGCCATATGTTTCAAGCTAATTTTTAGTAGCAAATGCTGTAAATTGCAAAAAACAGCGTTTGCGAAAGAAAATTCGCTTTTTCCAATGTATGAAGCAAAATCGCATCACAAAATGAGAAATCGCAAAAATAGCACTTCCTTATGTTGCGAGACCCAGAATTCTGCGAATTCCCTAGCGATTCCTTATTTTGCAATTTCTCAGTTAGCGAAATTCGCGAACAGGTATTTGCAAAATAAGAAATTGCTATGGAATGTATGAAAAAATCACAATTTGCGAATTCACGAAAATCGCAATTTAGAGAATTGCAAATACCACCAAGTAGGAGCAGGTGGTAACCAGGTGTAAACTATTTAAGGAGTCCCTGAATGCAACAGACTCTTTCCACAATGTCTGGGCTATAAGTGATAGCCAGGAGGCTAAGACCCAGAGCTGCTGCACAGAGGAGGAGGTGCCAGGAGAGGATATTCAGTGCGCGCATTACAATGTTGCAGCGAACTGAAGAGGAGATCTATAGACACTACAGACTGGATGAAGAGAGTATCCTTGATTTAATTGAGGAACTCAAACCCTTCCTTGAACACCCCACACACAGGACACACTCCATCCCCACCCACATCTAGGTCCTGTGCTCACTGCACATCTTGGCATCAGGTAGTTTCCAGGGGGTGATAGCCTCAGCAGGAGGGGTGACACAGAGTGCACTTTCGCGCTTTTTCCACACGTTCCTTGATGCCATGGTACAGAAGCCTCATCACATTCACTTCCCAAGCACCCCACAGGCACTAGACCAGACCAAGCAGGAGTTCTATCAAATAGCCCAATTTCCCCATGGCATTGGAGGCATAGATGGGACACGTGTTGCAATATCCCACTTCCCAGAATGAGTACATGTTCAGGAATCGCAAATCCTACCATTCCCTGAACATACAGGTGGTGTGTGATGCCAAACACATCATCACGGACATTGTTGCTAAATACCCAGGCAGCACGCACAACACTTTCATCTTCCGTCACAGTGGGAAACACCGTAGACTCACAAGTGGGGAGTTTGGCGAGGGATATTTACTTGGTAAATGCATTTGAACAGAGGCCGCACTTGTTAAGTATAGCATGTGCAGTACAGTGTTTAACCAAATCCACAGTGCGTATGCGGTCCGGGACTTCATACTGACGCCCTACCTGAATCCAGCCAACGTTGGGGAGCGGCGGTACAACAGCGCCCACATAACAACCAGAGGCACCATTGAGCGTACATTCAGGATACTCAAGAGCAGATTCAGATGCCTACACAAGAGTGGAGGGGCACTACAATTCAGCCTCCAGACCTTTTGCAAGATAGTGGTAGCATGTGCCATACTACACAACATCGAGACCAGGAAAGGCACACCGGTGGAGCTCAGAGAATCGGATTCATCAGATGTGGAGGGGCCTGCTCCAGGACGTATGCCATCTGGTGTAGCTGGTGCAGCTGCTGGGCGCCAGAGGTGAGATGAGATTACACACAACTATTTCTAGGTAAGAAAATATGACACATTGCTAAATATCATTTGTTAGACTGTGTTTTATTCCTTAACTTCAGGATGAATGATGTCACAAAGCCTGAATGACACCCAAGGTCTCTCCCAATGTCCAGCACATGTTATCGTCACAGTGCAAGTCTTACATCAGGAGCAAGTGTACATGTAAGTGGGTAGCTGCACCCATCCAGTTGTCACATTTGGTACACCTCAAATGCGGCGCTATCGTGAGGAAGCCCCTGTTTGAGGTTGCACAGTGCCCTCCTCACTAGGCCTACTGGTACGGCCACCATGGCGCCTATCCATGGTGGGCGGGGGGTGATGATGCTCCTTCCTGACTGTGGATCCTCATCTGTGGGAGTCAGGACTCCTGGCCCAGTAGTGCGAACTGCCCGCAGCTCGTCTACTGCAGATGTTATTTGGACCAGTGCCCTTGCAACGTCCTGGCTGCTGTGTGCCACCTCGCGCTGCATGCAGATACTGCGCCTTGATAGGACATTGGTGGTAGAGGACAGGCGGTTCACCGCTCGTGTGTACAGGTCTAGGCGCTGCATCTCTCTGCGCCTAGCAGCACGGTCAGCCTTAAGTTCCGCACAGAGTGCCTCCAGGGCACCCGTCATGCCCCTGAAGCCTGCCATGACTTCCCTCTGTAACAATATTATATTTTTTGCCTGCAGGCGCTTAACCTGCAACATGTGCATCTCCAGTCCGCCAAACACTGTGTCATCCCCTGGATCTGCAGCACTGCTGGATGTACGAGACCTGCGCCTGGTTGGGACTGTTGGGATTGGATCAGCACGTGCACAGTGTTGTCGCTCTGGCTGTGTTGGTTCAGGTTGCACATCGCCATCGCTGTCCTGGCCCTCGTCCTCCAATGGGGTAGTGGTGGGACTACATGTCTCCTGCGGCACTTTGGAGGGTTGACTGGGCTGTCCTCCTCCTCTGTGTCCTCCTCTTGCCCTGCTGCTTCTCTGTTTGGGGAATCACCCTGTCTTCCACTGCCTATTGGCTGTGTTCTAGATGGTGCTATGGACTTAAATGCACACATCTATTTACTGTTCTGACTTGGACTTGTCAATTATTAAATATCACTGTTTGGGATTACATGTGTCTTGTATTTGCCTTTCCTGATGTGCACATGCTATTGGGGACTGGCTGGGTGTAAATGCACCACTGTAATGTGCATGCAACTTCATCTCCCATAATGCATTGCAGTGTGTGCTTGTGTACCTGCACTGGACTACTAGTTTTGTCCTGCCCCCGGGTCGCTGCTAGGTGTGTGGGGGTGGTTGGGGGGTTTCAGGGGTGTGATGGCATGATTCTTACCTTGTCCTGGTACCGGGGGGTTGGAGCTGTCTAGGTCAGCCACGCCCATTACCCTTTCAGGAAGCAGGGTCCCCTTCACCAGTTCCTCAAGAGGTGTGGAGTCAGTGGCTGTGGAGGTCCCTCCACCGGGCTTCCTGGCCTGTTCCAACCTGGCAGCCACTTTCTCCTGGAGCTCTGGCGCATATCGTACCAGCGCTTTCTTAAGTCTTCCACACTCCTGTGTGTAACACCAACAGCGTTCACTTTCTGCTGGATTTATGCCCATATACGCCGCTTGCGTGTCTCAGGCACCCGGAGTGAGTTTTTGCCAAATAGGTGCTTATGGCTGACCATCATTTCTTGGATGAGCACCTCCAACTCTACCTCAGAAAACGTGTGCTTCCTTTTCCTCTGGCCTTCCCCCCTGCTGCTGCTGCTGTGTGTTCTGGCTGGCCATGTCTCCAGTGTCTGCCATTCTTTTCACCACTGCAGAGTTCCCTCTCCACCACTCCTTCTCTCTGACTGTGCTCCAGAAACTCATGTGCAGCATGGGTAGTCACACTTCCTTGTTGTGATGTCATCAAGCTGCACCTGAGTTTCCGATTAGCAGATTTGGGAAATTCGCAAAATTGCGATTTTTTACGTTAAGGAATCGCAAATTTGCGATTTTTTTACCTTAAGAAATCGCTATTGGGGATATCGCAATAAAAATAGCGATTTTTACAGAATCGCTATTTTATTGCGATTTTTTTACATACATACCATTTTGAGATTCTGAATTTGCGATTCCCGAAAAATCGTAAATTCAGAATCGCAAAAGGAGAGCTTGATACATATGGCCCATAGTTAACCTCATTCATTTCCAACAGCCCCAAGCTGGAGATAACTGAACACATGGGTCTACAATTCTGTCATTTTATAATGGGCCTCTGGAGAAGCCAAAAGCTGGTGGTGAATCGCCCCACTGATTGTGAACCAAGCCAGCAGGCTTGTCATTTAAAGAGCAAACCCCGGACACACCCCTGCTATCAAAAATTCTAATTTTAACATATGGATTACCTATAATACCCCTATGGGGGGCATATTATCAAGTAAGGGCGTTACATTATCGCCGCTTTTATCGTCAGGAAACTGCCGATAAAGCGGCGATAATGGGCTTGATAATATGCTCTATGAATTCCAATCGAAGCCCATGTTGGTTTGTTTCTGGATTTTTTCATTGTAATAATAGAATTCAGATGGATACAGGCAAAGCACTGTCCAGCTCCGAAGGCAATTAAACAGGTATAAACATTTCTAGGGTTTGCGAAGTCAGATTAATAAAAAATTATAACTACGTTACACAGCAAATTTGTAAGCAGAGTTCCACATAAAATATCCACATTATGGCGAGAATTGCCATCATTATGTCAGAAGTGCACTTCATCAAGCCAGAGATGGTTCAAAACTAACTGCCACCCACCTGCCTGGAGATTCCACTGGGCAATGATAAAGCCAGGAGTGCTAAAGACCTGAGATAAGGAGGGCGACAGGGATAGGGAGGGATTGATGACATGGATGGGGTGGTGACAGACACAGGGACAGTGAAAGTGATTGTGAGTGTCACAGGCAGGGAGTGGGTGATAATGATTGGAAATATGATAGACGTGGGGATGGTGACAAGGACTGGGAGTGGGACATGGTGTCAGGGACGGGGAAGGTGTTACCTATGGGTAGAGTTAAAGGTAATAGGGATACTTAAGCTAAAACTGGAATGTAAGTGTGACAGTGATAGGGAGCAACAGGGAAGATGGGGTGGTGGGGAAGAGGAAGGTGCTAGGGATGTGCCAGGTGACACGGAAGGGACGGGTAATAGAGTTTGTGAGTGGGAGAGGAATTGGCATGGTGCTAGGGACTGGTAATGTTGTGAGTGTGACAGTGACTTGATTGGCGAAAGGGCCTGTGAGGGTCAGAGGATGGGAATAGTTACAGGGTGTGGGGGGTTGATAGGGACTGGGTTCAGACAGTGATAAGGAGGGCGGCAGTGATGAGGAGTATAAGCACCTGTCACTACCCAGGGAGACACAGGTGGCAGTGATAGGGAGGGCGACAAAGTTGAAGAGAGTGACATGGATGGCAAGGGTGATGGGGAATAGGAGTGTGACAATATTTGGATGGTGACAAGGAGGGAAGGGGTGACTGGAAGAAATTGGAATTGTGCAGAGATGGGAGCGTGACAGTTACTGTAAAATGACAGGGACTGGTAAAGTGATAGTGACTCAGAGGGCGACAGGGACGTGATGGGCGACAGGGACTGTGACAGCACGAGGGACTAAAAGTGTAGGATGGACAAGGAAGGGAACAGAGAGGGAGAGACACAAGGGGGCTGGCAAGGATAAGGTGGGTGATGGGGACTGGTGGGTGTGAGATGGGGAGGGTGGCAGTGATATGATTGTGATTGGCCTGAAGACCTGGCTTTTTGATAAATAAACTTTTTCTTTTTTCTAGCTATGCATTAGGGAGAAGTTACTAGTGCCTGGACACCTCCAGGTAATCGTGCGCTTTAAAATTTGCCATAACATAACATAACATTGGGTTGCCTAGGAGTGTGACAGGTATTGGGATGACAAAAGGGACTGGGAAAGTGATAAAGTAAAATGAAAAGGGTTACAAGGATTGCAAGAGTGGCAGGGATTGCAGGTGTCAAAGACAGATAAAGGAACAGGGAGAATGGCACGATTTGCGGTGAGATTGGGACTGGGACTGTGAATGAGGGAAGGTGATAATGGTAGCGAGAGAGGTAGGAACTGTGTGCAGAGATGGGGAAGAGTGTCAGTGATGTGTTATGACAGCGTTTGGGACGGCAAAGTGACAGGGACTTGGAGGTGACCGGGATGTAGAGAGTGGCAGGGACGGGGAGGGTAAGAAGATCCAGTAGGGTGATAAGGAGGACAACAAATCCTGAGAGCATTAGAGGTGGGGATGGTGACAGGGATGTGACTGTGATAGGGTTCGAGAGCGAGGCGGGTATTGGGATGGTGACACAGGATTGGGAGTGCGATAGGACTCAGGAAAATCCACCTGATCCCACTGCAGATGTATCAGCCAAGCTAGCCACACGCTCCCTAAAGCCCCCCTACTTATTAGCGAAATCTTTTTCCCCTACCCCCAATCAAAACCTACCTGCACCCAGCTCCGTCACCAGCCACCTTGTTACTTACCTGAGCCATTTCCCTCCACACACCCCATCCCACCCACTAGTAGCTGACTGGAACAACTCCCTCCACAACCCGGCCCACACCTCATTCACTAACCTCAAGCTCCTACACCCTTGGCTTTACTTTAGCCACTCGCCTACCTCACTCGTCACTCACAACCTACTTGCTTCCACATCCTCTACCAGCCTTACCTCTACACCCCTGCCTCACCTCAGTAACAATCCACCAGACTCGCTTCAGTCACTACTCACCTGTACCAAAATGTATTGCTAGCCACCTCTTACTTGGTGACTGGCTGTCACAGCTCTATCCCATATCAGTCACGACCCAGTTGCCACCACACCCCCTGCCACCACCTCAGGCACTGCCCACTCCAAGCCCCTACCCTACCAACATAACCACCACACACCAATCCCACCTGGCCGCCTGCACTCCTTCCCCCACCAAGGCTGCAATATAGCTGCCCCCAGTGGGGTAACATAGGCCCTTGCAGCCCCAGTAGTGCGGGAGAGTGTGGGGTGGGAGCTCCAGGCCCCCCTTCAGTGCAGTATCCTGGCCTGAGATCTCCTGAGTAAGTCCGGAAGGGTGCCCCTCCATTCACTTTGCAGTGGGGCCCCCTCAAGTTTCCTTACGGCACTGCTTTCCAGACAAAGAGAGAAAAACACCCCAGCCCTGCTGGCCCCAGAGACACCATACAGCAGTGTACAGCTACACTTCTCCCTCGCTGTGCCCCTGGAGATGCCAACACATGTTCCCATCCATCCCCAAAACCCGAGATATCACCTTATTTCCACTTTTCTTAAGCCCCTCTAACCCAGAGGCCCTCAGATCACTGAACATCCAGCATTACCCCCATGCACCGAGCCAGCCTGCTGTGTTCTCCTTATAACTTACACAAAAGGATATTTGCCTGACCCCTTTCCTAGGGGTCTCTGTTTGCCTGTCGGTAGCAGCCCAGCCCCAGAGACACTGCACCTGATGCTCTATCGTCTTCTGGATGACAGTACCTAGCCGTGCCCTGGTAGATCACGATGCGGCATGCACCCGCACATGCTGGGGTAACCCAATAAGACGACCCACACATGCTGAGGTAACGCAAGAAGACAAAACCATGAATTGCACAGCATTTCCTTTAATGCACAAGTAATAAATTTGCAAAATGTAAGGCAGAAAGATAAGGACTGGGTCCACTTTTGCAAGCTAATTGCTGACATTTTAGTCTTACATGCAATTTATGTTTGTGTGAATTTTCACAACCCCTCCCTTCTTCCCACATACTTCAAAGGACACAAGGTTATGGTAAAAGAAAAGGCTGCAATTTATTGCGTATCACATAAAGCATGGATCAACATCTCACAACGTTCATGGTTGGTCATCCGGGACCCGTTCATGGTTGGTCATCTGGGACCCATGCTTTGCCATAAATTTGCATCTCTTGGTAATCATGTCCCACTAGTCATGTTTCGTTTTAGCAGACAGTCTTTGCAGACAGTCTCACAGGCTTTGCCCCACGGGTTCCCGGTGGTCCCCAATTGGTCAGCTGCAGTTCCAAACCACGCTACTTCACACCAGCCCACAGGGGAGACACCAAAAACAAAATGTAAGCTGCAGATGAGGGGGAGAGGGCGTGGCATCTTTGATCTCCTTTTAAATCTGCCACTGACGTGACACTAAAATAAGTGGTGCAAGCATGCCTAAAACACAGGGCAGTAGACACACACATTCTTTCCAAGAACCGGAAGGCAGATGTCCATATAGGTTTATTATTTAGGAATGTTGAGTATGTGCTGAACAAAGACAACGTGTTATCAGATGCACAGTCCAGTTCTTTGAAGCACTTTTCATCTTCACACCCGCAGGCTTTAGAGTAGAGTTCTTGAATGCGTCCCTCTCGCTGCAAGAGGGAAGAAGAAGGCGGATTATTAGGTTTTACCAGTACATTGTTTGTGACAATTGTATAGTGAAAAGATTTTACCAAGCTTCAAGTCACAGTATGGGCAGCAGCCGCAGGGCAAGCTTCCTTCATACACAGACAGTATAGTACAGCACCAGTACTGCAGACTTCCCCTGTGCATACCGAACAAGTACAACGGGTGCAATGGCAGTACATGCCTTCCTCCTGCTCACTGCACAGTAATTAAACAACAGGGGGTGAATCTTGAATCCTGATGGTGCAAAGAGCAAGGGACTCACGTCTGAGTATACCCTTCCACGCTTATGGTGGACGAAATAATTAAACAACAGGGGGTGGTGATGGACAGAGTTTCTGAATTAAGCAGAATACTCTCACCCAGTCAAGAGATCAGGGCTTAATCCAACACCGTTTTTTAGCTCACTGCACCATCCCAGCTCAGAACCTGGCTATATGCAAATTAGTCTGTCCCTGGCCCAGTGTATCATGGGAACAGGGCAAACCAAACTACCAAGACAATTCTCTCACTGGGAAGGAAACAAGCTACCGGGGAGAGGTGTGCTACATCCAGGAGATCTGCACTGCACAAGAGGAGAGGAGGTAAAGTATGAGCAGCAGCCATCCAAGCATCCATCACAGGAGGAGAACAGTCCCAGTACAAGCAGCAGCTGCGCAAGCTTCTAGCAGACAGACAGACGACAGAGAGCACAGGCAACATGTGCTATCTTCCCTTGCGCTAATTCAGAACAGTCTCAGAACAAGCAGCATTTGTGCAAGCTTCTGTTAAACAGAGACAAGACTGAGAGCACAGGCAACAGTGCCAGTTATGCTTGCGCACACTCATAACAGTCACAGTACCACCAGCATGTGTGCAAGCTTCTGTTAGACAGACACAAGAGTGAGAGAACAGGCAACAGTGCTAGCTTCCTCTGCGAACACTCATAACAGTCACAGTACCAGCAGCATTTTTGCAAGTTTTTGTTAGACAGACACAAGAGTGAGAGCATAGGCAGCAGTGCTAGGTTTCCCTGCACTCACATAGATCAGTCACAGAACAAGCAGCATATGTGCAAGCTTCTGTTAGACAGACAGAAGACAAAGCACAGGCATACACAGAACAGTCACAGTACAAACACCATTTGTGCAAGCTTCTGTTAGACAGACAGAAGACTCATGGCACAGGCAACAGGGCTAGCTTCCCTTGCGCACACATAGAACAGTTGCAGTGCAATGAGCAGCTGCGCAAGCTTCTGTTAGACAGACACAAGAGTGAGGGCAAAGGCAACAAGTGCTAGCTTCAATTGTGCTCAGATAGAACAGTCACAGTTCAAGCAGCAGCTGTGCAAGCTTCTGTTAGACTGACCCAAGAGTGAGAGCACAGGCAACAGTGTTAGCTTCCCCTCTGCTCACACAGAACAGTCACAGCACAAGCAGCAGCTGTGCAAGCTTCTGTTAGACGGACACAAGAGTGAGAGCACAGGCAACAGGGCTAGCTTCCCTTACACTCACAATGAACAGTCACAGTACAAGCAGCATTTGTGCAAGCTTCTGTTAGACAGACACAAGAGTGAGAGCACAGGCAACAGGGCTAGCTTCCCTTGCACTCACAATGAACAGTCACAGTACAAGCAGCATTTGTGCAAGCTTCTGTTAGACAGACACAAGAGTGAGAGCACAGGCAACAGGGCTAGCTTCCCTTGCACTCACAAAGAACAGTCACAGTACAAGCAGCATTTGTGCAAGCTTCTGATAAACAGAAGACAGAGAGCACAAGCAACTGGGCTAGCTTCCCTTGCACTCACAAAGAACAGTCACAGAACAATCAGCATTTGTGCAAGCTTCTGTTAAACATAAGACAGAGAGCACAGGCAACATTGCGAGCTTCTCTTGCGCTCACACAGAACAGTTATAGCACGCTAAGTGACAGTGCACACCCCCACGCAAAGACCAGTCACATCACAGGCAGCAGCACTGCAAGATTTCCTTGCTTTTGAATATTTTCAAGATTGAATGTAGGATGACCTCAAAGCAGGTAAACAATATGACAAGACCTTGTGGAAAGTAGAAGGAATGTTAAAATGTAAAGGGAGAGAACAAAACCTGCAGAAAAGGGAGGATGCGTTACAGCTGTTCAGTGTACAACACAATATACCTAGCTATGAAATAGACAGGGATGTGGAAGGTTTTCTATACTCTAACGAGAACATTAAAGGTCATATTTACAAGGGCTTATCGCCACAGGAACATGACTTTTAGTGACGTTCCTGTGGCGATAATCCCTTCACTTTCTTTACAAGGCGGCGTTAAACTACATTAAGTGGCTTAACACCACCTTGTAAATAAGGCCCCCTTCCATGCTACACTTTGCGTGAAAGGGGCGGGTAATGGGCATTGTGGTGGGAATCCCACTGCAACACTAATTGATTTTGACGCTGCCCCCTACTAATGTGGTGTAAATATAGGGCAGCTCCAAAATTAAGACCAAGAAAAACTTGGTGAACAGCCTTTACGACGCAGCTGTTACACCGCCGTGCCGTTACAACACGGTCTTTTCAACGCAAGTCGTTTCCACGACTTGCGCTGGAGGGCGCTGCAGGACAAGGAATTATTTAATTTACTATCCAACACATTCCCTACTGTACGTAGGCTGGTGTTGGAATAGTACATTAAAAAATTCCTAACTCCGCACCCTCTCCAACGCAAGTCGTGTTGCGTTGAAAAAAACGCGTTCTAACGGCACGCGATGTAAATGTACGCGTTGTAAAGCCGTAGATCCGAAAAACTTGGTCTTAACATGGCGAATTGAGGTAAAAAGTTTAATTTCTCCCCTTTTTTACTGTTTCTATGTGTGCTGCATTGTGCAGCACACATAGAAGCAGCAAATAGCCATGAATGAGTGTTTATGTGCAGGAAGGTGTCCTTTCCTGCACATAAACAATCATTAAAAAAATGACGATTTGCAACTTCTATGTGTGCTGCACAATGCAGGACAGATAGGAGTTACATATCACCATTAGTGATTGTTTATGTGCAGGACAGAGCACCTTCCTGCACATAAACAATCATTCCCTCAACGCAGACACCCTTGCACTATGGTGCAAGGGTGCAAGGGTGCGGGCGTTGGCGATAGGCAGCTGAGTTTAGTGCCAGCACTAGGGAAAACGCAGGGATGTGTTGTAACATTGTAAATAAGGCACGTCCCTGCATTTTCGGAATGGTGGAGCATGGCGTTAGCAATTTTTGCTTAATGCCACGCTTCGTCATTCACTTGTAAATATGTCCCAAAAACTCATGAATGCAGAGGGAAGCAAAGCATACATTTCAAGTAGGATCAGCATTGAGTTAGTACAGATCTGAAAAGTCATGCAAAATGTGAACACTGCTTTACCGATAAACCATAAAATAACATGACATATATTATTAGCACCAAGTGACAATGCTGGGTACACTAATAGTATAATACTGAGGTATAAAGAAGGCACACTCCCTGGGTGCCTCTGGGTATTACAGTAGTCCCCACACCATTCCATAAATTACAAAGCATCATAAACTACATGAAGTGAGTCGCTTATGACGTACTTGTATACTTACAGCAATACAACCTGTTGATCTTTGTGATGTCAGTTTCAGTGAACTGTCGAGATTGCCCAATAGGGACATTAGGATCAGGCTTGGGCAAAATGGTGGGCCTCCCATTGCGTGAGAAAGCATCCCTGTAACAAGACACAAGTATGAGCAGATGCAACAAAATCTTCTACTATTGTGCCTTGTCAACCTAGAGGCAATGACCCCTCTGAGAACACTCTAAGTGAAAAGGCTAGTCAACTTGCACATACATTGTAGGAGTATTTGATAATACTGCATGTTGATGTCAGCATGTGAGCTGGAGTCAATGTTAGTTTCCATTAATCATGAACACCAATTGTGTTAAATCTTAAGAGCTGAGTACATTTCCATAAACTATAGCAAACTCATTGATTTCAAGATGGGGTACAACCTTCTACATCCAGTAGCGAGGGTTTCCAATAACCTGATCTCAGATATGTTAGCTTTAGACAGAACTTGATGTCTTTTTGGTAAAGCATAATATTGACCACTCTTTCTAGTAGGATTTTCCTTGATTTCATCTTCGATTTACCTAAGTGAGATTGCATTTCCTGCACCATTTTCTGTACCGCTTCAGAAGACAATGCAATAGTTTGTGACTCAAAGTCAAAGAAAGCTTTATTCGATTGCTATATCAGACAATCATAAAAGCACATGAAAAAGCATTAAAAAACATATCAACGAGTACATAAGTTAATAATATCCTACAAATGTACACATAGTCTCTGGTATGGTACATGGTTAAAAAGAAGCAGTTAAAATGAAAATATTAAAAAACATATCAGGCAATACATTATTTACAAAATAAATGAACCTACACATAACCAATAGTATAATACAACATTTAAGAAACAGTATTTAATTAAGACAATATTAAATTGAAATCTTTATCTGATTAGAATCGATTAAATATGCATGCTTTTCCTTTGACTCGGAACTTCCTTCAGAAAGATTACAATTCGAAAAACACTATGCTCGTTATCTAGGTGTTGTAGTGCAAGAAGAGCAGGTCGACATTGGCGGAGCCAAAACAGTTGTAAAACTGGTACTAAGTACATTTTCCTTACATGGGTATAGAATCTACAAAAAAGAACCACATGTATTGTAGATTGGCTGGAGTTATTGTCACAGGGGAAGGGTCGAAGGTTACGAGTCCAATCATTTATTATGGGTAAAGTAACTAGTCTGTGAAATACCTCCATCCTGAATCTGGTTAATAAAAACCTATTATATACTCCAGGTACGAAAGTCAAATAAGGTTAAAGGCTAAAAGTGGATAAAATCAGCTAGTGGTGCAGGACTGTTGATTTCAGTATCTCGGAGGACAATCTAATAGAGTCCAGCAACACAAGGCCTTCCTTTCGTAATTCTTTTCTTGGTATTGTCCCAATAGTTTGGGGTTTTTTAAAGCAGTCTATAAGATCAAGATCTTGTAAGAAGTTGCGGACCTACCGTATCCATGGGATCATTAAGACCCCTTCTAGTTTCAGAATATCTAGTAAAATGTCTCCGTTTAATTTAGTCTCATCTTTGGCCCAAAGCCTGTGCCATAAAAGCACAGTCTCAAGCTTTATCAAATCAGAGATGAAGGGTAGTTCCAGCTCTGGGTGACATATACAAGATGATATACTGTTTGGGACAGATAAAATGAACCTTAGAAAATGATTTTCAATACTTTGGATAGACAGCAAGTCAGGGAACCCCCAGGCCCCTGCGCCATACACTGCTGAAGAGACACACTTTGCCTTATTTTAACAAGCTTCTCAGGTGGCCTTTTTTCAAAGTTTCCTGGCAAAGTTAGTAAGGGCAGATGTTGTTCTAAGGAGTACCAATTTTTTCGTTCCCAAAGTTTGTGCCCAAATATCATTATGAGCAAGAAGGATTCCCAGATTTGAGAACCTTTTGGTTACCCGATCTTCTGACCTGCCACAAACATATCTTTAGAATTCTTAACACCAGATCCACATTGCATAATAAAAGTCTTAGAGGAGTTTACTCTTTACCCTAGATCTTTCATAAAATGGTAAAAACTGTCTAGCACTCTCTATAGACCTACTTGTGGGCGGGACATCAGCACCGCGTCATCTGCATAAAGAAGGGCTGGAATTGGACTTGCTGCTACCTGAGGAAAATCATTATTATCCTTCAGGAGGGCCTCTTCCAGGCCATTGGTATAAAGATTAAAAAGGAAAAGAGCCAGGACGCAACCTTGTCTGACTCCGCTCCAGATCGGGAATGCAGCCGAACACTCAGCCCATTGCAGACGCGCGCATCACAATAAAAACGGTTAAGAAAATCAATGATCTGGACATCAACCCCAATAACTTTTAAAATAGACCAGAGTTTGCTGTGGATGACACAGTTGAAAGCAGCCGTGAGATCCACAAATGCTAAAAATAGGTTCCCCTTCTTTGCCCTTGTGTACTTCCCCACCAGTATAGACAGATTTAAACCGAGTTCCACCGTCCCTAATCCTGCTCGAAATCCGTATTGCAGGCTGGTTAGGACAGAGTTATCCTCTGCCCTGTCCTGGAGGCATTCTAAAATAATCCTACCTATAACTTTAGTTACTGCGTCCAGCAGAGAGATTAGACTGTAACAGCCAGGGTCCTGTCTGTACCCCTTTTTAAAGATGGGGACAATTGTAGATTCTACCCAAGTTGATGGGAAGGTGGTGCTGCAGCTTGCGGTAATAGCCTGAATCAGAATGGGTCCCCACAAGGAAATGTTTGATTTGAATAGATCTATGGGGGCCCCATCTGGTCCAGGAGCCTAACTACCCCTGCTTAAGGATAAGGCCCGCTCCACCTCGTCCAGGGTAAATAACAGGCCAGAATAGGGTGGAGGGGACTTCAAGTTACAATCTTCCAAAGTAAAAAACAAATCACACCAGGGTTATTCTCGCCACTGTATACTCTAGAGAAATATTTGATCCATTCTTCATCAGCGATTGCAATTTCAATAGAAGGACCAGCCTCACTTTACAAGACAGGAACTTTAACTACCTTTCAAAAAGCTGAACTGTCATTCGTTATTGAGGCCTTATGTAAGGTCTCCCAGGCCTAATTTTTCAGGTTAGTTTTTCTGGCCTTTATAGCTTTTTTATATCCCACTCTAGCACTCCTCACATCATTTAGATTTCTGCGAGTTTTATGTAACGCCTTTTTTTAAGAGGGAGTCTGGCCGGGTACACCTGGAATCAAACCATCCATTTGAGTGTCTCCTGCTGCTTGTACGTTTTAGAAGGGATTCTTTTATTTCGTTGGATATCACTTGGAATGAGGCCATAATATTATCTAGGGCAGCTGACTCATTCAAACAAGTCCCGATGCCAGATCTACATCTGTCCACCACTATCTTTGTTGTTGCAACCTGGTCCACCATAGCCCATCGCAGGGAATATCCATTCGATCTTCTGATCGCTATGTTTTCTAAAAGCTGGTCATTTTTATCAAATCTAAGTGCTCTACTCTAGGGTAATATGATATCACTGACAAACACAGTGGAAAATGATCGCTGAGAGAGTTATCTGAGACCGTAAATGAGTGCAACCTATGCGCATCATTACATGATGTTAAATTGTAATCTATAGTGGTGGGAACACCCCTACCATTAAATGTCCAAGGCATGGGGATGGATGGCTGACATCATTCGTTTACACAGCCCAAGTTAAGGCTAAAAATGAATTCATTAAGTTGCTCTTCCAACACAGAATGTCGAAAGTGGGATGAGCATGCCCCTTCTTCAATCAGAACACCACATAATTTATCATTGTTGATGCACAGTTAAAATCCCCAGCCAGTATTACCATCAAATCTTTTGCCTTATTTTTACAAGCAGATTTCAACGATTTGATCATACCTTTTACTACATTTCCAATGTTATCAGATGGAATATTATTGTAAAAGTTGGTCAGAACTATACAGTGATTTGTGTCCAATTCTAGAATGACCATTTGGTAGTAAGGATCACTAACAAACATCGTTATTACCTCTACTTTTAAGTGCATGATATGTAGTTGCATAGCCCACCCTTAGCCCTACCACTTACACTATCTATGGCTGGAGTGTGGTACGTCCTATAACCATTCATATGTGTCGCCTCCCTTGACCAGGTTTCTTGAAAGCATAAAACTTTGAATTGCAACATAAAGTCTCACCACAAAGAATTATTTAGCTTGAAAGTGTTGCCCACAATGTTCCATGAAGCAATATTACAAAAAAATAGTCTACCAATGTCGGGATGTTAGTAGGGGTTTATAGCCTCTGTGATTCCGTAGGTGTGTTACTATGTAGATGGAAGTTATCTGTACAACCCACTGGATCCATTAGGACTACCGATTTCGGAACTGTTGTCCCTAGGTCCTCATCTGTATGGCCTTCACCAGTGAAAGTGGGCAAGTGAACAACATTTCTTGCCTTAGCTAACCCGCCATTGCCCCTAACTTCAGACCAAACGGGTAGGGTTTTGGATTGACCATACTCCATTGGGCCCAGTCAATCAATCTCTTCCAGTGAGCTCAAGAAATTAAAATGGTTGCTTACTGGTACCAAATATCTGGGTTCCCTGTTACCCGTAAAGTTTTCACCTACAGGCGCACGCCATCGTGGTTTGAAATGGTTGGGCGGTTGGTAGTAAAAGCCCAATGGTAGGATGTTGATGTCATTAGGATTCACAGACCCATTACCTCCCCTCTCCAGAATTGTATATACCAGAGCTGGCAAACCAAAACTTAGAACAACACAGTTTCCCTTGAAAGTTTTTGCCGAGGTGCCCACCCACCCTATTCTCCGTACCATTTTAAATTTTTGAGAAAAGGGTATTACTAATGCCAGTCCTTGAACTTAGGAAGTGCAATAATTTATTTTTTAAAGTTGAACAGTGTTTGTGACTCAATTGAATGGTCAAAAGTCAGAAAGGTAGCTAATTAATTATCCGGTGGCCACCTGAGGTCTAACAAAACCAAGATTTTAGGAAAATAAATGCAGAATGAGTTTTTAGCCCTGAGAGAAAATTCTATTTTTCAGTGTCCTGAGTACTGAGGAATTTTAAGAGGAATGTTTTCAGTGTTCTTTCTTGTCCTTAGGAGCCTGTGGGCTACACTGGGGATGTGGAATGATACATGACACTATTCTCATTTGTTCACTGTTTACCCTTATACACGCTTGGTATAGCAGTTGCACCAGAGCGAAAGTGGCAGATACCCCAAGCCCGCTTTTTGTAAAACCCCGTAGTGAGATTTAAGAAGCTTGCTTTACATCTCATTTCCATACTTTATCTGTGCCGTCTAGAATTTTTAGAATGACAGTGAATAATAGGTGTATCGGTTTAGGCGAGTCGGTGAAGGCATATGCAAGTGATATTAAGAGTAGCTCTGATGTTGAGAGAAATTTCTTAACCAACGCGGATTCGAACACACCAGCCATCACCACGCCACTAAGGCTCTCTCCACAATGCCGATGTGACGGTCTACAATGTATACAACCGTTTCATATATCTTCATGAGCTGCTGGCGTGATAGTACAGCTTAAGCAAAACTACCATAAAAAAGTCCCCTGATGAAGCGTTAAGCCCGAAATGCATTGGGCAGAAATGAATGAATAATTATGAAAGATGTGCATACTATGGAAAGAATAGTATCAATTTGAAACCAATAAAAAAACACAACTTCATGAACAAAGCACACAGAAACTTGGAATTTATTTGAAATGTATTGAAAGGTGTGGCAGTTGGGGACGCTTCTCCTACAGGAGATACCATTTTTCGCGGGTAGCTATCAGGAGCCATATTACACCAAGTGCATTGGGTGTGCAACGGGCGTTTGCGCCTGCTTTGCAAGCCCTGGGGCACTTTGGTATTACATAAGGGGGCGCAGATGCTTGTGCAGCCCATTGTAATACCAATAGCACTGGCACTTGTTGGTGTACATAAAACACCAGCGCTATCTTCAGGGGGCCTTCCCTGATTTGCCTGGGGGCGTGCCCCATGCAAATGAAAAAATCAATTTGCCTCTGTGCCTGTGTTGTATTACAAACGCGAGCACAGAGACAAATAAGCTGTCAGGAGGCAAACTGACAGTGTCCCCCCAAAGAGAAGCTCTCTGGAGCAGCAAAGGGGGTCCTATGGACCCCTAGACATCCCCTTTGAAAGTACAGGAGGGTGCCGCCTGCACTCAAAAAACACGAAGCGGCTTCAAAGCAGACTCTTGGTTTTTCACTTGAATGCACTGCCCCCAGGGCATCACAAGTTTGTGGCTGCCCAGGGGCGACCCCATTAATCACAATTAAGGCTCCCGGTTTTCCGTTTAAACGGATTTTTACATATAAATACAGACAGAAACCTTTTTTGTTTTTGTCTGTATTTATATATAGAAACGGGAAAATTCTTACAACATAATCCTGCCGCCTCTGTGCTCACTATGAAATCTGATGCAGAGGTGCACAGGGGCTGTCAAAAGAGATGGGAAACTGCTGAATAAGTGCAGCTGAGAGTGCCTTGTCTGCAGAGACCCTCCAACACCCCTCACAGCGGGGTTTTAATTGTTCGAGCAATGCAAGCAGCGATGTCCATTAAGAGGTGTGAAAACACCTCAGGACATCGGCTGCAGGCTCAGCAACCTTTTGTTTTGTTTTGGGAGGGAGACGGAGGTTATGTGGCAGGATGGGGGTCCGTACTAGGGTGGAGAGACGCACTTGAACTGCGGCGTTCAGAACAGAGGGCTAACTTTCTGTGCCAAGAGCTAGGTCCACATCGGGTGTAAAAATATATGAAAAATTAACAGTAGTCTTTTTATAAAAATAATTTTGCGGCCCAATGCATTCTGAAATGAAAAAACACCTGAGCTAAGTGTGTACTAAGAAATCCAGGCATGGCTCGGATGACTCTGCAACCCTGACTTCTCCCCTTCCCCTGCCAGGATCCATGTGTAAACCGTTTGAACCCCCCAGAGAAGTGGTAGCATTTTTACAGCGTGAAATATCATTAAATGATGTGAACACGTCCATTGTGTCGAAGCTGCCAATCACCTGAGCGGAGATGCAACACAGCCGCGGCTGATGGCAGCAGAAACCGATGAGTGATGAGGCATGCAGGTAGGGAGCAAGCAAACTAGTGAAATGCCTGGACTGAGACACAAAAGCTTACATCAAACGCAAGCATTAACAGATTGTGGAACTACTCATTCATGACACAGATGAAGACACGATCTGGTCTGTGAAAGGGAAACTCGGAGTCAGAGAACCATGGAGGTGACGTCACTTACACAGCAAAGGCTCCATGGCCCCTGGTGAAAGTGAAGCAAATTGGTCCCTCCCATCCACTGGCAGAACAGTAAAATATAGAGCCAAAATGGGGTGTATCTTGCTCTCATCTGCCCTGGCGCTACTGCACCTGCTGCACCCTGTGAACCATTGCAACACTGTGAGAAGAGCAGACATAATTTCCAAGTCTTATACTTCTCTTTAACAGGTGTCCATAACTTTGTATTTAATGGGATCCTGGTCTACCGTCCCCCTGGCCCCAGAGCAGGCTTCGGACAGCAGCTGCTCCATGTCCTAGAACCCTATTTTGGCCGTGACAATCTTACTATATTGGGAGATTTTAATTTTCATCTGGAGCTGTCGGAGACCGATGACACTCTCTCCCTGTTGGATGCTATGTCTGCCTGTGGACTCACCCAACTGGTGAAAGGGGCCACCCATCAAGCGGGACATACGCTTGATGGGATTTTCTCTAATGATCAGAGGTTGATGGTGAAAGACCCCTTTTTCCTCTCATGGTCAGATCATCTAGCCGTTCCTTTCAATGTGTTCTGACCTATCTCGGGGAGAACTAGTAAAAATCCGAGCAAAATGGAATCTCGTAGGAATTTTAAGAACATCACGGAAAGTTCCTTTGCTCCCTGAATATCGAGTCTGTCCATATCCCAGGAGGACAATGTCCAGTCAGCGGTCTCACAATACGAAAAGACCGTAACCGAGGCTCTGGAAGAACTGGCCCCCATCCGCCAGTGTTACTCAGCCAGGAAAAGACCATCGGCCCCATGGTTCTCGGAGCGCTTAAGACTCCTTAGACAGGAAGCTAGAAGACGGGAGCGTCTCTGGCACTCCAGCTGGGATCTAAAGGACAAGGAAGTCCATAAGATCCTGATAAGGAAGTACAAGCTGGAAGTAATAAGAACAAAACAAGAATATTTTACGGCTCTCACTACCTCTCTCTCTTCTCCAAAAGAGCTATTTAGGATAGTGGACTCCCTCACTACCCTTCAGACTCCGGACCCGGTTATTGCATCACAGGAGCTTTGTGACAGTATAGCCTCTTTCTTTCAGACCAAAATCTCGGACATCTACACCGCCTTGGAATTGCAGAGATCTTTTACCTCTGAGCCTCCTGCCCCCGCTGACTTGGTCCCTGCTCCTTCGGAGAAACTCTCGTTGGGAAGCTTGGAATTTTTCCCTCCTCTCTCTTTACAGGATCTAGAGACTCTCCTTAATAAAACCAAATCCGGCTCCCCCCTAGATGCCTGTCCGCTCAAGTTCCTGAAGAAGTGTAGAGAATCCCTCTTGCCCCCCCTTGTTGACATCATGAATAGGGCCATGAGGGATGGCATTTTTCCTCAACAGTGGAAAAATGTGGTTGTAAAACCCTTACTCAAGAAACCCTCTCTTGATCCTGGGGTATTAAAGAACTTTTGCCCCATCTCACTGCTCCCGGCTCCTGCGAAGATGTTAGAAACTCATCTAAATAAACATCTCGCTGCCTTCGTGGAAAGCTCGGGTTGTCTGGATCTTTCCCAGCACGGTTTCAGGAGGGAGCACAGTACTGAGTCTGCCCTGACCATAGTGCTGGACAATATCCGCACATGTGTGGATAAGGGTCAGACCTCCCTCCTGATCCTTTTAGACCTTACGGCGGCCTTTGACACCTTTTCTCCCTCAGTTTTAACATCTCGTCTGGGGGAGATCGGAGTTCAGGGGGCGGCCCTTAGGCTACTCACCTCTTTCCTCGATCAACGAGAGCAAAGAGTGATGCTGGGCAAATTTCTATCTCCATCTCTGTCTGTGCAATGTGGGGTCCCTCAGGGGTCGGCGTTAAGTCCGACCCTCTTTAACATTTATGTGACCCCCCTTGCCAGACTAATTAGATCTTTCGGGATGGAGGTAGTCTCATACGCGGATGACACGCAGATCCTCATCTCTCTCTCCCAGTCAGTAACCTCGACTGCCTCCAACTTTAGATCTTGCATGGAGGCAGTCGGGCAATGGATGATATATAATTTGTTGAAACTGAATGGGGAGAAGACTGAGGTGATGGTGTTCGGAGGTAAGGAGGAGATATGGTCAGCCGATTGGTGGCCAAACTCACTGGGTGCCTGCCCGGTTCCTGCCTCTTCCGCTAAAAACCTTGGGGTCGTTATTGATCCCACCCTCACTATGTGCCAACAGGTTAACAGAACTGTTTCTACCTGTTGGGGTATCATTCACATACTGAGGAGGATCAGGTACTACCTCTCACAGCAGGCAAGGAAACAACTTGCTGTTGCCCTTGTTGGTTCATGTCTGGACTACTGCAATGCGCTGTATGCGGGTCTGAATAAAAGCCTGCTGCAGCGCTTGCAGGTGGTCCAGAACGCAGCGGCGAGGTTTGTACTTGATCTACCACGGCGCACCTCGGCCAGAAAATCACTTCACTGGCTTCCTATAGAGGACCGAATAGTGTTCAAGACCATGTGCATGACCTATAGGGCCTTAGCAAAAAGCAGCCCCACTGGAATAGGTTCCATTCTGTCCCGCTATAGCCCCGGCAAGGACCTGCGCTCCTCGAACAGACTCCTTCTTTCAGTCCCCCGTATTCGGAGAACCAGATGGGGTGGTAAAGCTTTCTCTAATCTGGCTCCCAAGTGGTGGAATGCCCTCCCCCCTGGAACTAAGGTCCCTTCCTACTCTTCAGCTTTTTAGGAATGCTCTTAAAACCCATCTCTTTGTGCGGACATACCTATAGTTGTGCCCTGCCCTTTTTTTTTAATCTGTTTTGGTAGGCGCCTTGACACCTTCGGGTTTTAGTAGCGCAATACAAATTGCTTTTCATTCATTCATTCATTCATCACGGCGGGCAGTGATTGGCATTGGGGTGTGGGGGCATACCTATCAATCCGCACGGTGCCGCTGGGTGACCCACAATAACTGCTCCCATCACACGGTCACCCGGTGAGGAGCCGACATCACACTGTAGAATGAAAAAAACGAGCTTAAAACCACTGGAAATAGTGGATTTACAGCTCATTTCCGGAGGCTTTAAACTGCTGATGCCATTAAGGGAAAAACAACACAGGACATCGGCACCAACCTCTGTACGTTTTTCTGTTTTAGGAGGAGGGGGCTTGGGCGAGATTGGGTTCAAAAGTGCCTCCTAGGTACTTCCCGGCACGAGGCCCCGCCCCCTCCTCACACTGAGGTTGTTCTTCAAGTTGGCAGGTATGTGCTGGTGAAGTCCCCAGGAAAAAGGAGCCACTTGTTCAGCTCTCGAGTTGTTTTCTGATACTGTGGTAACGGACGTTTGCACCATACATCATCCTATCCTGTGTAAACCTTCCTTCCACAGTAGACAGTTTCTGGCACATCCAACACGCATGGCTGGTCGACGAGGGAAATTGCATCCCTTGATCTATTGAGCCATTGGGAGGCAAATGCCCGGTTAGCGACAATATAATTTTATTTACCACTACAATCCTTTTTGTTGTACTCCTGAGCAAGGTCTGTTGATGCCACTGGGAAAATCCATGCAGCCCCTTGCAACGGCGACGGTGCATGGTAACTGCGCATCAATTTAGGTGGTGCAAAAAATGCCTTGGACACCGGAGGGCCAGCTCAGTGCAGAAAACTGTTTACAGGATGCTTCTTTACCACTTCCTTCCGGACAGCAATCCACCTGTTACTTTTGCCGAGGGCGCCTTAGCTTGTGGGATCTCACACTTTCCACCTTTTCAGCCCTCTTCAGTGTGTAGGGCAGCCCGAAATATGACATGTCAGAGGAAGGAACTCCATAAAAGGAGGTGGTTTGCTCACGCCTGTTTGTAGCCTGGTTTCCACAGAGAGAAATCATATATATAAATTGGTTCTCTCGCATTTGGGTGAGCAGCTAAACTTCGAATATTCCTCCTGTAGTGATTGGTGCTGAACCCCTTCCCAGCACTCTCAAAAATATTTAAATACTGGTCCTTCAAGCCAATATTTGGATGCTTCTCATAGTTCGAGTTCCTGCATGGCTTCTGTGCCAGTACACTGTGGACAGTGAGATACATGCTATGCTTTCCCCCTAGGCTGAGACCAATCCTGAATAAGAATCGGTTTTAAAAAAGACCATATTCCTGGAAGTCTATGTGGAAGCTCCAAAGATCAATACAATTATGCCAGTTGCTGGTAACGGAGATAAATCAAGTATTATTCAGTTTCGATACCAAGTTGGGACTTCATTGCTATCTCACAGAAAACAAGCATTTGCAATGCAATAGGTCTCGCATTTGCGAGATTTTAAGCTATTGCCATTGTAAATGGTTATGCCTTTTATTTATGTTTTAAAAATCAACGCGTAAATAAAAGGCATTGGCGTTTACAGCAGGGACATTTTTTGCATACTTCTTTGTGGTAATAGTAGGTTGTTGCATATGATCTCTGGATCTTGTTCGGCCCTATACTACCACTTGCCCTTGCCTCCATAGGCCCTAGGCGCTATGGAGGTTTCACTTCTCTGGGCAGTGATGGGGAGGGACTCCCCTCGCTGATCAGCCACAAGGCAGGAGAACATGCTTTCTTTCCATCAGTAGGGGCATAGGGGTGGGACGATCTACATGCCTCCTCAGGGCAGGAAGGAACTGGCCTGCACTCTCAAAGGAAGGCAGGGTCACTCCCAGTGTGTAAAGTGCGCTTAGCATAGGCTCCAATTGAAAAAAAACAGTTAAACAACCTAGTGCACGTGTGCATGTCAATTTAAAAAAATGAAAAATACTAGCTGTGGTGTCTTTTTTTTCTTGCTACAAAAATAAATGTGGATAAATACAGGTAAAACGACCGAAAAATAAATATGGATAAATACAGACGGAAATGCTAAAAAAATAAATACCATAAAACCGGGAGCTCTAATCATAATACGGTGTATTTTCCTTCATTGCACTAGGCAAACTTTTTAAAAGGTGCGCTCAGGGCAATGAAGGAAAATGCACTGCATGTATAATGCGGCCCCTGGTGCCATATCCAACCCAAGATTCCCAAGATTCGATAAATCATTTAGGTAATATTTCATGATGCAAAAACCGCTGTTCTCTGTTAAGCAATGGCATCTTGAATGTTGTTTCACAAAACGTACCTTGAGTAGTGCATAATTGAGGCATAGTCATAACGTGTGCCAAGATTATTGGTGTTCACCTTCTCAAAAGCATGTTCCAAGCCTAAGAAAAAATAATTACAAGCAATCATTGCTCATGTTATTAAAATACAAGTTAATCAAGTCTCAAGTTCAGTTTCCAATGATATCATGACAAATAGTAAATTAAGGTACTAATAAGAAGAAGTGTGCTTCCACATTGCATAGAGTAAGGAATGAGACAAAGAAAGCTGGATGAGGAGGCCTCTCGTTCTCAAGACAACTGAAGAATTCTCTGAAGCAACTGAAAGTTCTGTGCAACTTGGAGTAACCCTTGGTCCCCTTAATGTGGAAGAACATAGGAGGCACAGAGAGAACAAGGAACCTGTTTGCATTGTCGGTGCCATCTTTCCGTGAACATCTTAATCATCTTCAGGAGCGGCTTGTGTTTAGGAAAAGAGGTGAGACAGGGAGGGTGCAGGGGGGTGGATGGATGGGGGCACGATAGAGACAAATAAAAAAAAACGTACCTGCCGCCCTTCAGGATTGCGATTTACCTGCTCCTCTCCTCTCCACTGCAGGCAGGCACAGGCTCCCAGATGGTCCTGCGTCCAATCCTGAAGCCCATATACCCTCGCCCTCACAGCATCCCAAAAAAGTAGATTTGCAGAATAAAGCAGTTCACCAAACCCAGGTAAATAAAATCAATATATATTCTATGACATCTACAGGGCACATAATAGATCAAGTTTTAACCCAGCTTAGTTACCTTGCACCATCTAGACTTACCCGGCATCACATTCTGGAGGAAGATGGTGACAAAGCCATCGCGGTCGCTGCGGTTCTGTTCATGGTAGAAGCCCAGGGCATGGATGAGCTCGTGCTGCACGATGCCGGTGGAGATACATCCATTCCTCTGTAAGGACACCACCTGACGACCCCCGATCCGTCCAATGAAGGACCAGCATCTGCAGAGGTGGAAGGGCGCACTGTGATGAGCACTCTTACATTGGCCGCTCGCCTATACTAGACTCTCACCCGGCTACCTGTAGGCCTCACTGCCCCTCAAGACATGGAACTAAGGGTAGTGGGCGAAATATATGTGTCCAAGGATGTCCTTTAACAGGTTCTCACCACTTCAATAATGAAACCCTACGTAAATACTGCATCCCTTTCCTTCTTTTCTAATGGTGTTTTAGTGAACCTCCTTACGGAATAAGTTTCTTTATGTTGCCACTCCTAACATAGAGAGCCCATCGTTCCTCTATTGATAACCCCCATATGCCTGTTACTAACAGTGCAAAGTGAGACCTTCACGTATTGGCTTGTGAATCAATGCAAAACCGTCCCACTGTACCAAAACCTGCCCACACCACTCCGGCCCAGCGGGGGAATGCTCGCTGCCCACTACGGCCAGATCAGCCCTGTCGGGATTAGTTGAGAATTCTATCCCTTTAGTATCTTAAGCCCGCAGGATCCACAATTCGATTATCATTTATACTCAAGTTGTGTTAGCCCAACTTTGAGTTCACCTGACTCATAGCAGTAAAGCCACATTACGCTTATGCAGCACTTACAACCTTGTACATTGTCCTTATTTTTTTAGGGCTTCCAATAATTGCTATACAGTTGCTATATATTCTTCATCAGATGTGCTGATGTTAAACAGCATCACTCACATATGCACATGCACTCACCTGAGAATCAGCCATTAGACACTGCCATCAACTGCAATCACATAACCTGTCATAAAAATGTCTCATCTGGCACTATGCCAACAATGCCCTATCAGACACTGTGCCATCACATGGGCTGTCGAGAAATACCCATCAAACACGTCCCTTGAAAATGCCCCATGAAGAACACATACTGACCCACTCTGTGGTTCGATGAAGAGATAGTCGCGTTCGTTTGTTCGAGATCTGAACGAAATACAGGTGCGTGCGGCGAATGATTGTATGGCGCCCATTATCACTGCTCTCTCATTCGGGGCTGATAGGAACAAAGAATCAGAGAAACAAGTCAAAACACTAGTTGTGAGTTCACAATATTATTGCAAGAACATCCACACCTAAAGAGGCAGTCTATAATATTTATGACAAACTCAATGAAACTGTTGGCATTGAAGCTCCACTTAAGTTGACCATATGTGATTGCAGGCCAAAGAGCAGGCTAAAAGTCCATGCTATATCTGCAATAGCCACAGCTGGGTATGGCCTGCAGTAATGGCAGTTATGGGTCTCTGATTTGCTCATTCATGCCCATACGATCACAGAAATAGCTACATCATTGACATTGGTGGGGTTGGATAGTATTAGGTATTTCGTGGATCGGGGCAAATTAGCAGCCCTGATCCTTTTAGATCTGTCTGCGGCTTTCTACACAGTGTCTCATCGCCTTTTGCCTCATAGGCTGCATGAAATTCATCTGCATTCCTCTACCTTGCAGTGGTTTAGCTCGTTTTCAGGTAAAGATCTAATTTGGTACAGCTTACCCATTTTAAACCTAGCCCTCAGGGACTGAAATGTGGAGGTCCTCAGGGATCCTCCCGAAGTCTGACCTTGTTTAACATCTATTTGTCACCTTGGACTGTCAAGGCGTTAGGCCTTGAGATCTTTATGTATGCTGGTGATACTGAATATTTCCATAGATGATAAGTACTCTGAGACTCAGGGGAATTCAAGTGACTGCCTCTATGAAGCAGCTGTGTGGTTGCAGGCATATTGTTTAAAACTTAATGCAGACAAAATAGAGCACTAAATGACAATGGCCCAGTAATCCTATGTGACAGAGTTACATTTTATAAGCCAACTCTCTGCTCTGCTATTGAGACTTTGATATACTGTAAACAAATCAAGAAATCCAGAATGGGTGGATTTGGTGAAGGTTAGAAATGGGAGGTAAGAGGTCTACCACTGGGATATCTCTTTGGGAACGAGGATGCGCTTAATAAATCCTTTAATTATGTCACAGGACATCAGTCAGTCTGAAACGTTAATCAACGTTTTATTTTTATGGGACTGCATGCAAGTGATGAGACCAGGTTTTTCATGAATAATATCCAATTGCAGGAACAACTTAAAATCCATAAAAGTTTGTTAAACAAACAATGACATATTACTTACAGTAAGCGGGAGAGATCTCAAAGGGCACTAGCACCTGCCCGTTGGCAGCGCTGGGCCAGCGGCACCGGTCGGAGGCACATCGGTCTGCGTTTCCCAGGGGGTCCACTGCGATATCATCAAACACAAGGGCTGGCGAACCAAAGGGAGATTCACCTGAGAACAATGAAGACAGGAGAAGAGCAACTGAGGTTATATTCTGAATATTTCAGCCATCTACTGCAAAAGCTACAGGCTTCATGCTTGTTATGATTTCCTTTGCAGTTAATGCTTGCACCCTCACCACTATAGCCACAGAGTACAAGCAGCTTCATGGAAACCTCTTTTTCGAACCCTTCTGCCTGTAGTTGTCAGTTTATGAACCCTACAAGGTCCTCTGTAACATTGTTCCATGCCTGGAGAGCAGGAATATGTCAGCATGTTACTACAAATTGTGAAATAAAAACAGATTCTGAAAGCAACTCACGTTAATGGTTTCAACTGAAGGATTTGCTACAAATCTCTAGATGAAAGTGTATTCCCTTCATTTCCATAGGATAGGGATGTAGGTGCCTAAAATACACCCTGTCATAAATAAGTGGGATATGAATTATGCTAGAGGTCTTGCAGTTCCGCTGCATCAAACACATCCAGCCTTGTTCCTCCATAGGGTGACCACACCCCTGCAGGACATGCACGATGGAGATGAGATATCAGCCATATGTATGTACAGCCTGAATGTCCAAGGAAATGCATGGTATGGCATGGTCTGTATTGCATGTATTTACCAGCAGGATCAATTCCGTACTTTGCACTTGGTCATCACACTGTATATACAGTTTGTTATTTATAGTTTAAAAGAAATTAATCTATAACCTCCCACAGAGTCCTCATAGAATTGTTAATGGTTCTTGAACAATTAAAATGGGCCTGTGTGTCATGCCAAAAATGCAAACGTCATCTGTGTGAGCTTGGGAGCGAGAAAATATCAAACTGCCCATTCTTTTGGTTCTTTGGTGGCCCCAAAAAGTGGTGGGGTAAGAGGTGTTGGGGTGGCATTTTATTTAACTGGTCTTGTTGTGTTATCTTGCTTTCACCCATGTTGTTATTCCATGTTACTTTCATTGTAGCCTGTAAGAAGCTTCTCCTGATTCCAGAATGATTAAGGTTTGAGGGTCAGCAGTTGCCGCAGGGAAATCGGAGACGTTGGACAGGCGTTTATGTACTGCCGTTTATGAGGAACAAACTTGGATTTTGATAATAAAGATAACGTCGTGTCTTTACATTTGGTGACTCGTATTAAATGCCAGGAGAACCATGCGGTGCAGTGGCAGAGCTACAAAAAGGATTCATTGGCAGATTTATAAACCTTTCCTACTGAGAGTGGAGACTAAGTGGTGGTCAGAAATAGTAAAACGGAATGCGGCTTATGGTAAACCCGAGAATACATTAGGACATTTTAGACCTACAGTATTTTTTCAAACTATTTTTATACCATAGATGAGGAAGGAAAGATGTTGGAGGATCAGAAGAAGATATTTTTGCATTTTGTTGGTCCAGAGGGATTGAAAGTATATGAACATATGGTTAAAGATACAGGGGAGGGAGGTGATGCAAATGTTTTTGAAAAGGCACAAGTGGCTTTGATCGATATTCTGCACCTAATCTGTGTAGTAGTATGAATGATTTGGAAAACACAAGAGGGCTTATTTACAAGGCCCTTGCGCCACTTTTGCATCATTTTTAACATGGAAAAGTGGCGCACGGGGCTTGTAAATCTGCCCCATGGTGTTTATCAAAGAAATATCACTCAATCATGGCGGATAGTTGTGGGACATTTAAATTGCTTCCACTTATCTAAGAATATGCTAAACTCGCATGTGTACTAAAAGTTACGTGACTGTCAAGGATGCGTTAGGTTTGCATGCTGGTGAGGCACCTTGAGGAAGGTTTGACTACAGGGCCCACCTCCTCACAGTATCCCACGGTGGAACAAGCTACCTATAATTAAGACCGGATACAAGTACTGTCTTCACTAACAGTGGGTGTTCTGTAAGTATTGACTGCACAACAGCGAGAGCTTATCATATTCTTTGGTCCTGAAGAAAGCCAATCTGACCCTTAAAGGCAAAAAATCTAGCTGAAATATGATGACCACATCAAGGATTAGCAGAAGCAATTTAAATATCCCACAACTATCCCCATTGGTTTTTTAATATTAACCGGGAGTCCTGAAAATAAAATCACAACATGTGGATAGGAGTCTCGAGTTAATTTTATTTTCACCTCACGCTGGCACACACACAGCCACAAGATCACTCCATCATAGAAATCAGCTCTGCTGTAATCAGGTGTTGCAGCACACCCTGAAAGCACTTGGCCACCAGGGTGGGAACCCAATGATGAAGCATATCACCTACTAGGTAGGTGAGTGAGGGTTTGTTTATAAACACTATGGGTCTAATTACAAAGTTGTTCCTGGGACCGACCAACCTCCAGTCAGTGGTCCCAACCACCTAATTAGGTTGCGACCGAACACTGTTTGGTTACACTCCTACATTTCCCTATGGTTGCAAGCATTATGACCATAAAACGGCTGTAATACATGCTCCCATAGGGAAATTAGAGGTGATGTTAATCCTTGCACCCTGTCCCAGGCACCTCAAAGTGCCTACCACGAGGTGAAAAGATCAACGGGAGGCACCATAGGTGCCCCCTGTTCTCTAACCAGAGGCTGCACACACAAGGGGGCCATGCTGAGGGCCGCCAAACACACTTTCCGACATAATTTCCATGCTGTATAGGCCGGCAATAAAACCTTTCTGAAAACCGAGCATCATAATCCCAAAGGCGGACAGGCCCGCACTTTGGGATTACGAGCCGGTTCCGACTGGCTGACAGGCTCCTTTAGTCCGTCGAAATCCATCTGAAATTACTGGCCAGTTTTTAATTCCGACCTGCTGATACATAATCAGCCAGTCAGAATTGAAACCGACGATTCGGGTCGGAAAGCCTCTGACCGAAGGTCGGGGGCTTTCCGACCTCCATCGTAATCGGCCGACTTGAGTTCTCCAAATCAATGACACTTTGAACAGCAACAAAATAAGGTTACGGAAAAGACAGAAAATATATAGGTAGAAGACTCATTTTATTGTTTTTGTAAATTTTTTAACTATTGGGAAAGCAAACAAGTATATACTTCTCCCTCTACCTTGTGGTAGTGGTATAATTTGACGCAAATTATTAAAGTGGAAACAGGAACTTAACACACCAATTGATGAATATGTGGCGGATCTCAAAAGATAAGCACTAGATTGCAAGTTTAGATTCATACAAGAAGAATTAGAAAGGAAAAAAGTTGTAATGGATGATAGAGATCCCCCAATTCAAGAGAGGTAAATAGGGATGCAGACTTAAAGGACATTTTAGCTATAGTCCATGTGAACGGGTCAGGACCAATAAGTGCTGGTGCCGACCACTGGCAAATACTAGCTCAAGTCAAGTACTACCCATAGCAGTCATCATGGCACCTTGCAGATCTTCTGTAACCTCTACCTATTGCTCCCAGCCATCGCCCTTGCTCTTAGCCATCCATTACCAGGACTCACCAGAAGCTTCATTAACTTTCAGGATTTGAGTTGAAGGTTCAGGGTCTTCCTCTCCAGATCCGTACTCCCTCTGCACATCGTACCATCCTACAACAACAAATCAATGATATTTTAAAGTGAGGATTGGATAATGGGACTTTGACATGAGAAAATAAAGTGACAATCAGCTCTCCCTCAAGCATTCATATGGCATTGAATCATTACCTAGGTGGTGTTTCTTCTCCCACGAAGCACCATGCCATCCTTTGACAATGGGCAAACTCTGTTCCTGGGGAAAATAAACATATCTGTGAAATACCACACCTCACTAGCCTCGACTTTAAAACCATTAACCAATTGATAAGGTAGTTGTCAACATCAAATGACAAAGTTTGGAGAATTATTGTGCTAACAAGGCACATATAGGCATCAACTGGGCTTCATATCATTAGCCGGTTAAAGACTAGATAATAGGAAAAGAACACCAAACCCTTTATCATAGCCCAGAGAGGAGTTAGGACAAGTACTTCTTGGAAGAAGAAGATGTTGCATTTGTCAGGAACATCGAAACGCTCACTGTGGCTTTACCGGAACGATAACGTTTACGCTGTTTCGCACATTTAATGACTCTGCAAACATTCAGCCACCATGGAGGCATTTGGCACACTTTAACACGAAATCCATTGGAAATGCTTATTGAAAAATTTGGTGCTTATTTGTCATGTGGTATGAAACCACTGCTTCTGATAGTGAGAATAATTGATGAACAACTGCATGGAAAGTTATAAATAAGCCAGCAAAACGTCACTTGCGTCCACATCTGAGCCCTAGCAGGCAGACGCTTTTGTGGGGAATTGACATTACATTTTGCCTATACTTTACCAAAGGGAGACAATCGCCCCGGTGGCAGGCATCTCTTTATGGTAAAGTATAGGGAAAAGTAAAAACACTTAATAAGACTTAAAAAAATTGTTAAAAATATTTGTAATGTTAAACAGTAATGCAAATTAATGTGATATATTTATTTTAAATGTAGAACAAAATAAAAGATGCTAAAGCACTATTAACTTATTTGGAATTAAATATTAAATTAATTTAAATATATTACATTAAATAGAAGTTCGTTATTTAAAGTTTAATTCATAAAATCCTCATCTAAAGTTTAAAATATATATTTTTGAATTTTGTAGTAATATTCAATGAATGTAATGTATTGAATTATTTAAAAGTAATAAAACTAACAACACTGATACATTAATTTTACATTTTTTTTAAATGGTTGTGAATATATTTAAAAAAAATATATATGTTTTCTTTTTGAATATTGTTTTAATTTTAAATTACATTTATATATATTATTAAATAGTTAAAATCACTTAATTTACTTTAACATTATTTCCTACAAGCCTTTATTTTAAGTCTTTACCTTCATTTTTTTCTCAGTACATTTTAATAGAGTTTTTACACAGCAACAATAATAAGTTGCATACATTATCAAGTATATGTCCTCTAACATACACAGGAGATTACAGAACAGGGGAAATACCTAATCTTGCCTTACAGAATTAGCAAATATTTCTAATTGCACGTTTATTTACCAACCAACATTAAACCATGAGAAAATAGGAAAGTGACTCATCCGAGTACTGTAGCACTGCACCCCCATTCAGTCAGCTTCCCAGTCCATTTACAAGCATGTCTGTGTACAATTTCTTTGAGCCCTTTCATCGCACAAGCTTAGCGACAAAAGTGTTTTTCAGTGGTAGGGCCAAATCCAATATGTTCCAATCCACACGATACTCATCTTTACTTCAATGATTTTGATGCGAGGGTATTGCAGTTCCAGTGGTTGGCCATGTGTGGTGCTGGACTTACTCCAGTGCTGAATTGGAGCATATTTACTACTGTTTCGGGTCATTTTTGGCTGTAGTAACTTTAGAATGCAGTTTGTAAATAGCAATGCATTTACTCTTTTTGTGTGTGAGTGCACACCCCTTTCATATTCCTCAATAGACTCCCATAACTTGTTCTTACTACTCCCTAAACCCCGCTCATTTTGTAGAAACTACATCCCATTTATTTACCACCCCCCTGGTCTCTCCCACATTTACTAATAATTAATAGACTGGCATGCGTGTTGATCGCTCATAGAAAAGAAACGAGAATTTAAAGTGGGGATTTACACTAATAGGTTTGTGAACAGTATTTTGTAGTAGTTTAGTAGTACCACTAAAAGTACATTAAAATGCAGTTTGTCACAAAGTCTTAAAATGAATCCACTCTCAATGCTTAGTACCCATCAACACTGTGACTGTCTTATCTCACATACACAAGGGCTTCAGTGAAAGTCATGGCCCTTGACATCTTTGTCACACTCCAGAGACCCACAGCTCACAACTTACTACATACTCACACATGTAGCAGTCCTTCTCTGCTTGCTGGTCAATGGCTGTAGTCATGGTAACCACCATTACAGCATTGGCCAAAGAACAGTTTGTTGCATCCTACCAAACCTTGATCTCGATGCAGGGTGTTATAAGCTTCAGCTCCATCCACACTCTCACCACACCGCAATGTTTACTAATCACTCCAGCCTACATATATAGGAGTGCCTCAGCTTCAGAGTCGTATCTGCAGCAGATAATTCCAATAATGAATTTTGTGAGAGTATTGGTGGCCTGTCGACTATCATGAAGGTTAGTGATGCCACTGGGGTTCCTGGACAATTCCAATGACAGCACAGACTCGTTCTGACGCTTCAGGAGCTGCGGCTCAAGCTGCCTAAAGACAAGCACCAGTTCGGGTTTGTCACATCAGCAGTGGGCACCTTCGACCCCAGCAAGGCCAAAGCCAGTCACCAAAATACGCATCCTTAAACCTTAACCCTGTACACTGCAGTGCCAGGGTCAGAGCCAGGCTTACCGCCGACTAAATATTCGGACTCGCTCAGCCATGGTATTGTATACACCCCCCCCCCCCCCAAGCCCCCTCCCCCCCACCCCCATACAGCTTTACATTTCTTTGTTTCATTCGCCTCTTTTTAAGGCTGGTAATATCAATGGGGGGGGGTCTCTCTGTGTTCCTCAATCAGACCAAGCTGACTGCCTCCCAGCAGAGAGCAGCCTGTGAACACACAGCGACCCCTCCTCTCCCTCCCCTGAATCATCAATGTTGTGCCCCAGCTTCTTTTCGCCTGCACAACATTGGGGCCGAGGGGCAAGGAGAGGGTGGTAGGATGATGGAAGGAAAGGGAAACAGGAAAAGTAAGGAACTGATAAGAGGGCCAGGACAAAGCAAGCATTGGCATAAGTGAGCTTCATAACAGATCTACAGGATGCGGAGCCAAGGCCATGATTTGAACCTGGGGCCGCACAGGCGTCGGCGGCCCCTTCTGTAATACCTAAGTGCCCCGGGGGCACACATGCCTGTTGCACCCCTAGTGCACTTTCTATAATATGCCCCAGACTGCATCACTGCATTGAGACATTTATTAAAAGTGATAGTTATTAAAAGTGAACTAAAAACATTTTCACCCATCTGCCCCGCCCACACGACAAAGCCATTGCGTAACTAAGAGCCAAGTTATATTTTGTGTACCCTTCATGTGGCCTAGGTTCTAACTAAAGATTGAGCAACCTGATAGTCCATTAAAACAAACACAACAGGGTTTTGTACAGCACTGATCCTGAACGTATTTGAACGTGCTCTTGGATTCGATAATGAAGAAAAATATGGTTAGGCAAAATAAAATATTTGCCCAGGATGACACAACTTGGTTAAGCAGAGAGGTCGGATTGATTGCCAGGTTTCTTGTTACGCATTTGGCAATTCAGCCACTAGATGGAAATCTCTTTCTCTTGCGTATTTAGTATCAGGAGTTAATGATTTGACGTTAATTCTCAGTCCGTGAGGTGAGAGTGTGTGTAGCAGGTTGAAGCCGCACTCTAAAGCTCGTTTTGGGTTCGACGGTCCAAGGGGCGCTAGCGCGGAGCTAGAGCTGAGCCAGGCGGGATCCGGCGTGGCCTTTCAGTGGCTCGCACACCTCTGCTAGCAGATCCTACCTGGCCTACACCATCTGCCCACGGCCCTCTCTTTGCCCGTTTGATATGACTGTCGAATTCTGTCCCTGATGTTGTATTTCCCTTTAAAGCGACCTAAACCTACCAAAAGGAGGCACTAAAGCATACATGAAACCCCTAAATCCATACTAAGACGACACATAAGTCAATACATAAAGGAGTTAATTGGAGCGCTTAAAAACGGAGTAAGTTTAACATGAGGCGTTTTGAAAACCAGCTATTATCATCCATCTCACCTTTCTGGCGTGACCCGGCAGCGGGCCTCCGAGGGGCGTGGCCGGAAGCAGGGCGAGGGCAGCGCACAGGAGCAGCAGGGTCATGGTTCCTCGAGGTTCGGCTGGACGTCTGGCGCTCTCCGTGACCCCTGCTTTATACCCCTGTCCAGGGTGCAGCAGGAGGTCTCTGGAAGGGAGGAAGTCTTTGGTAACCCTCTGTGTGTCCCAACCGACGGACCCCCCGCTGGCCAGAGCCGTCCTAAATGAGGCGCCAAAATCCAAGAGCAGGGACATTTTAAGGATTTTGGTGGCCCCTGTTCAGAACCGCTTTGAAATAATAATCCAGTTTCGGCTCTTTCGTGCCCTCGTTGCACAGACACAGGTCTACATTCTAATTGTGTTTACATCTAATATTCAGAGATGGTGACTTTTTGGTGATATTGTAACACAGGAACAGCTCACTAATATTACTGCAAAAAATCTCTGTGACCCCCTTCCATTTCTGATATACGAGGTCCTGTTTTGAACTTAAAGAAACTTTTTTATGGATGAGCATGAAGCATGAATACATTTCTCTGAAAAACGTCTGTAATAGACTGTCAAACATCACCCACATTAAAAAATAAATTTAAGGAAAACGGGATTTAAAACAATCTGTTTAAGAATTATTCAAGGTCACCGGGGTAAGACTCCCTGCAAAGCAGAGCTGCTTCTGCAGGTGGCCGGGTGGCCCCCTATAATGCTGGGGCCCTGGGCCACGCCACTTTGCCCATGGTCTTAAAACGTCTCTCTCCACGAGTGGTGCCAGAGCAGAGAGAGTTTAGACGCGTGCACCAGAACTGTTAGTCACTATCTTTATCTCCCAAAAACATATCACGCGCCTGCACCATAATGCCGCTCAAAAGTTTTAATTAGAAACGATTTGAAAATATGAAGTGTGCTTTTTGTAATCCAGTGAAATAAACCAGCAAAAGAGCTTCAGTGTTGCCGCAATAAATGTATACTTCATACAAGTTGACATTGTTTTGCTGAGACATTTGTGTAGCGCTTCATAACCCCTAAGAAGACCCGAGGCGCTTTCTATGGAAGTACAGCACCGTAAGCTATATATGTTGGGCCGGGGTGAGAAGTAATTGGGCTAATATGGACTTTTTTTCTTTACCAAGTCGGCAGTGCGACAATTATCAAGTGCGCTTCAGGTGAAGGAGGCCTTCTCGGGGGCGGGGCTCGGATGGGCCCTAAAACCATATGTGTTGGATCCTGTGGCAGAAAAGGGTTACATTTAATAGGGGGCAGACTCAATGAAAGCCATAACATAAAGAGATGCGGTGTCTTGTGTAAAGTCAAGAAATGAGTGCCTATGGTTCACCTGTTCTTATGCACTGTTTTCACAGGCTCTGCTCCCAATTAAAACAAGTAGAAAACGAATCAATTACTTGCTAATTTAATTTGTAACCTACAGTACGTATTTAATATAGCTCTGGTGCTAACAGCACGTGCCACAAAGATGTAAGTTTATCCAGCAAATCTCTGTGTAGTACTAGTACGATAGTACAAGTGGTTAATGCACTCGCTGGCGAGATTTGTGTATCATCTCTGATCACAGATGATTAATGTACCCACGGGGCAGAATGAAGTGTAACATGTAGGTCACAGATTTCAATTTGCACGATAGCACAGTGGGTAATGGCGTTTGTTTGAGTTCCACTGTAACCCAAAGGTCAAAAGTTACAATCCATGTAAAATATCCAGGCGTCTCCAACCTTATCAGTATCAGTATCAGTAATAGGAGCTACTTAATAAATAAAAAAGCATCCCAGTCTACTAATATTATTAGAGTTGTAATAGTGACCAGGGTTGGATTGGGATTAAAAATCAGCCCAAGGCACACTAAAAAAAGTGGCCCACATTTGCTTTCCGCAAAACACTGCTACAGCGAAATTTTAGAACAAGCATTGGCATAGTCAATGGGTCTCGCTTTTGGGACTTGTGGGTATTTAGTTATGCAGTACAATATCCTTGTTGCAACAACATCAACTGTTGCATGGCTGAACACTTATAGGGTCCCAAAGGCGAGACCTATTGACTATGCCAATGCTTGTTTAGCATAGTTACACGGGGATCTACGAGCCAGAATCAGAATTAACTCACATAGGGAAGTCTCAGATGGCATTGGTGTTTTTAGAGGAGTAAGGCCGGGGTGTGTTTTAGCTGCATTACTTTTTTTTCTGTTTATTAATAACTTACATGTGTTTTTAACGACTCACTAAAGATGTCCCAAAAGTGACCGCCTGCATACCTCTATCCATATTATATGCTGCTGATGCAGTTTTAATGGACCGCACTCCTAATGCCTGGCGTATTTTAATACAGGGCTTTGTGAAATTTATGGCCTCTTTAGATTTATTTACCAATTAAACATTTTTTTAATAATATTCTGGGGCCCAAGGAAGTATTTGTTAAATGGAATTTCTGTTGGTAAAGAACGTTTACAATGCACAAGCACTTTTCCATATTTGGGGCTGGTTTTCGCAGCAAATGGTTTATGGACAGACCACACCATTTTTAGTAGGAACAAGTTTTCTAAAGGAATCAACACAGTCCTTAGCCTCCCCCAAACCAAGGAAGGGAGAAGCCATTCTACCAATCAAATTTTTTTCTATCACTCCCAGTTGCAACCTATGGTGTTGGGGTATGGGGCATTTCTAATTGTAACAACATACAGTACGAAGAGAATAGGTTTTGTCGTAAGCTCCTGGGGGTCACTATTTCCTCTTCCAATATGTGTGTGTCATAGCGAACTAAAGTTGCACTATAGCGAGGATTTTATTAGATCACGTCCTTCTCTATTTTGGCTAGCCATATAGCAGAACAAGGCGGCATCTCTTACCAGAGATATAACAGGTTGCCTCCAATGTGACAGGGGAAGGGATATCCCATGGCTAGCAGCGGTGAGAGCTAGTCTGTGCAAGATTAACTATTGTCATGTCTTTGATCGCCCTTCTGAGTTTACAAACGTAAGGAAGACAGACCTTCTGGTGGCCCTATACATGTGCTATTGGGAGGACAGACTTGATAAGAAGTCTAGCAAACCTAGTGTAACCAGGTTCTTGAACACTGAGCATGATCGACAATAGGTCAGCTATCTGACCAAAGCTATGGGCGGCTTGGAGCACAGTCTTATTTTCCAGTTAAGGGCAGGAACTGTGCAGTACCTGTTCTGTTTCCCTCTGGGTTTCCAAAACAATCTTGATTCTATTCCTTGTTCCTGTGATGGACGCTCCGGGCACACTCTATTACACTTTGCATTTTACACTAACTTGTTTTTACTCCCTATTTAGGAAATATTCACATATCACTCAGAGTGCATATAGAACCCTTCTTGACTTAGGAAATAATCAATTAGTGTTTCGCGAGGCAGCATTTGTGAAAAACGTTGTTCAAGGTCGTAATTCAATGCTTACTGTTTAACTGTATTTTATTTGTCTTGTAATGCATCAATAATTTTATTAAGTACTCTCTTATCACGAATGTTAAGAATTTGTGTGTTTTACTGTATTATCTGAATATGCTCTTTCATGGATATATTTTTATACGAATAAATTATCTATGATAAAGATATATGGATTCATAAGCTAGGAGATGATAAAGGAATTTGTGATAAAGTAGAAAACGAAAACCTAGGAAGCTCAACTGAAGATCACCCAGATGGCTCAAGTATTAAACGATCAAGAACATTTAAGCATAGTTCTCTTCCAGGGGATCCTCATCAATAGTCATAAGCATAAGAATATTCCCGCCCATGCGCGGGAATATTCTAATGCTTATGACTTTGATGGGGATACCCCTGGAAGAGAACTTGGATTACAGGTAAGTAACTAATCCATCTCGACTACTCTGCTGACAAAATGGATATGTCTTTTGTTTAAAAGACCTCCAAACACCCTTAAGAAAGCCAAACATTTTGTCCACCTGCCTGTGGTGGAGGGTTGTGAAGGGGAAGTGGCTGCTTCAACCAGGTTTAAATGCATGAGAAACACCCCTGGGGGTAGGAAATTTCCAAATAGAGCTGGCAACAAAATGTGTGGAAAGTGTGGGAGCGCTTACCATGCGTCTGACTCAAGACAATGTTGGGCCATTGGGAAAGAGTGTTTAAAGTGTGGCCGCAAAGGTCATTTTGCTAGAATGTGCAGAGATGCAAACAAAGGAAAAGTAGCGATGTTATCCGAGGAGCCTGCCATCCCCTACAAACCTGACAGAATCTTGTGTGTGGAACCATCATCATATGATGGAAGTGAGAATGATTAAATCCTTTTCACTGAGTCTCATGATTCAGATGTAAGGAGGAAATACAGGCCCAAAGCAGGATTTATCATTGGAGATAAGAGCGTTGAGCTTATGATTCAGGGTCACTGTACACTAATATTCAAATAAAAACCTTCAAGCAGGAGTGGCCCAACAGGAAGCTGATGCCCAAAGACATAAATCCTTGCGGGTATCAGGGTGAACAACTAGACATTTTAGGGTACATGACAAATATTTGCTTTAAAGGAAGAACTGTGAAGGGGAAGGTGTATGTAGCAGAATCTGGACCCCCCATATTAGGATGGTATCATCAATTTGATCTCCACATCAAAATTGACCCACATGCTATTGAGCAGGTTATGGTAGTGGATGACCTCTCAGTAGGAGACATCTTGGAAGGAGGAAAAGGTGTATTCAGAGAACAACTAGGCAACCTTGAAGGTTACATGCACAAAATTAAGCTCAAACCCAATGCCGTCCCTGTACAACACAAATTGAGAAGGGTCCCCATTGCAGTGAGGGGGGAGGTGAAGGTGATGTTGGATGAGATGCTGTCCAGTAGAGTCATAGAGCCTATTGAATGTTCCTCGTGGATTTCCCCGTCGTGATTTCACAGAAAGCTGATGGCAGTCTACACTTCTATGTGGACCTCAGAAGCTTGAACCAGAATGTTACTCCTGACACGTTTCCACTGCCCAATATAAACAAAATGATGGTTTTGCTTAAAGGGGCAAAGTACTTTTCAAAGCTTGATCTTCGTCACGCCTACCACCAAATACGTTTGCACAAATCTTCAAAACACTTGACATCTTTCATCACCAACAAGGGCATATTTCAATTCACGAGGATGCCCTTCGGGTTATGTTCAGCTGCAAGTGTATTTCAACGGATGGTCACAGAGGTTTTCAAAGGTGTGAAGAATGTAATCTATTTTCAGGATGACATTTTAGTGTTTGGTGAGAGTGTGAGTGACCACAATGCTGCCTTAAACAATGCCCTTGCAAGAATTCTAGAATCTGGTTTGACATTGCGGAGGGAGAAATGCTCATTTTTAGCAACAGGGGTGGAATATCTAGGGCATTCCATCTCATCAGAGGGCGTGAAACCTATAAGAGATATTTTGGCTTCCATAAAGTTGGCCCCTATTCCCATAAATAAATACCAGGTACGCTCATTCATTGGGCTTATTGAGTACTACTCGAAGTTTGTGAAGAAGTTTGCAAGCAAAACAGAACCACTCAAGGTGCTCTTGAGGAAAGGGGTCAGATTCAGTTGGGGGGATGAACAAGAGAAATGCTTTAATGAAATCAAATTTGAGATATGCAATGCTGGCATTCTAGTTCCATTTGATGTACAGGAAAAGGCCATCATCACAGTTGATGCGAGTGACACCGGTTTAGGAGTGGTGTTGTCACAAGTGACGGAAATAGCGAAAAAACAGTGGCATTTTCATCCCGCACTTTGACTGCTACAGAAAGATGCTATTCTGTAATAGAAAAAGAGACCTTGACAGCTGCTTGGGGTGTAGAGTACTTCAGAATGTATGTGTGGGGGGCGTAGGTTTAAACTTCGCACTGACCACAAGCCGTTGTTAAAGATACTCTCTGCAGGAGAAACAGGAAAGGGGTCAGCCAGGCTAGCAAGGTTAGCCTCAAGATTACAGGAGTACAACTTTGATCTGGAGTTCATACGGGCTGGCGCAACGTTCAGGCTGATTGCATGTCACGTTTGTCGTTGAAATGAGAGGATGTGGACAAAACAGGAGTGTCGAACAAGGAGTGCGAAGGAGCTATCTCGTGTGTGGATGACGTAGTTCTGTGGAGTTGTGGCGCAGTCAGCAAGAAAGAGTGGGCAGAGGCTATGTCGCATGATGAGGTTTTGAGGAATGTCAAGAATCTCATCTCTAAAGGCAGACGTAGAGAAAGTACCTTGCCAATCAGTGTCCGATCCTATAATGCAGTCATTGAGTTATCCATCGTTGGTGATCAGATCATCATGTGTGAGGATAAGTTAATTCCCCCTGTTGATGTTTGGGAAAAACTCTTTGACTTGGTTCATGAAGGGCATCTGGGCCAAACTATAACAAAGAAAAGGCTGAGAAATGAGTTCTGGTGGCCAGGAATGGATAGTGATGTGGTTAAGTGGGTGGAGAGGTGTCGTGAATGCTGTGAATCTGAAAAGCGGCTTAAAGTGGGACCCCAATCCACCCCTAGTTCCATCCAGGATCCAGGTGTGGTGTGGCATAGTATATGCCTTGACTTTATTGGACATATGCCTGGTGTCCACCCCAGCAAGAGATTTGGTCTAGTAGTTATGGATGTTCATACCCGATGGCTCATTGCTTATCTTCTTCCTGAGATAACTACATGCATTACTATCAAAGTTTTGCGAACGATTTTTAAGGAGGAAGGTTGTCCCTCGGTCCTTATCACAGACAATGGGACCCAATTATCTTCCAACGAGATGAGGGGATTCCTGAGTGAGTGTGGTATAAAACATGTGTTCACCACTTTGTATAACCCACAATCCAATGGGATTGTAGAGAGAGCCAATCGCATGATCATTGGCGCCATAAGTCTGGAACTCGCAAATAACCTTGACATTGAAAAAACTCTTAATGAGTTAGTCTTGGGCTTATCGCACGACAGAAAATTCAACTACTGGTGTGGTTCCCTTTGTAGCCATGCGGGGCAGGAAACCAACCTCAAAACTGGTGCCTCCGTGGATCAGAGATTTGATTGATGGAAAGAATGGTGGTGAGTGTGATGTGATGTGAGCTTTCCCGTGCATGATTCCAGGAAGGTTCAAGAAAAGGGAAAAAACTGGTCTAACATTCTGGTTGGTGATTGCGTCATAGTACGGTCTGGACGTTGGGTCAGAGGTATGCATACGTTTCTTGGACCATTCAAGGTGAAGGAAGTGCATTCCTTCTAAGTGGTATTGGAGAATGGAGAAAAATGGAACTTGCGTAGAGTGGCAAAGTACAGCTCTGGAGAACATTCTCCAGAAACCTTTAATAGAAACGAAATCACCAAAGATACGTGCTCAGGGTATATGCTATTCAGAAAAGGGGGTGGTGATGAACAGAGTGTCTGAATTAAGCAGACCACTCTTACCCAGTCCAAAGATCAGGGCTTGATCCATCACCGTTATTTATCTCACTGCACCATCCCAGCTCTGAACCTGGCTATATGCAAATCAGTCTGTCCATGGTCCAGTGCATCATGGGAACAGGGCAGACTAAACTACCAAGCCAATTCTTCACCAGAAAGGAGACAAGCTACTGGGGACCGGTTTCTGGCATTTCAGCCGTCTTCGGCCCGGCTTGCTTGAATCCTGATGGTGCAGTGAGAAAGGGACTCATGTCTGAGTATACCCTGCCACACCTATAGTGGCCTAAAAATGATTCAGAAAAGGGGGTGGTGATGAACAGAGTGTCTGAATTAAGCAGACCACTCTTACCCAGTCCAAAGATCAGGGCTTGATCCATCACTGTTATTTATCTCACTGCACCATCCCAGCTCAGAACCTGGCTATATGCAAATCAGTCTGTCCCTGGCCCAGTGCATCATGGGAACAGGGCAGACTAAACTACCAAGCCAATTCTTCACCAGAAAGGAGACAAGCTACCAGGGACTGGTTTCTGGCATTTCAGCCGTCTTCGGCCCGGCTTGCTTGAATCCTGATGGTGCAGTGAGAAAGGGACTCATGTCTGAGTATACCCTGCCACACCTATAGTGGCCTAAAAACGATTCAGAAAAGGGGGTGGTGATGAACAGAGTGTCTGAATTAAGCAGACCACTCTTACCCAGTCCAAAGATCAGGGCTTGATCCATCACCGTTATTTATCTCACTGCACCATCCCAGCTCAGAACCTGGCTATATGCAAATCAGTCTGTCCCTGGCCCAGTGCATCATGGGAACAGGGCAGACTAAACTACCAAGCCAATTCCTCACCAGAAAGGAGACAAGCTACCAGAGACCGGTTTCCGGCATTTCAGCCATCTCCGGCCCGGCTTGCTTGAATCCTGATGGTGCAGTGAGAAAGGGACTCATGCCTGAGTATACCCTGCCACACCTATAGTGGCCTAAAAACTATTCAGAAAAGGGGGTGGTGATGAACAGAGTGTCTGAATTAAGCAGACCACTCTTACCCAGTCCAAAGATCAGGGCTTGATCCATCACCGTTATTTATCTCACTGCACCATCCCAGCTCAGAACCTGGCTATTTGCAAATCAGTCTGTCCCTGGCCCAGTGCATCATGGGAACAGGGCAGACTAAACTACCAAGCCAATTCTTCACCAGAAAGGAGACAAGCTACCGGGGACCGGTTTCTGGCATTTCAGCCATCTTCGGCCCGGCTTGCTTGACTCCTGATGGTGCAGTGAGAAAGGGACTCATGTCTGAGTATACCCTGCCACACCTATAGTGGCCTAAAAACTATTCAGAAAAGGGGGTGGTGATGAACAGAGTGTCTGAATTAAGCAGACCACTCTTACCCAGTCCAAAGATCAGGGCTTGATCCATCACCGTTATTTATCTCACTGCACCATCCCAGCTCAGAACCTGGCTATATGCAAATCAGTCTGTCCCTGGCCCAGTGCATCATGGGAACAGGGCAGACTAAACTACCAAGCCAATTCTTCACCAGAAAGAAGACAAGCTACCGGGGACCGGTTTCTGGCATTTCAGCCGTCTTCGGCCGGCTTGCTTGAATCCTGATGGTGCAGTGAGAAAGGGACTCATGTCTGAGTATACTCTGCCACACCTTTAGTGGCCTAAAAACGATTCAGAAAAGGGGGTGGTGATGAACAGAGTGTCTGAATTAAGCAGACAACTCTTACCCAGTCCAAAGATCAGGGCTTGATCCATCACCGTTATTTATCTCACTGCACCATCCCAGCTCAGAACCTGGCTATATGCAAATCAGTCTGTCCCTGCCCAGTGCATCATGGGAACAGGGCAGACTAAACTACCAAGCCAATTCTTCACCAGAAAGGAGACAAGCTACCGGGGACCGGTTTCTGGCATTTCAGCCGTCTTCGGCCCGGCTTGCTTGAATCCTGATGGTGCAGTAAGAAAGGGACCCATGTCTGAGTATACCCTGCCACACCTATAGTGGCCTAAAAACGATACAGAAAAGGGGGTGGTGATGAACAGAGTGTCTGAATTAAGCAGACCACTCTTACCCAGTCCAAAGATCAGGGCTTAATCCATCACCGTTATTTATCTCACTGCACCATCCCAGCTCAGAACCTGGCTATATACAAATCAGTCTGTCCCTGCCCAGTGCATCAAGGGAACAGGGCAGACTAAACTACCAAGCCAATTCTTCACCAGAAAGGAGACAAGCTACCGGGGACTGGTTTCTGGCATTTCAGCCGTCTTCGGCCCGGCTTGATTGAATCCTGATGGTGCAGTGAGAAAGGGACTCATGTCTGAGTATACCCTGCCACACCTATAGTGGCCTAAAAACGATTCAGAAAAGGGGGTGGTGATGAACAGAGTGTCTGAATTAAGCAGACCAGTCTTACCCAGTCCAAAGAACAGGGCTTGATCCATCACCGTTATTTATCTCACTGCACCATCCCAGCTCAGAACCTGGCTATATGCAAATCAGTCTGTCCCTGGCCCAGTGCATCATGGGAACAGGGCAGACTAAACTACCAAGCCAATTCTTCACCAGAAAGGAGACAAGCTACCGGGGACCGGTTTCTGGCATTTCAGCCGTCTTCGGTCCGGCTTGCTTGAATCCTGAGGGTATATGCTAACTCAGGATCGCCAATTGCTTGACAGTGCCCGCACAGGTACAGAGGTGAGGGCACCAGGCCCTGGAGGGGATAACTTGGGCACTGATCAAAGGGCAACCAACGCAAGTGATGTGTCTCAGAACCTTCATGGGGCCCAAGCCCATCAGAGACCCTTACGGATCAGGAGACTTCCTCCCCATTTGAATGATTTCTTTGTTGGCTGAATTGTTGTTTACTTCCCTGCTCCCGTCTCCTATTAATTCTGTACTTTCATTGTTTACCACTCAATTCCCTACCTTCATGTAGAGCAGAGGTCTTCAAACTTTTTGATGTCGAGACCCCCTTGTAAAACCTTTTTAGGCGTAAGGACCCCCTTCCGACAAAAGTTTCTAGAAACTGGTACTCCTCGTCATCAACTTTTGACAACCATAAATGCGCCTGTTAGACCTCATCACATTCCTCCATCATTCATCCACCCACACTTTCACACATCCATCCATCCACCCTTTCATCCTTCCATCCACACATCCATCATTCATCCATCCATCCACCCTTTCATCCATCCATTCACCCTTCATTCATCCACCCATCTTTTTACACATCCATCCATCCATCATTCATCCATCCACCCTTTCATCCATCCTTCATCCGTCCACCCTTTCATCCTTCCATCCATACATCTATCCTTCACCAATCTATCCTTCATCCATCCACCCCTTCATCCTTCCATCCATACATCCATCATTCATCCATCCACCCTTTCATTCATCCACCCACTCATCATTCATCCACCCACCTTTTCACACATCCATCCATCCTTCAGCCTTACATCCATCCATCCACCCATCATTCATCCACCCACCTTTTCTGTGCCTCTCTCATGAGGGGGGGGGATCAGTATCTCTCTGCGTCCTCTTCCTTCTTCTTTCCCGCTCATGGGAGGGCATCTCTGTGCCTCCCTGCTCGGGGCGGGGGACGTGTCACAGGACCCACAGCTCCAGGTGCGCAACATCCATTGTCCTCAAAGGGCTAAACTAACGCCACTCCCCCAGTCCCCCCCCCCCCAGCTCCCCCCAGCTCATGTATGTGAGCCCGGCTGTAACAGCTTTTCCCTTGTTAATGAGGTGTTGATGTTTTTCACACCTCGGTGTGAATTAGGCCTCCACCCAATGCCAGGAACTGCACACTGCAGAATCTGCGACCCCCTTCCCAGGACTCCACGACCCCCCTGGGGGTCGGGCCCCACAGATTGAAGACCGCTGATGTAGAGGAAAGTGACTTGACTGTGGTCGCACCCCCGCGCCACAGTGGAATGTCCCGACGCTCAACATTCCAAGGTGAGCGCCGCCGGTTCTCGGTCAGTGAGGCTTCGCTGGCGGAAGAGAACAGGCACGCTGGCGTTGTGTTGTGTCAAATAAACTACAGTGAACTCTAAGGTGTCTCCGCTCATTGATTACCCACTACAACAAAAAGCATGGGGCTCCCAACACCTTCTGAGCACCCTGTACCTGGCCGTCACTGAGCCGCTGGTGGTGTGGACTTGGTGGCCACCTGGGACCCACTTTACCCTGACCTTAACCCTAGGACCATGGCTCCTGAGACTGCGTGGCCTGCCCTTGAGTAATCTCCAAACAAGGTGCTCCTTGCCCAATTGGCACACATTTGCACCCTGCACTTTGCACCCGCCCATCTTAGTCCACTGGTGGTGCCTCTTGAGTGTCAACCTGAACCTTGGAAAACTTTGGTTCTACCCCCCAAAATTCCAATCCTATTGCCTTCACAAGAATTAACCTGCATACAAATGTCCTGTGCTGTATCAACTGTGTTAGGAGTGTGTTTCATGCAAAACTAGAAAAGTTATCTAAAAGAAATTGAAGAATAATCAAAAAGTAATTACAAACATTTTTTAACAGTTTACACATCATTTTCTCACTTTAAAAAAGTAATCTGAATGTTTTTACAAAAACCAGTGTTCACTGTATTTTGAAAAGTCACATTGCAACAAGGGTTTAACTTACCTGCTACTAAATAAATCTTTAAAAGTTAATGGGGTGACCCTGTAACCCTCAGAACCTGGGCGGGTAATAAACAAAAAAATAATGGTTCTGTTGGGAGGGTATGTTTCATTTATTTATTTATTTATAGTCTTGTATCTCCGCGCGTGGCTTCTGAATGAGGAATGCAAAACTATAAGTCGGAAAGGGCAAAGGGGAGGCTAAATTAGTCCTGTGTAAATAAGTAGGTCTTTAGTTTCTTCCTAAAGTTCAGAAGGTGAGGAATTTGTCTTAGCTGGGGAGGGAGTGAGTTCCACAGCATTGGACCTTTAAGAGAGGGGGCACGACCACCTTGTCTTGCTCTATTTATTTTAGGTACGTATAGCAACATGGTGTTGCTGGAGCGTAGGGTACGTCCAGGAGAGTAAGGAAGAAAGATATCTTTCAGATATTTGGGACCAGAACCGTAGATACATTTATGCATAATGCAGCACAGCTTAAAATGAATACGCTGTTGCACCGGGAGCCAGTGAAGATGGGAGAGGAGGGGGCGGGAGGGGGTGCGGGGCGGAGCATTCATGATAAGTCTTGCCGCGGTGTTCTGTACTACCTGCAGTCTGCGAAGTTGTTCCTGGTTGGCAGAAATGAGTAGACTATTGCAGTAGTCCACTCGTCCAAGGACTAGTGCCTGAACCAGCGTCTTCCTATAGGTGTTTGGTAGGAGGGGGAAGATACGCCGTAAAAGACCAATTGTGCGGAAGCATGTTCCTGCAACCTGACTGACGTGATCTTTCATAATCAGGGATTGGTCCAGGCGTACCCCCAAGTTTTTGATGGTTTGCTTGGGCGCTGGGACAGGACCGAGCTCCATTGGCCACCATTCCGGGGACCAGAGCAGGGATGCCCCTCCAAACAACATGACCTCAGTTTTGGTCACGTTGCATTGGAGGAAATTCTGGGCCATCCAACCTGCCACCGCTCTCATACCGTCTTGGAAAGACTGCATGACTGCAGGTGTAATGGTTTGAAAGGGGAAAAGCAGCTGAGTGTCGTCAGCATAAGAGATTGGTGAAAACCCGTGAGATCTGATGATCTCTGCCAGGGGGGCCACATATACGTTGAATAACGTGGGGCTTAGACATGAGCCCTGTGGCACCCCCTTGGTAAGCTTCCTGCAGACAGATTTATAGGAGCCTAATTTGACACCTTGTTGTCTGTCTCCGAGGAAGCTCTTCAGCCACGCAAGGGCGGTCCCTTCTACTCCTGCTCCCTTCAGACGGCCGAGAAGAACTTCATGCGACACCGTGTCGAAGGCAGCGGACAAATCCAATAGCACCAGAATCACTGAGCTCCCTCTGTCAAGTAACATTCTGATGTTATCTGTCACTGACAGAAGGGCTGATTCGGTGCTATGGTTGGGCCTAAACCCAGATTGTGAGTGGTCTAGGCCGCCCACTGCCTCGATGTAGTTGGACAGGTGTGCATTAACATGCCTCTCGGCCATCTTGCTGTAATAGGGTAGGAGCGAGATAGGACGGAGGTTGGGGAGCTCCGTCCAAGGAAGGGCCGCATTCTTGCGGATTGGGTTCACCACTGCTCTCTTCCATTCAGTTGGTACTTTTCCCTCTTTAAGGGACTGGTTGATGATATCTTGAATGTAAGGGGCTAACAGGGTACGAAGTGGAGTTAGGATTTTAGCGGGAATAAGATCGTCCGGAGATCCAGATTTGACTTGAGTCATTATTGTGTCAAGCTCTTCTATATTTATAGGAGGGAATGTGGTTAAGGTAGAGTTTATATTCAGATTGAGTGGAGAGGCTTTATGGGAGTCGCTATTGGGTTGGGATCCTAGGATTTTGCCATAAATGGATTCTATTTTATTCTCAAAGTAAGATGACACTTCTTCACATAGACTTAGTGAGAAGTCGTCTGGGCATATACATGCCATGGGTTTTACAAAAGTGTCAAGAATCCTATACAATTCTCTAGGAGAGTTATCAGTTTCCATGAGCTGTTGAGCGATGTTGTTTTTGCGGGCAGCCTTGATGTGTTTGTAATAATTAGCTTGGGCTGCACGATGTGCTTTTTTATTATCCTCAGAATGTGTTTTCCTCCATATTTTCTCTATCCTTCTACATTCTTGCTTCTCTTTTCTTAAGGCCTCGGTGTACCATTTTTCCTGTTTGGCCACCGGAAGCTGTCTGAATGTTTTCATAGGGGCAATTTTGTCGATGGCTACCGTCAGAGTTTGCTGAAGCACAGTTAGCTTTTGCTCTACTTCGTCAGTATCTCTGATCTCGGGTTTTTTCCACGCCTTTTCTAGCGCATCCAGTGTGAGTTTGTGCCACTGTCTGCGTGTAGTGAATGGGAGGGGTTTCTGTGGGGGACCTTTATTAACTCTAAAAATGCTGAACTGCATTAAAAAATGGTCTGACCAGTGGACTTGAATAGGTTTGTGGCACCGAATGTTATCGAAGTTGGTAAATATCAAATCGATACAATGACCACCTTCGTGGGTGGGATCCTGATTCTTTTGTGTTAGACCAATAGTAGTCATATCAGTCGACAAAGTTTTTGTCCCTATAGAGTCACATTGGTCGGTATGGATATTAAAATCTCCAAGGAGAAGAAAATCCTCATTGGCCCGCATATAAGGGCCAAGTATCTCTAAAAGAGATATGGAAAAGCTGGGGCATGGGAGAGGAGGACGGTAAACAAGTGCACCTTTGATGGTCTTTCTATTGGGGAGGATAGTTCTGAAGACCATTGTTTCCATATCTCTGCAACATTGTCTATCTAGGATGTCTAATTTCATAGACTCTCTGTAAATTATAGCAATGCCGCCGCCAATTTTGTCAGGGCGGTCAGAGTGGTGAAGTTTATAACCCATAGGTACTCCTAAAGTAATGGCAGCCACCGTGTGGGGCTTTAGCCAAGTCTCAGTGATAAAGCATAGATCTGGGGATAGAGAGTGTAATACGTCCCAGATCTCCGTCTGGTGTTTGGGCATAGAACGGACATTCATGAGAATGCATTGTAGGTCATTAAGAGATTTACAAGGTTCATTAGAATTGTTTAGTACCAAAGAAGTATAGTGACATTTATTGCACAATGTAAATGTTTGGACAGTATGAGTACCATGCGAAATTGTGCATAAAACTGTGAGAAAGTATTTCAGTAAATAATTGCTTTCTCATACCTGAGGGAACTGGGTTTAATGATTAATACGAATACGTATGTACCCCACCAGGGACACACAAACCATATAATAGGTATTTAAACCTTGTCAACGTTGTTTATTTGTCCTCCCAACAGAACCATTATTGTTTTGTTTACTAAATAAATCTTTGTTCTAGAAATTAAACAGCAAAATAACAATGCAAACAATTGGTCTGGATTAAGTCTTTGAGTGTGTGATATTATTTATTGCCTGAGTGTGTAGAACAAATGCTTAACACTACCCTCTGATAAGCCAGACTGCTCAACCACACTAGCACAAAAGAGAGTGAGGTATTATCTACTTTAGCCTCTGCGATACCTCTGGGGATCCACTGGACTCTGTGTACACTATACCTACATTTTTATAGTATATATATTATATTAGGGAGTTTTAGAAAGCGCCTGGTTTTTGCCCAAAGGCGTGTCCCCGCGCTATGGTAAGTAGGGTAACAGTCTAAACAGCCATCACAGTAACCTAGCGTCTGAAGAGATGAGTCTTAAGTTTCCGCCTAAACAAGGATTCTGAAGGCTCCAGACGTAATTCCGGCGGCAGGTCATTCCATCTCTTCGTGGCTAGGTATTTAAATGATCTGCCCCCCATGCGTGCTTTCTTAATTTTAGGAATTGTCAGAAGTCCTGTACAGGAGGAGCGCAAGCTCCTTGTAGGCTCGTACCAGGTGACCAGACTCTGTACCGGGGCAGGGGCTTTGCCTCTCAGAATGCGATGACATGTGGCAAGAGCCTTGAATTCTACCCTGCTCCTGACCGGAAGCCAGTGCAGAGCCTGGAGCGCTGCCCTGGAGGAAGATCTTCTAGGAAGCCTCAAAACAAGGCGAGCGGCAGCATTTTGCAGTACCTGGAGGCGATTGAGAACATTTCCCGTGGCCCCCAGATACAAAAAATTGCTGTAATCAAGGTGCGAGGTGACCAGCGCATGCACCAGCGTCCGTCGAGCTGTGATAGGCAGGAGATCCAAGACCTTCCTCAGAGTTTTTAAAACTCCGAAGCATGTCCCCACCACTCGGCTGACCTGGGAGCCAAAGGCGAGATCAGCATCCAGCCATACCCCCAGGTTCCTTACCTCCTGGCAGGGAACAGGTACCTCCCCTAGGCAGGATGGCCACCACGCCGACGACCAAGCAGATGGGCCTCCCCCTACCACGAGCACCTCGGTCTTACTGCCATTAAGCTTCAGGCAGTTGGCGGACATCCAGGCTGCCAGTTCTTGCAGGCATACTCTGAACTTGTCCGCCATAAGACCAGGTGCACGCGGGAGGGATATTACCAGCTGCGTGTCGTCGGCATAGGACACAAGACGTACTCCATAGCTTTCAACAATGGCCGCCAGTGGGGAGACATATTGGTTAAACAGGGTCGGACTCAGGGATGAGCCCTGCGGTACGCCCTGGCCCAACCCAATCTCCCTGGAATAGCAATCTCCCTGGCGGACTTGGAAGCATCTGCCTGACAGGAAGGACCGGATCCATCGAAGCGCAGGACCTGACACCCCTCCGTCATTCAGACACTCTAGCAAGGTGGAATGAGCTACAGTGTCGAATGCTGCGCTTAGGTCCAAGAGGATCAGGGCCATGGTTTGGCCCTCATCCACTCCCTGCCGTATAGACTCTACTGCCATGAGCAATGCTGACTCCGTTGAATGCCGTGGACTGAAGCCAAATTGAGAGTCATGTAGCAGGGAATCTTCCTCTACAAAGCCCATCAGCTGAAGGTTAACAATTTTTTCAGCAATCTTTGTCATGTATGGCAAGAGGGAAATGGGGCGAAGATTGTCTAATCTGTCATAGCTGATATTGGGCTTTTTTTGGAGAGGAAGAACTACCGCTCGTTTCCAGGCATCTGGGACAGTATAAGTCTCAAACGAGATATCTAGGAGATGACGGATATATGGCTCTAAGACATGCAGACTACCCAACAGGCGTCTGGGTGTAGTGGGATCTCGAGGGGAGCCTGATTTGATTGACCCACAAATGTGGATGTATAGAGCTAGCTTCCTACAGCTTTCTACCCACTCTTTTTACAGGGTGGACACTGTCTCCCGTCAAGAAGTTGTGCCCCACAGAAATATACTAAACTCGTCCTGGGGACACATTGAGCAGCACCTGCATGTTGTCTGCTTTCATTCCGAGCAAAAAATGTGTAGGAGGTGTTATTTTAAAGGCTGAAGTTAAGGGTCCATTAGACCTCCTTTCAATTGAGTATCCAGACTGGGAACTATCTTAAACCACACACCTACCTGCAAATGCAATTGAGGGGAAACAAAGTCTCACAGCTTATTATTTGACAGGTACTTAAGAGAAGCATGCTCTTGACTTTGTTCAGTCCCTCTTTATAACACATGTGCTTGCACTGTAAGAATGCCAGATGTGTTGGTCTGTCTCAGTATTTACTCAATTTAACCCATTACCTGCGCTGAACGTTCCGCATTAGTGCGGAATGTTCTATTGCGCGGGCGGGGCCGCGACGTCCAATGGACATGCGCAGCACTACCGAGGTAGTGCACGCGACGTCCGTTGGACGTTGCCAGCAGCAATGGGGTTAAATGCCACTATTTTGTTTTATTTTTTTTATAGTGCGACTCATCCCAATCCAGTGTGTGGGAGCAATTTACATTAGGTACACATTATACATTAACAATAAATGTTATGTGTGTAAACCAATTTACAAGATATGTTACATAAGACAGTGACGGTTACAAGGTGATGGAGTCAGATGTTCTTCGTAGCTCACTGTGCTCTAGAATCAGCGACGGCTCGTGGAGGGAGTTACGGTGAGGCAGGAGGGTGGGGAGGGGGAGGGGCAGGGTGGAGGTTGCTAAAAACCGGCATATGGATACTTGCAGGTAAGTAAACAATTTAATTAATAAAACGAATTTCGTAGCTCGCACTGCATTGCATTTTGCGATGCAAGGCGCACTACGAAATTCGTTTTATTAATTAAATTGTTTACTTACCTGCAAGTATCCATATGCCGGTTCTTAGCAACCTCCACCCTGCCCCTCCTCCTCCCCACCCTCCTGCCCCACCGTAACTCCCTCCACGAGCCGTCGCTGTCTAGAATAAGAATAACAAATTATAAATAGCAGGTAACAAAAGGATCTCTGTGTTAAAAGCAGTAACCCACTTACCCATCTACATAAAATAACAATTGTCAACTTTGTATCACATGATGTGCTTTGCAGGAAACATTAACCCTCTATGCTACTTTGATTCAAAACTCTAACTCGAAAAAACACAGATCTCTGCAGCAAGTGCCTGAACGGCAACAGATGTTTTAAAATGCAGACTTTGCAACCAATTAAGCAGAACAGATTTACTCCCACATTTCTCCTTGCTGTCAAATTCTTTGTGGTGGAGTTAAAAAAATAAAATACACACACACACATATATATATATATATAATATATATATATATATATATATATATATATATATATATATATATATATATATATATATATATATAGATGCACAGATTTTGTGTCGAGTTTGAACCACTTTTTTAGCACAACTCCGATGAAAAATCTCATTTGTTAACCGTTGTAATGTGCTCAAATGTACTCATGATAGATCTACTAAACATATGTGTGAGGTCCTAAGATCTGATGTCACTTCTTGTAATGTAACTTCCTGTGAGGTCATGGTTTGTGATGCCACTTCCTGTGATGCCATGCTCGCCAATGTCTTGCGCCATTATGCCACTTACATACTGCCTAACTTGATTAGACCTCCCACTTCTTTTAGTAGGGACTTGTGCTCTGGCCACACAGCACATGAGAAAAAAAGAAAGAACGAGGGAGGGAAAAAGGAAACATGTAAATAGCTCAATGTCCCTGGTAGGCTTCTTCAACAGCAAAAAGTAACAGATGTGAATGCTTGAAATAACTAAAAAACATAAGCAGTCCTTGTCTGCAGTCATGAACTATCCAGCTAAACAGGACATGTGCTCTCCGAATGGAAAGACAAGTTACTCCTGATGTACTTAGGTCTTGTGAAGTCTCATCAGTAAGGTGCAGGTTAGGTTCCTATGGCACAGCATAGAAGGAAGAGATGCCTGGGCATACCCACACCTCTTAAGGAGAGCCGCTTAGACAGCAAACAGGTGATGGAGGGCAATTCATGAACTTATCTGAACCAGTGTTAATTACCCTGTGTCAATTCCATACAATCGCCTTTTAGCTTGTTTGTGCCATTCCAGAAGAATGACAAACTACAAGCCAGCCTGCCATGCTCCATTAGGAACGGTCCTGCCAAGGTGTAGGCCACATCCCCAATGAACGAGAACATAAGCAGACCCACCTGGTTTAACTTTGTTGAGCCTCAACAATGTGTTGCAGCTGGAGTGCCTATAGCACAGCAAGCAAATGACCCTTATCTGGGTAAACCCACAACACTGAGGGCAATTCTAACAGCAAATAAGTCACTGATTCCCTGGTAATTACACTGGGGGTATTAGATAACACTGTTTGTTATCCTTATCTGTGCCATTGCAGAATTGCACCAACCATATGCAAATCAGACTTGGTCCAAAGCTGATGTGAACAGTTCTGCATTAGCCCCTGCCCGCTAAATGGCAACACAACAACCATAGACTGGCTTCAGCCTTGTTGGGTCTCATCAGTGCGGCCCAGGGAGCCAGAGGGAAGGACTTGCTCCTTTGAAGCACTACAGGGAAGAGGAGAAGGGTGTAGACAGAGTTGCCAGGAGAAAGGAAGGGAGGGGAAGGGAAGGGAAGGGAGAGAGGGGACAGTATGTGTTTTCGGGCTGGTTGCTTGCATGACCTTTGTGATGTCTCCAAAGTGTTGAGGGGGGACCTAAGGATTAGCTTGGAACGCGCCACTGACTGACCCATGTTTTGGAATATGATCAACAGACTGCAAGAACCACCTCAGACAAGAATACATTACAGGAGGTTTTGTAACCTTAAGAGAACTCTGCCTATCCCAATATCCACTATACTTAGGACACGGCATCCAATGCTGACACTTCCCATGATACCCAAGCCATTAAGATGTTTGAGCATGCGTGCTGCTCTTGCTTGCTTTGTACAATAAAGAAGTGACATTAAACGCTCTCCGGGCTGCCTGAGGCTCTTGCTAAACCCCGAATATATTCCGGCCAACACCCCGAGCCCCCAGTTTATCAACAGCCCTTGTCTTTGCTGTAAAGAACCAGCGCGCGCTCCTCTCTCACTTATGTAATAGACACTTAATGGCTTCTGATTACAAACAGGAGGAAACGAACGGAGGTTGAGAAATTCACAATTGAACAAGCGCCTGAAACCACGTCCACCCACAGGGCAGTTTGCAAAATCCCCAGTCACGACGAGGGAAGCGGACTACCGCCCGCAGCGCATGACGGCTGCACCAAACACTACCAAGAGGTTGGCGGCCTGTAGAGTCAGGTGACGAAATATGCAAACTGTGGTGAACACACGCACACCTCGCAAAACGTGACCAGCACCAACGAAAGGGCTCACTGCTTAATGTGTGCAAGTGGATACATGTAGAGGGCACAACTATTTTGGGACCAGGTTTTATTTTTCATCATCAGACTTTGACCCAGAGCAAGAGAGAAAAAGGCAGCGAGAAAGTTAGAGGAAAAAAAGAAAGGAAAACAACGAAAAAACGAGAAAGCAAGGATGCAAATAAGCACTGGCAAAGTCAACACATTTTAATACGAGAATAGGCCACAAAATAAAATGAAAAAAGAAAATTCAGCACCTAATCGTGGACGCTGTTATGCTCGCAATAATTTTTATTACATTAAACATTCAGTCGCTTCCTAGTGATGTTTAGAAATAACAGCCATTTCAGTTGTACCATGCATTTTATTACTATTTCTTGTGAAGGTGATACAAATAAAATCACCATCAAATCAAACTCTCAGATTGCAGGCACAATGTTTTCTTGTCACTTAAACTTCACGAAGGAGATGGAAAATAAATCCTCGTCTAACGCAGCATCCAAAGAGCATGCAATCAAAATAGCCGGTTGTTAAAGTTAAAATAAAAAATAATAAACTAAGGCACACTTTGAACCAACTTTGTCTCTGAAGAGAAATTAACTATTTTTAGGCAGACGGGAGCAATATGCACAGGCTTTGTGCAGTCGCTCAAAGTGAAGGGAGCCAAGGGTTAAAGTGTGGTGACACATTGCCCCATGCTGTATGCTGCAAGGAGGTGGAAGCAGAATGTGAATGAAAGTTTAATAATAGTTTATCAGACCAAAGGATGAAGCCCTCTGATTAAAAGCCCTTCTCCCTATGCATGTTACCTATGATTCTTTTTGGAAAAGCAATAGTCTGGCAAAACAGCTAAATCTGCCTCAAACTCAAAACCTACAGAACCTGCTGAGTGACAGGGCCGGACTAGCCGTAGCGGGCATCAGGCGTTTCCCAGGAGGGGTCTGGTTTTGCAGTCGTGGGGGCCGGTTTTGTTACTAGGGGCCGGTTTAGCAGCAGTGTTGAGATATCAGCCCCAGGTGCAAAAGTAGCAGTGCTTCACACTTGCACCCCTCACCAGCCCCAAGGGGGCTGGGCTTACAAAATTGCCAGAGCTGCTTTGGGTTCCCAGTCCGGCTCTGCTGAGTGAGACAAGAAGTGTGGGGGTGGAAAAAGAGGCACGTGGCTCAATCAAAAGTAGTCTTCCTTAGTACACAGTTTGCTCCTAAGAAAAACTTTGAGCCCCTGAACATATCATTTTTTGAAAATTATTTTTTAAATCTTAAACACTGGCTGCTCTTTAGAAAATTACCTGAGCACAATGAGTGTAGTGTGCCGAGGCTTCTCCTGATGCTGTGGCGCATGTAACATTGGCAAAAAGAACACTTGATGGACAGAAAGCAGAAGAATGTCATACATTCACCCCAGTACAGAGATCTGGGCCTAAATCCACTGTTTTTTTGCTCACCATGCCATTCCAGTTTGGACCCAACCATATGCAAATCAGTCTTGACCCTGCACCCAATGGGAACAGTCCAGCCCGAACTGCCAGGCCAGATCCTCCCTGAACTGGAAACAAGTATCCTAAGACCGGTTTTGGGCTTTCAGCCCTCATTAGCCAGGATAGCTTGACTCCAGTGGCATTGAGAGCACGGCACCCATGACTGGGCATACCCGTCCCACTCGGGATGACAAATGCAAAAAAGAACAATTGATGGACAGAATGCAGAACAAGGTCATACATTCACCCCAGTAGAGAGATCTGGGCCTCAATCCATCGTTTTTTTGCTCCCCATGCCATTCCAGTTTGAACCCAGCCATATGCAAATCAGTCTTGACCCTGCGCCCAATGGGTACAGTCCAGCTCCACCTGCCAGGCCAGGTTCTCCTTGGACTGGAAACAAGCATCCTAGGACCGGTTTCGGGCTTTCAGCCCTCATCAGACAGGATAGCTTGACTCCAGTGGGATGGAGAGCACGGCATCCATGTCTGGGCATACCAGTCCCACTCGGGGTGACAAATGCAAAAAGAACAATTGATGGACAGCATGCAGAACAATGTCATACTTTCACCACAGTACAGCGATCTGGGCCTAAATCCATAATATTTTTCTCACCATGCCTTTCCAGTTTGGACCCAGCCATATGCAAATCAGTCTTGACCCTGCGCCCAATGGGAACAGTCCAACCCGAACTGGCAGGCCGGGTCCTCCCTGGACTGGAAAAAAGCATCCTAGGACTGGTTTTGGGCTTTCATCCCTCATCAGCCAGGATAGCTTGACTCCAGTGGCATGGAGAGCACGGGACCCACGTCAGGGCAAACCCGTCCCACTCGGGACCCAATCAAATGTTACCCAGAAACCGTTCCCAGGTTGCTTGCTCCCGGTCCAGTGAAGACATGGCTTGGCAGTTTGGGATGGACTGTTCCCATGAGGAACAGTGTCAGGACTAATTTGCATATAGCTATGTTTGAACTGGGGTGGCAAAGTGAGCTAAAGAATGATTATGGATTCAACTCAGATCTGTGACTGGAGGTGAGAGTCTGAAAAGTTTCAGCGCTCTGTTCATCATCCCTTTGTGCCCTTTTTTTTTAGTGTGTTGTATTGCATGACTAAGACCCTGAGTAGGGTATCAGAGCACTTTACAATACAAAGCAAAACAAGTATAAACACATTTTAGTAAGGTTCGGCAGACAGTAGAACGATAATAGAGATGATTTGTTCAGTGAAGTAGGAACAAGTTCAAGTGCGAGCAAATCATATAAACGAGGGAGTCACCACAGGAGCTATAGAAACAAGTTTGTAGTAGTAGATTGGTTTAAAGCAGGCTGGAGTGAAATCGAGAGTAGAGTTTCAAGGACAAGTCAGAGAGTTAACTGGTGTGATTGATAGGGCCCACAATGGCGAGGATTGTTAAGGGAGGAATTTGCTGATCAGGAATGATTTGGCTTCCCTTTTGAATAATGGTGCTGAAAAGATTTTGCTGGTGCTCGGAGGGAGTGAGTTCCATATTCTTGGTGCAGATCCGGAGAATGCTCTTGTGAGAAGTTGGCCTGATATGCAGTGCTCACTATTCTAGTGATCACTATGTATCAGTCCAAACAACCCTTATTGATGATTGGTTGTAAGTCAACCTTATAGACCAGCTATCCTAGTAGCGTGGATACGAGCAGTCTAAGGCTAAATACTCGAGAGGGCGTGTTAAGCCAGCTGTTATACCACACATATACCCCTTGAACACCAAGTGAAAGGACACCACACAAGTGTTATGAAAATAAACAGTGTATTTATTAAAATCACAACAGCCCTGTACTCTTTATGAGGACAGGGTACTAAGCACAAAACAAAACTCTTACGAAAATACTTAAGTTAGCACAGTATATACAAATGCCCGAGGGGCACGGAAAATCATATACTCTGAAAGTGGAATGCGAAATTACTAGCAGGTAAGTACTGTACTAATAGGCTTTGGAATCGCTAGGACTTGACTACTGAACCTTCAGATTACTAATAGGAGGCCTAGGGGACTCGGGTGCAGAGTGTGCACTCTCACGCGTGATGCGGGACAAAGTCTATGGTAGCTAGATCTCACAAAGTTAGTGTTCTCGGGCGAACCCGACCTGGTAGGAGAAAAACGAAAGTGGATTCTGACCCTTGGATAGTGAGGCTATGCTGGGGCACCGAAATGCCGAAGTTACCTAGCCCAGGGGCTGCAGCTGCATATGTCTCAAAAGACGTCGGGAATCCTCGTAGACGGACCAGGAGCCTGGAAGAAAGATGCTGGCAGGCGACCAGGGGAGAGAGTTCGAAGTGATCCAAGCCTGGATCTTGAAGATGGACGATACCTGAAAGCAGAGGGGACCAAGTTCGAGACTACTAGCCAGTAGTCAGGTGGCACCAGGAGGGCACCGGATGGTAGTCACCTCGACTAGGTGAGTGGGTGACGCTGTGCTCTGCAGATCTCACGGACCAGGAGGCGTTGTCGGCGACCAGGATGGAGGAGCGAGCTGTCCCATGATGGATGAAGCTGTCGGCGTCGCTGGACCCAGGATTGGGCAACAAAGCCTTGGCAAATTCAAGCCCACGCGGTGGACTCAAAATGGCGTCTGGAGTGGACCAGGAGGGTCCGGGGTGCTTCTCTTGTGGAAGGAAGCAAGGGCCAGTCTGGAGCAACCAGACCAGCAGCAGTGATGTCGTCGGGCGTCGTGAAGAAGGCCACAAGCCAGCGGGCTAGTAGCCAAACAACGCAGTGAGCAGGTAAAAGCAGAAGGGCCCCACGCAGATCGTGGAGATGCTGGAGGGCTGATCTTCGGTGCTGGAGCTGCTCAGGGTTAGGGCTTCTCGGACCCCAAAGCACTCACCAGAGGGACAATCAGCGGGCTTGTTGTTAAGAAGTCGTGCAGTCTTGGCGATCGTCAGTCCCTCGAGGTCTCGTCGCACTCACGGTTCTCAGCTTGGCTGTAGAGGTGAGTAGAGGTCAGAGGTGCCAGGGAAGCCGGGTCTCATCGAGCTGTGTCGTCGGATTCCTGAGGAAGGACTTGCAGCAGACCGCAGTGTTCTTAGGATGGTGCCTGCGGATACAGCGTGACTACTCCTTAGCCACAAGGGAGAATCTTGAAGAAGAAATCTTGATGTCCTTTCGCAGAAAGTCGTGTCTTGATTCCAAAGATGATCTAATTTGAACAGGGGGCCCGCTCCTATCTTTATACTAAGAAAAGGGGCTGACCCGGTGACTAGGTCCTGCCTATTGGTAGGACTAGGAGGGGGGTGGTTACACCCCTCTCCCATGCCGGACTTCCCCCAGGCCAGGGGCTGGTGTGCCCCTGGAACTGGTTCTGACCAGCCTATGCGTAGTGAGCACCGGGGTGCCACTCAGCAGTCACCTTCCTGTAAAGCCCTGCCTACCCAGGATACACAAAACTCTGTCTGGAATGGTGCTAGCACCGCCCCGGACAGGAAACCCTTTGTCCAGGCTCTCCTCGCTGGAAGGACTCCCAGCAGCAGGAGGTCAGACTCGTGTCTGTGGTGGCAGCATCCATTTTGTGGAGCTGAGGCTTTGTTTAACTTTAACCGGGGTTCACAGTTACATACATGTCGTGTCCCTCTAGAAGGGTTGAATGCTAACCCCGTCACCAGAATTGGCGAGGGGTTAGTATTCCAATTCGTATGACACCTTACTCGACATGTTTTGATAAAGCAATACCAAAGATAGCATTTAACCGCGAGGATTATAATGCACTTAAGAGTATATGGTATGCGTTATCATGGAGCAGCTATTAGGACTTGGTTCCGCAAGCTGCAGACAGGCTCAGCTCATGCCAGAGCACCATCTCACACGATTCCAAGCACTCTGCCTTCAGGATTGTCAAGGCCTGCCATAGGAGTGACTGATAGGAATCTGTGTGTCCATTTTTAGGGTTAGATATAGGTATACTATATCTACAGCTAAGGGTGATTACATGACTTTGCCCCAGCTGTCATGCAGCCAGTTGTGTCAAATTTAGGAGGCCAGCCAGGGGTGGCATAATACATGCTTCAGCCCCTGGTAGGCCCTGGGTACACCTATGCCCTGAGTTACACGGTCTGATAAGGTGGCCCAGTACCAATTGGAAATGTACCTAAGGTACATGGAATCCATTTTACAGAGAGAGCAGTAGGCCTGGGGTCCTGATTGGCAGGGTCCCAGGTCGACTATGTCAAAAACCAGTTAAAACACAGGGCAAAAAGTTGGGGGCAACCATAGTCAGGAGGTACCTTCCTACACAACCCCCCCCCCCCCCCAAAACGAAAGGAGATAAGGCTATCCTTGTCCAGGTAAGCCTCTATTACCTAAGTGGCCATATAGGGAAGGACCAGCTCTGGCTTGGTTTCCCCCTGTGTCATGGTCCATTAAGCAACCCCTCACCCTAAGGGTATCTGAGGGTCTCCACCATAGGGAATCTCTGTCTTTGGTGTGTCTTGGGAAAGAAAAAGGCTGATGCTGGGATGGAGTACTGAAGTGAGGCTCCTCTACCTTTGGGCTCAACTTCCTCCAATCACCATCCATCATGTGTGCCTTTCTTTCTTTAGCTGAGATGCACTGAGCTCTCAGGGTCAGCCTCTGGCTACCTAAAGCTGGAGGCTGAGTCCCTCTGTTTGGCTTACTGGAGGGACAGGTCAGGTCTGGGGTTTTTAGGCCCCATGTTTGGCTGTGCCCAACAGTGTCCAGCTGTGGGAGGTCCCTAACTACTTTTAAGGGGGATCCCTCAGGAGTCTGATTTATTTTCACTTGGCTAGGTCTACCAGCTTCAGTGATCCTAATCTGTTGATTAAGGAGTTCTGTTGGACAGGGGGTCCCTTGGGGTCCACCACTGGCCTCCCTGACCTCTTCAGCCCTGGGCTGACTGAGGCAGGGTAGAGAGGGGCAGGTTACCTGCTCCAGACTGGGTCCCACCTTGGAAGGGTCCACTGACATCAGGGGCTCTGCCAGGCTAGGCCTGACTACCTCTGGGGCAGTTCCTTCACAAGGGGTCAGATCAGTTCCCTGAGGAGGCTGATCCTTTCCTAGAGTCTGGTGGGAGGGAGATTTCTCTTCCTCCTCAATGCTCTCTGTCTGAGTGGAGTGATCCATTGTTTCAGGCTTCACAACACTATCTGTTTGAGTGGAGGCTGATACCATTACAGCCTTGCCAACCTTTTCAGGAGGGCACTCAGTTTGTGTTTGGGCTGTGACTGTCACAGCCCTCCTATCCTGTTCAGGAAAGTCTGTCTGAGCCTGGGCAGTGGCTACCACTGCTCTTCCAACCTTTTCAGGGAGGAATGGTGCTTGGACTGGGGCTGTAGCTATTACTGCCCCACTAACCTTTCTGGGTAGGCCTATCATCCTGGAGTGAGTTTCTTGCTCCACCTCAGCCCATGCTGAGAGTTCCAGGTCATTCCCCAGTAAGCAATCTACAGGTAGGTTATCTGTCACTGCCACTCTCATGGGCCCTGTGACATTACCCCAGCTGAGCTTGACTACTGCCATGGGATGCCTTCTTTTCACTCCATGAATGTCTGTCACCTGATAAGTAAAACCAGGGGTCAGTTGAGCAGAGGGGACCAGATGGTCAATCACCATGGTGATGCTGGCTCCTGTGTCTCTGAATGCCTCAACTTTCTGACCATTGACTAAGAGTTCTTGTCTATACTTTCCCAAAATGTGGGGACCAGTAGTGAAGTTGGCAAACCCCATGCCAGTCTCACAGACAAGAGTGTTGTTAGGGGACCTGGCTAGGCCATAGTCCTCCTGGTTTCCCAAAGTAATGCCCACCACATTCTTGGGGGCACTCCCACCACCTGGGGGATTACCACTAGTGGCAACAGGAGGTCTGGGAGTATTACCTGGGGATATATTTTCCTTATTGCTATTTTTAGGGCAACTGGCATCACTTTTGTAATGGCCTACCTGTTTACAGGTATGGCAATAAGGTTTCTTCTGTTCTGAAGGAGTGTTCTGGGACCCACCACCCTTGTTGGAGTTTTGGGGCCCTTGGGAAGTCTTCTCTGTGGATTTATCCCCACCCTTCTCTTGAGGCTTGGTTGATTCCTTCTTTTGGTCACCACCCTGGTTCTTAGGCCTGACCCTGGTTCTGACCCATTTGTCTGCCCTCTTACCCAATTCCTGTGGAGAGGTCAGATCAGAGTCTACCAGGTGCTGGTGTAATAACTGGTTCTGACAATTACTTAAGATTTGCTCCCTCATAATTAGATTGTACAATCCTTTAAAATCAGTAACCTTACTACCCAGTAGCCAGCCTTCAAAAGCCTTAGTGGCGCAATCAACAAAGTCAGTCCAATCCTGAGACTGAGTTTTCTGGGTGTCTCTGAACAGCATCCTGTACTGTTCAGTGGTTAAACCAAACCCATCAACCAGTGTATTCTTCAGGACTTGGTAATTGTTAGCATCCTCAACTCTAGTAGTGAGGAGCTTATCTCTACCTTTACCTTCAAAGGAGAGCCACAAGATAGCTGCCCACTGACTTTGGGGAACACCCTGCACAGTGCAGGCCCTCTCCAAAGCAGTTATCCATTTGTGGATGTCATCCCCTTGTTTAAAGGGGGGCACTATCTTATTCAGGTGCTTTGTATCAAAACTCCTTTCCCTATTGCTAGGTATATTGCTGCCACCAGTGGGTTTTGACCCACTCAATTCTTGCTCTCTAGCAAAGGCAAGTCTTTCTTTGGCCAAGGCAAGTTCTTCCCTGGCAATCCTCAGATTGACTTCCCTTTCCTTGGCTTCATATACTCTCCTTTGAGGGGAGGTCATCCTCCTCAGAGCAGAGGCCTGAGAGCCATTGGTTTGAATGGATCTGTTAGAGCCTCTTGATAGAGACCTAACTCGTCCATTCCCAATGTTAAGCTGGCCTGAGAGGGGTCCCAGGGATCTCCTAGTACCATTCTCATGCCTGCTTAAGTTGTCCCTAGTTAGCTGACTAACTACTTCTGGACCTTTGTCTGCCTCATCCCCAGATGTCTCCTGATCATCATCCTCCTCACCTGAGAGATGGATGAGATCTGGGTCACCCCTGGTTCCTTCTAGGGCTGGCATGTCCCCTTCTGGATGAGAAGAGCTAAGGAGTTTCTCAGCTTTCCTGGCATAATAAGTCTCTAGGAGACCAATCAGAAATGGGATTGTGGGGTTAGACCCCTGTTTTATCTTCCTGGAGGTACACACTTGTCTCATCTCCTGGAAGCTAAGGGCTGCATATCTAGAAGAGGCCTGTGGAGGGTCCTCAACCATCAGAGGGGTCTCAGCAGACTCTCCGAGGTTAGACATGCTTCTAGTGTGGTGTAAGTGATGCACCTACCTACACTATGTGTTTGCCTACTGATCCCTTGCTAAGAGTTGCAGCCAAGGTGTGCTAAGCCTTGAGGAGCTGCAACAGCTGGTTCAGTAGAACTCAGAGTATTCTAAGCTAAGTTATATGTACCTAAAAGTACTTATGTGATCTTTCAACAAGATATTCTTAGGATACGTGTGGTAAAATAACAGCAAGCTCAAATCCCAACCGCTGCTCACCAATGTGAGAAGTTGGCCTGATATGCAGTGCTCACTATTCTAGTGATCACTATGTATCAGTCCAAACAACCCTTATTGATGATTGGTTGTAAGTCAACCTTATAGACCAGCTATCCTAGTAGCGTGGATACGAGCAGTCTAAGGCTAAAGACTCGAGAGGGCGTGTTAAGCCAGCTGTTATACCACACATATACCCCTTGAACACCAAGTGAAAGGACACCACACAAGTGTTATGAAAATAAACAGTGTATTTATTAAAATCACAACAGCCCTGTACTGTTTATGAGGACAGGGTACTAAGCACAAAAGAAAACTCTTACGAAAATACTTAAGTTAGCACATTATATACAAATGCCCGAGGGGCACGGAAAACCATATACTCTGAAAGTGGAATGCGAAATTACTAGCAGGTAAGTACTGTACTAATAGGCTTTGGAATCGCTAGGACTTGACTACTGAACCTTCAGATTACTAATAGGAGGCCTAGGGGACTCGGGTGCAGAGTGTGCACTCTCACGCGTGATGCGGGACAAAGTCTATGGTAGCTAGATCTCACAAAGTTAGTGTTCTCGGGCGAACCCGACCTGGTAGGAGGAAAACGAAAGTGGATTCTGACCCTTGGATAGTGAGGCTATGCTGGGGCACCAAAATGCCGAAGTTACCTAGCCCAGGGGCTGCAGCTGCATATGTCTCAAAAGACGTCGGGAATCCTCGTAGACGGACCAGGAGCCTGGAAGAAAGATGCTGGCAGGCGACCAGGGGAGAGAGTTCGAAGTGATCCAAGCCTGGATCTTGAAGATGGACGATACCTGAAAGCAGAGGGGAACAAGTTCGAGACTACTAGCCAGTAATCAGGTGGCACCAGGAGGGCACCGGATGGTAGTCACCTCGACTAGGTGAGTGGGTGACGCTGTGCTGTGCAGATCTCACGGACCAGGAGGCGTTGTCGGCGACCAGGATGGAGGAGCGAGCTGTCCCACGATGGATGAAGCTGTCGGCGTCGCTGGACCCAGGATTGGGCAACAAAGCCTTGGCAAATTCAAGCCCACGCGGTGGACTCAAAATGAAGTGAAGGCCACAAGCCAGCGGGCTAGTAGCCAAACAACGCGGTGAGCAGGTAAAAGCAGAAGGGCCCCACGCAGATCGTGGAGATGCTGGAGGGCTGATCTTCGGTGCTGGAGCTGCTCAGGGTTGGGGCTTCTCGGACCCCAAAGCACTCACCAGAGGGACACTCGGCGGGCTTGTTGTTAAGAAGTCGTGCAGGCTTGGCGATCGTCGGTCCCTCGAGGTCTCGTCGCACTCACGGTTCTCAGCTTGGCTGTAGAGGTGAGTAGAGGTCAGAGGTGCCAGGGAAGCCGGGTCTCGTCGAGCTGTGTCGTCGGATTCCTGAGGAAGGACTTGCAGCAGACCGCAGTGTTCTTAGGATGGTGCCTGCGGATGCAGGGTGACTGCTCCTTAGCCACAAGAGAGAATCTTGAAGAAGAAATCTTGATGTCCTTTCGCAGAAAGTCGTGTCTTGATTCCAAAGATGATCTAATTTGAACAGGGGGCCCGCTCCTATCTTTATACTAAGAAAAGGGGCTGACCCGGTGACTAGGTCCTGCCTATGGGTGGGACTAGGAGGGGGGTGGTTACACCCCTCTCCCATGCCGGACTTCCCCCAGGCCAGGGGCTGGTGTGCCCCTGGAACTGGTTCTGACCGGCCTATGCATACTGAGCACCGGGGTGCCACTCAGCAGTCACCTTCCTGTAAAGTCCTGCCTACCCAGGATACACAAAACCCTGTCTGGGATGGTGCTAGCACCGCCCCGGACAGGAAACCCTTTGTCCAGGCTCTCCTCGCTGGAAGGACTCCCAGCAGCAGGAGGTCAGACTCGTGTCTGTGGTGGCAGCATCCATTTTGTGGAGCTGAGGCTTTGTTTAACTTTAACCGGGGTTCACAGTTACATACATGTCGTATCCCTCTAGAAGGGTGGAATGCTAACCCCGTCGCCAGAATTGGCGAGGGGTTAGTATTCCAATTCGTATGACACCTTACTCGACATGTTTTGATAAAGCAATACCAAAGATAGCATTCAACCGCGAGGATTATAATGCACTTAAGAGTATATGGTATGCGTTATCATGGAGCAGCTATTAGGACTTGGTTCCGCAAGCTGCAGACAGGCTCAGCTCATGCCAGAGCACCATCTCACACGATTCCAAGCACTCTGCCTTCAGGATTGTCAAGGCCTGCCATAGGAGTGACTGATAGGAATCTGTGTGTCCATTTTTAGGGTTAGATATAGGTATACTATATCTACAGCAAAGGGTGATTACACGACTTTGCCCCAGCTGTCATGCAGCCAGTTGTGTCAAATTTAGGAGGCCAGCCAGGGGTGGCATAATACATGCTTCAGCCCCTGGTAGGCCCTGGGTACACCTATGCCCTGAGTTACAGGGTCTGATAAGGTGGCCCAGTACCAATTGTAAATGTACCTAAGGTACATGGAATCCATTTTACAGAGAGAGCAGTAGGCCTGGGGTCCTGATTGGCAGGGTCCCAGGTCGACTATGTCAAAAACCAGCTAAAACACAGGGCAAAAAGTTGGGGGCAACCATAGTCAGGAGGTACCTTCCTACAGCTCTGTCAAAAGCTTTTTTCTTGCTGAGGCGTGAAGGTTTGAGTAGTAGATTGTCGGAACTCCTAGAGTGTCTGTTTCCTCCGGATATTGTAAGTTTCTGGATAGGTATTGGGGGGTATTGTGGTCAACGCTTTATGAGTGATGCAGGCCATCTTTAGGTGAATTCTAGCTTTGTAGGGTAGCCAGTTGAGCACTTTCAGGTGTAGCGAGATATGGTAAAATTTCCGAGATCCTGTTAGGAGTCTTGCTTCTGCATTGAGACAGGCTTTTAAAGGGGCTGTTGAGATTTTGGGAAGCCCCAATGGGAAGTACATCTGTACTCCAACCTCGAAATGCCTAAAGCTTGACCTGCATTTTTTAGGTCAGTTTTCTCAATGTATTGTTTCATTTTTCTGAGATAGCTGAGGTGAAAGCGGGGCATTTTTAGCCAACAGGTTGATGTGTGTTTGCATATTAACGTTCTTATGCAGTGTGATTCCTAGCGATTTGGTGGAGTCCACCAGAATTGGGGTGCAATTTAGGGCAGTGATCATCTTGGTCCATTTCTTTATCATCAGAGAGTTTTTTGGAGGGGAAATTTAAAGAAATTCTGTTTTTTGCTAGTTGTGCTTGAGGAAGTTAGTCGTTAGCCAGTGGACGTTTTTCTTAAGAGCTTGATTCATCATCTAGATCTCTTCAATTGAAGTGATTTTGATGTACAGTTGAGCGTCATCCGCGTACATGTGGAAGGAGAACTTCACCTTTTGTAGTACTTCGATTAGTGGTTCGACATAGAGGTTGAATAGCGCAGGGGACAACGTTGAACCTTGTGGTACTCCTAGTAAGTTAGGGGAAGAGGGAGAGAGATTTTTATTCACCATAAATGTTTGCGTTCGGTTTTCCAGAAAGGATTTGAACCATTGAAGGACTGTGCCAGATAGTCCCATCCTGTTTTCCAGTTTTTAGTATTTTGTCGTGATTGACAGTGTAGAAGGCAGACGAGAGATCAAGCAGGACTAGTAGACAAGTTTCATTAGGGTCGAGAGCGAGTAGAACGTCGTCGACTATATGAAGAATTGCTGTTTCTGTGCTATGCCCTTACTGAAACCCGATTAGCAGTCGTCCAGTAGTTTGAAATCATTTATGTGTTGGTTTAATTGTCGCTGAACACATTTTTTTCAAAAACCTTGGCTAGCATGGGAATGTTGGTTATTCGTCGGAAGTTATTAGGGTCAGAGGGGTTATCTGTCGTTTTTTTTAGAATAGGTGTGACTTGACAGATTTTTAGGCAATCCGGGATGTGACCTTGCGAGAGGGAGGCATTGATGATGAGGTCCAGAGAGGGGAGATGATATGGTAGTTGGGAGGTAGGCAATTTGAGGGGAGAGGGTCATTGAAGTGGTTATTGGGTTTGATAGTCGCTAAGGTTTTTTGTAATATCATTGAGATCGTAAAGTTTGAAGGTAAACCAATGAGAGTTGTTTTTATGCAAAGGCAGATCAAGTTGAATACTTGTGTGTTCTTTAGGGTAGCTAAGTTGTTTGCTGCAGTCCTGAGCTCGTGTGGAGGGAGTTGGTTTTAGCTGTTAAGAATGAAGAAAAGTCTTCACTACTTAGCTGCGATTTAAAAGTCATGTGTGCGGCTTTGCCAATTTGTTTGATTGCTGTTTTAGCATTTCAAAGAGTTTCTTTTGTCTATTTTTGGTATTGTCTAGTTACGATCTGAAGAAGTCTTTTTTTTGATTGTAGAATACTTTCGTTATAGGAGTTTCTAGATTTTCTCTTTTTTTTAAAATATATTTTTTATTATTTTCCATACAGCACAAAAAAAATTTAAACAAGACATCTACATTCGAAAGCCCTAAATTAATAAACGCAAACATAAATGCAAACGTAAATGTAGTCATGATAATACTTCATCTCAGACATATACATAAAAGAGAGAAAGAAAGTGAGTTATTCTATTTACAAATACAAACATTTTCTGCTCGTCCCCACGATCCTATCCAAGCCCCTCTCTCCATTTGCTAACCGGTTCCCAAATCCGGATTCCCAGCTGCCTTCTTCTCCTTCCTTTCCTTGCATAGATAGGTTTTTCTAAGTTATATGATGCTAGCAAATTAGATAGCCATATTTGCAACCCTGGGGGGTTCTTATCCAGCCAAGCCCTGGCAATGCATAACCTATATACTGCCATGGCAACAAAAATAAATTCCCGCTGTGGGATACCATCCTCGGGAACAACTCCTAGCAATATATGTACAGGTCTGAGACTTATCTTAATATTAAGAGAAGCCTCGAAGAAGGTCTCTATATCCTTTAAGAGTTTATGGAGCTGTGGGCATAGTGCAAACATTTGTATTAAATCTGCTTCTCCTGAGTTGCACCGTGGGCAGGTAGTACCTGTAGTCCCACCCCATTCCGCTATCTTAGCCGGGGTATGATAAAGTGAATAAAGGGTTTTATAATGTTGCGACTGCAGCGACGCGGAGCATAAAAGTGTCCGTCCTAACTCCAATGAGTCCTGAAACCACGCTGATTCACCCTCCAATTTGTCTGCCCATTTCTCACTGTACTTATCGATATCATCCTGCTTTGTATCCAAGAGACTGGCATAGAAGCTTCGTATCAAACAATCCCCCCCTAGCCTTATTTTCTCAATGATCTCGATTGTATTGAACCCCGCCTGCCCCCGTGCTTGTTCCCTAGATAACTCCTTATCTGCAAGTACTTAAAAAAGTCCTGTCTATCCAATCCGTACCTGTCCCTTAAGTCTGAGAATAATAGAAATCCCTCCGAGTTCCTGACATCTCCAATCTGAACAATTTCCTTCACCCCCCACCTTTCCATTGTCAAATCTTCAAAAATCTCTATCGGAAAGATCTGTTTTTGACCAACTTTGTGTACCGGTTAAATCTCCCTATGCCCAACTTCTTCATAAAAGCATTCCATATCTTAATCCCTGCCTCTACAGTCTTAAACCTGGTTCTTTTATAGTATCCATACTCTATACATTTTAAAAAACAATTTTCCACTTCCTCCCCCAGAACAGCAGCATAAATTCTAGTAGAGCAATCTGTTATTCTTTGATCTACCCCCCCCCCCTCCTCCTATAAGTCCCTGCATATACTGAATTGCTGCGGCCCAATAATATAATCTGAAATCCGGTGCCCCCCATCCACTTCTTTCTCTCGGTAGTGCCATAAACCTATATGCCCTGCGGGTCTTGCCATGTGCCCAAATAAATCTGTTGAGGATGCCTTCCAGTATATTGAACCATTTTGCTTCAAAAAAGAGAGGGATTGCCCTAAAATGATACAGAAATTTAGGTAATATAATCATCTTGATTATATTTGTACACCCCATTAGAGAAAGATGGAGGTTATTTAGCCGTTCCAGATCCGATTTTACACTAGCCATCAATGGAGCCATATTATTCTGCACAACAACTTCAACATCCGCCGAAATTACCACTCCCAAGTACACTGCTGAGGCTACAATTCTTGGGTCCGTCCCCCCTTGAACATTCTGATTACAAATTATCTGGGTCTTAGATTTGTTCAGACTGTAACCCGAAACCTGGCCAAAATTCTGAGCCTCTATCTCAACCTCCCTAATAGTACCCTCCGGGCTAGATGTTAAAATGGCAACATCGTCTGCATAAGCCAACGTTTTTGCTTCGCAGCCATTCAAACACAATCCGGGAATCCCTTGGTTACCTTCTAACTTTCTCAAAAAGGGATCTAAGTATAGCGCAAATAGGAGGGGAGATGATGGACAGCCCTGTCTGGTTCCTCTTTCTATTTTGACCGCTGCTGAATGCCCTCTATTGACCCTAATTCTAGCCGATGGATTTTTATATAAGGGTTTCATTGCTTTAATAAACCCTTCACCTATTCCACTCCACCTTAGGGTACCCCATAGATATTCCCAGGAGACCCTATCGAATGCCTTCTCGGCATCGAGAAATAGTGCCACCATAGGGTCTCCCAGGATACCTGCTGCATCAAACATTGTGATCACCTACCTGGTGTGTTGTAATGTAAATGTAAATAAATTTATTAAGCACGTTTGCTGCCCACGGGCGTCCAAGCGCTGAGTTCAAGCAGAGAAGAGACGGAGCAGAAGAGTTAGCACTCAAAGGATTTGGCAAACAGTAGCGTTTTCAGCTTTTTTCGGAACGAGAGCAGATCTGGGTTGGACCGAAGTGGAAGGGGGAGAGCATTCCAAAGCTTAGCAGTGTTCAAGGAGAATAGCCTACCCCCGGTCCTGGCTCTCTTTACTCTAGGAACAACTGCTAGGAAAGCCTCCGTGGACCGGAGGTTCCTGTTTGGATGGTAGGGGATGACAAAGTTGTCAAGGATTGCTGGTCCTGTTTTCCAGAAGGCCCGGTGCGCAATGCATAGCGCCTTAAAAGCCACTCTCTGCCTCACTGGCAGCCAGTGCAGACTCTTTAGTCCAGGTCTGGCTGACTGGGTTCGCGGAGTCTGTAGCAGGGTACGTGCTGCACAGTTTTGTACCACCTGCAGCTTCCGGAGGGTCATCTCGGGGGCCCCTACGTATAGAGCATTATTTGAGTCCAGGCGGGACTGGATGAGGCCTTGTACTGCTACCTTTTTTGCTTCCAGAGGTAAAAGCGGGAGGACCTTCCTCAGGATTCTGAGCAGGCCGAAGCATGTGGCGGACAACTTGGTAGCCTGGGTGGAGAAAGAGAGCTTTTTGTCGAGCCACACTCCTAGGCTCTTTACATTTTCCTTAGGGGTGGGAGGAGCGCCCAGCCCGCGGGGCCACAAGGAAGTGAAAGGTACTGGCGGAGCTGGGCCTAGAAGCATGAGCTCCGTTTTCTCTCCGTTCAATTTGAGGAAGGAGTTGTGTAGTCCCTTTACCCGGTATAAATTCATGTTGTGAACAACTTACTAATCTCTCGATTATCCCTGCAAGTCTCTTGGCCAGTATTTTCGAATAAACCTTAACATCGGCGTTCATGAGGGTAATTGGTCTATAAGAGCCGGGTTGATTTGATGGTTTCCCTTTCTTGAGAATCACTACTATATCTGCTCCTCCCCATGAGTCAGGAATTGCCTCTCCAAGTTGTGCTTGCCTCATCATTATTACTCCCTGAAATATTTTATAGAATTCCACCGGCAGTTGATGAGGACCGGCGGCTTTACCTGATGGTAAGGTACTTAAAGCCCATAAAAATTCCTCCACCTTAAAGGGCGCTTCTAATTCCCCCTTACATTCCGAGGTAATGAGTGACGGAGTGACACCCCTTAAGTACTCCTCAATCTCTGAGAGCCCTCCCAACCTATCTGCCTGGTATAGGGATGCATAAAACTGCCTAAAGACTTCCCTCACTCCCTCAACCCCTACCACTCTATGCCCTTGAGTATCTGTGATCTCCAAGATATCTGTTGCTGCGAGCTTCTGTCTAGTTCGAACCGCCAACAAATGTCCTACCTTTTCACTAAGCTCATATACCCCTTCCTTTCTAAGTAAATAGAAAAACAGAAGCCCGAAGCAAAGTGCCGGCAAGGGGAGAGCAGCCCGCGGAGAAGGAACCGACAGCTGCATCGGACGCAGAGAAACAGAAGGTGGGGGCGCAATCACGAGGCAAGGATGTCGTCCTCCGACAACCCACTTTGACAGAGGCATTTACCCCGAAAAACGGCCAGAGGCTGGAGGAAATCTTTTCCCGTACGGATGGCGTCCTCGAGGACGCTGCAGAGGAAGTTACTTTGGACACGAACGCGGCTCCGGACGTTGCTAGGCAACGCTCGCGTTCAGGCTCGGCTCCAGATTTGCATGGAGGTAGAGGAGGCGGCGGCGACGGCAGCGGTGGTAGCGATGGCAGAAACCTCGCAGGTAGCCCATTAAGGTTAAACAGGGCTAAGGCGCCCCCCACAACCCCTGAGAATTCCAGAAACTCGGGTAAGACATTTGGCATGGACAATGAAGGAGCACTTGTTGAACATGATGTGAAGGAGGCTAAAAAGACCAGTACATCAGGGAACACGGATATGCTCGATGCCCTTATGCAGGTCGAGGCTGAGTTGAAGGCAGGGGGCTCATGGGGCAGCAGTGTTAGCCTGGTCAGCAAGAAACCTCTGGTATCAAACAGCGTGGAGGTGGGGGATGGCGCAGAAGGAGGCTCAGCAGAGGGGGATTGCTTTTACTCTGTAGATGAGGAAACGGATCTCTCAGCCACAAGCGAGACTGGGACAGAGGGAGAGGACCTTGGCTCATTATCTGATTCTAGTCTATCAGGAAAAGAAAGTACACAGAAGAAAAGATGGACCAAAGGGAAAAACACCCTTCGGGTTCAGGGTCTCCTACCAGAGGGGGTAAAAAACTTGTATGGGACTACTCGGCCACTTCAGAGACCTATGAGGAGGCTAATCCACCACAGCTTCAGGCCCCTTTGGAGGCAATAACTAACACACTGAAACAGATTCAAGGGGAGGCTAGGGCCGAAAGCCGAAGGGCCAGACATGCCACGAAGAAACGCCACAATACTTTGAAGCAAGTTAATAAATTGTATGAGGGTATGGCAAACAGAGTTACTGAAGTCGAAGAGAGAACGGGAAGACTGGAGGACGATATGGGCGCCTGGCAGGAGTTTAAAGCTAATCAGGAAAAGGTGTCCGAAGATATGCTCTGGAAGATGGAGGAGTTTGAGAACCGCCAGCAGCGGAATAACATTCGTCTGCTGGGGGTGGAAGAAGGGACAGAGGGTCAAAACATTTTGAAATTCATTGTAAATCTGTTTAATGGGGCTTTTCCGGAATCAGATTGGCAGTGGGAAAAGGAGATACAGCGAGCCCATAGGTTTCCCTTTGTAATCAGGAAAGGGCGGGGAGGAGGTGATCAGACAGGTAAACCACCTCTTCCCAGAGCAATACTAATATATGTTGGAAATTATCTCCTTAGAGAAGAGATTATGGAAAAGGCAAGGCCAGAGAGTAGACGAGCGTTTGAGGGTACCTCTTTTTTTGCCAGGCCGGACTTCTGCCACGTTACCGTGGAGAGGAGGTGGAGGATGAGGCAGCTTATCAAGCCGTTTCAAGCACTGGGATCTGAGACTTACCTCCTATTTCCAGCAAGGCTAAAGGTGGTTACAAGAGGGAACGTAGAAATGTTCTGGTCAGAAATTAAAGCTCAAAAGTTTCTGGAGCAAGAAAAGTCACAGAAAGGAGGTTTAAAAGGGGGCGCTTGGTTGGCTGAAGCCAATAAGGATATGAAATAGGATGTCAACTTTTGGGTATTCGGATTGTTGGGGGAGCACTGGGATTACAAGGTTTCTTAGGGGGGGTCAGAGATGGAGGTTAGCGACTTCCACACACTGTAGCAACCACATATAGGTCTAATTGACCTATTTGCCCATAAGGGGGGGAGGGGGCAGGGACTGGAGGGGTGGGAAGGGAGGGACATGGGGGGTTAGGGGGTGAAGGGGGGAAGAAACTGTTGATACGAATTGGTCTGCTCTGGTTGGTTCAGCACAAGAAAGGACAGAGTAATTTTCAAGCAAAACAGCAAACGCAGTACTTGGTCATGAAAATACAATATATGCAAACAATTGATGGTCTTACATTGATAAATAACATGAGGGGTTGGTTATCAATAGGATTGGAAGGGATTTCAGCCCATGGGGGAATGACTATAAAATCTTAATGTGTTGTAGGATTGCTACTATAAATGTTTGTGGCTTAAACAATGCAAATAAAAGACTCAGGGTGGCGGCAATGTTGAAAACTCTTCAATTGGATTTAGTGTGCTTGCAAGAAACGCCCATTGAGATATCCAAAAGTTACCTTCTGGGACAATTGGGATTTGTTCTTCTTGCAAACTCTAAGCAAGACTCTAGGAATAGGGGAGTGGCTATATTGGGGAGGATTGGTGATGTTGTTGTGGTCAGGAAGAAAGAGGATGAGGGTGGTCGGTGGGCAATTTTAGAATTAGCCTTTAAAGGGGAGAAACTCACCCTTGCAACGATTTATGGATCAACCGAGGATGAACCCGAGATTTTTGAGTACTTGGATATGGAACTGGCACACTGGGCAGAGCCAATAGTTATATGCGGGGATTTTAACCTACACGATCCTAAAAGTACATTTTCACAGGTGGGTGGATATTATTCGGGTAGGAAAAAGAGGGTGTATAGAGCATTATCTGATTTGGTTATCCATAATTCTCTGATCGATCCTTGGGTTAAGATCTATCCAAATAGAGACAGTAGCACATTTTATTCTGCCCCCCACAGAGTTTTGGTCAGATTAGATTATTTCTTTGTTTCAGGTCCCCTGTTGAAGGGAGCAAAAATGGAAAACCATCCTCGGGTGGTATCTGACCATAGCCCTTTAGTTTTAAATATTGCAATAGGTCAAGATCAGAGGAAGGAAAAACATTGGACTTTTGCGAGAGCTCTACTCAAGGATGAGGGATATAGGGAGTATACGGAAGGTTGGATCAGGAGCTTTCTGGATATCAACAGAGGAACAGCTGCTCCAGGGGTGGTCTGGGACTCGTTCAAGGCCTGTGTCCGCGAGGAAACTATGAGCTATGTACTCTCAGCGCAAAAAAGAGAGAAGGCTAGGATAGATGAAATAAACAAAAACTGATAGAAGCTGAAGAGAATTTGATGATAGCCATCCGACAGCGGCTGCCACTAGAAACACACTTACTTAGAATTGTTTCTCTTAAAGCTGCAGCCATTGAGCATATATCCAAGAAGGAAGGCAGCAGAGAACTGTTTCTAGATTTTCTTAGTAGTTTGAGTTGATGGGTGGAGAAATTTTGTCTCCATTTCCATTCAGATTGTCTTAGTTTATGTCTCTCATCATTAAGGGCTCCGTTGAACCACTGGTTTTTGTCTTTATCCGGTATTCCTTTGAGTTTTGGTGGGGCTACTTGGTCAAATAATTTGGTAATCGTGGGGTTGTAGCGAGCAGGGAGATCATTGACATTGGGCATGTTATTAGTAGGAGTGAGTACTTTCTCACAGTGGCAGTCTAGATTGCTAAATTTAAGTTTTTTTGCGTCTCTGAGATTCAGGAGAGATAGAGATAGAGGAAGCAGTTTGTTCCAGGTGGACAATGGGTGGAGTGTCAGCTTTTAGAGTGGAAAAGTATTTGTCGAATTGTTCTAGGTCTTTTTTGGCTGCTTGAATAAGAACAGAGCCATTTTGTAGGAGGTTATGTTCAGTGTGGCTCCAAGGTTTTGTGAGGGTGCCTTTATCATCCTGGTACCGTAGGGAATGTTTTTCTAATCATGGATGATTAATAGCATAGAAAAGGAAGTTGCCATTTAGCCATTTGTCTAGTGAAAAATATACGGTCATTGATTATTATACCTTTCTTTGCTTCGAAGGAGGGGTCAAGGAACAGAATTTCTGTTTTTTTTGGGGGAAGTTGTGTTTGAAGGTTTTGGAAGCATTCTTAGATAGATTATCAGCGTATAGAATAGAATAGGCGTTGCTTCCTCCAGGTTTCATAGATGGTCCAGACATGATGTGGTTTTCCTTGTTCTGGGTGGAGGGACCGGTTCGCACTCCTTTTGAGGAAAAGCTAGGAATATGTATTTCATAGGGAGAAGTAAGGGGACAAAGCAGGCCAGGGAGGGAGAACATTTATTTTTGAGTGCATTAAAGAAGAGGAAAGCTGCACAGAATAGTTAGATGGACCAAATACAGCAAAGACGTTACATGATGGCTGCCATTTTGTGGGTTGTAGCATAGGATGTATTGTAGCCTTTATAAACATGGAGAAGTAGTCCTCTGTTTTTTTTTACTATAGCAAGATTGTACTTTTGTATCTTAGGCAGGAGAAAGATGGCCAAGGCTAACTTAATATGGCTGCCTGGTTGTAGGCAACATCCGGGTGATTAGTCTACTTTTGTTTTTTATTTACTTTATTGTTCTTTGTAGGCTCCAACGAGTTCTTTTTTCTTTTTTGCACTCAGAGGAGGGTGAGAAAGGCCCTCCGGGATCACCCCTCCCTGCAATCCATTGATCCCAGACTGAAGTCCATTTTGTGAGCAATGGAGATGGAGCAACGCGCGCCAGCAGCAGGGAACACGACCATCGGCTGATCGGAACCTGGGGGGAGGAAGGCGGGCAGTCCAGACAAAGCCTCTAGGGGCTCTGCGGCTACGACGCAGCTGGCCGGCCAACGGGAGCAGACAGGAGGGAGCAGCTTCCAAATCAATTGTATTCCAAAGGGGCTCTGGGCCCTGTTGATGCCCATAACCCGCTTGCCCCCAATTCAGATGGCTCTTGAGTGAAAATGGCAGGTGGCACAGCGGAAAAGCACAAACAGCCTTCCCAGTTCCGCAGCAACATGTGCGGCTGCCAGGAAACATGAGGAGAAAGGAGGGAGCAGCTCTGAAAAACAGATCTCCCAAGGAGCTCTGGGCCCCGGTGATGCCGCCAAGCAGCTTGCCCCCAATTTGGCCGGCTCTGAAGGGAAGATGGTGGGCAGCATAGTGGGAGAGCATAAGGAGCCTCCCCAGTTCTGCGGCAGCGTGCACAACCTCCAGGCAGATCGAGTCTGCACCTGGAAGGGGACTCACCGTGGGTTTTCCTCTTCACTCGAGATGTAGGTGCTGCCTTCCAGTAATCCTATACCCTCTTGCAAGTGGGAAATCAGTCTGCGGCAGCGGCGGTGCCTTCTGGACCGAAAAAGGGACTGTAGGTGCTGACGGGGCGACGAAGAGCACTTCTCGGCTGCAGGGTCCACAGCAATAACCCAGTGTCCTTCCCGGTGAGAGGCGATCGTCGAGCTGGATGTCGGATCGACGACGCGACCTAGGTCGTGATAGCGAAGTCAAAGTCCAGAGGTGAGTCAGTTGGGGAGTGGTGCTGTGGAAGAAAGTTTGGGATTAGAGGCTAAAGGAGATTTAAACTTGTTAGAGCAATCTCCAGCCTCGGGAGCTCATTGTTTGAGCTCCTACTCCTCCGGAGACCTGCCCTTTTCAACCTCTTGCTGGAGAAGCTGTGGGTCGGCCAGAACCCTGCAAGCCTGCCTGCTCAGGGGGTACAAGAGACCCCCTTGTACCACAGAAGCCGTCCGACAAAGAAAGCAAAGCCCAGCCATTGAGTCTACACAGGGTTGACCAGATAAGTACACTTCCAACATAGGGTGTCTTTAGCTGACCTTCTTGACCCACCAGGGCCTCCCTGCTGGACGAAACATCTAGTTTGTGTGCCCGACAATCCACCAGAGCTCCAACGACCACCACAGAAGACGTCACTCCAGTGCTGAGGCTGAGAGGAAAGGATTCCCACACCGCAAGTGCTAGAACTGCTCACCTGTCACACTGCGTGTGTTTTATATCCCTACACTGTGATGCTGGAAGCATATACGAACATCATCTCCTTGTGTTTGCATGTAACATTTGCTCCATGGTCTGGAAAATCTTTTTCTGCTTCTGACCTTTCCTATCATATGCATTTCCTCCATTGAATTCAATAATCTGCGAGTCCACCGAAGGGGCTCAGTATTGTCATCTTGTCAGTTTCAGATATCAGCTTTCGCACTAAAAAATTGGATGCTATCTTCCATTTCTTTTTTTGAAGAAACGGAAAGGATACAAACTCTGGGGCATATTTATCAAATGTTAACGCAACATATTGAGCCACCTTGCTGTACTGCGCTGTGTGAAAGGGAGAGGGCAGGAATGCCCCATATTTAACATTATAAGACACATTCCTGCTCTCTCCCTGCGCTGGTGCGCAAACTGCTGCCTAGAGCCAATGCAGGCACCCATGCGTCATTTGAAGGAACCCTTGCACAATAGTGCAAGGGTGCCTGCGTTGTAGGCAGGATGTTTTTGTGCCGGATACCTTCCTGCACAAAAACAATCCTCTGAGCCTTTTTAGGTCTCGCCTATCCCATTCCGAAAGGAATGGATAGGCGAGACTATTGGGGCTAAACTAAGAGCTAAACTAAGCTCTCAAAAATGCGGATTTCCAGAAGTGCATGTGGTCTCGTGAACGCTCTTCTATCCGCCTGCCTATCATCACCACATGAAAGCCATTTGTCTCCCCTGCCTCCTCTCCCCGCCCCACTCACCAGCCATGTCACAAACCACCATTTGCTGTGCCTCGCATCGTTGCATCAGACTTCAAAGGCTGACGCTCGCGCTTAAATCCTTCTCTTTCCCCTCATTAACAAGCTTATCTCGCCTGTTTTCCTAGCTATTTGTACTTGTTTCCTCCTGTAATGTACCGTTTGCTACCTCTTGTATTTTTTTTGCTCACAATTGTCACTTTTACCTCATGTAACTTAACGTATTGTGAAGCGCTCTGACACCGGGTAAAGTCTGCACTATATAAAAATGCATAAATAACACAGCATGTAAGTATTCACGACACAGGCTAATGGCCAGCTCAATAAGCGCGGCTGCTCGGCCGCCCAGCACAGCTAATAAAAACCATCACCTTCCCCCCAACACCCTAATTGTACCAGCACCCCCATCTACAACCACATGGTGCCAGGGCTCATTGAAACATCACAGCACTGCATCGTTGCCCCATCTGCCTGTACCTCAAAGCTCACGGCTGTGGGGCATCCATTCTGGTTTAAAAACCAGATCATTAATCCAAGCACTTTTCCCAAGTCTTTTACACTAATGGGCCCTTCAAAGGTTAAAGGGCAGAGCCCTCCGATCTGGGCTTTAGTATCGAGACAAGATTCACCTAGATACAGAAGCCAAGACAGAACTGACTTGGTGGTTAGAAAATCTAGATGCTTGGAATGGCAAAGCCATATTTGGGATTTGTGCAAACTAGGGGATGATTAGTAAAATCTAGTGATAGTGGCTCATCCATTGATCCCGGTCTATTGTTTCACTCAAAATGATCTGTTATGGTGCCTAGGGAGGGGTTATTATCCACAACCCCATCGATCAGATCCCAACAGGAGATCCTACAAACAATTTCACAATGTCCTAGCACACATAATTCAATTTCATAATGCTTATCACAAAATATAATGCCACACCAGTGATACAGCCCTGATGAAGTCACGGGTGACCTGCCCTGTAAGCGACAAAACACGTGTTGGCGGGATCAACTGGAATAAAGACTGAAATTATAACAAGAAGAGAAATTGTATTTTGTGATAAGCATTATGAAATTGAATTATGTGTGCTAGGACATTGTGAAACATATTTGGGATTTCCCCGGATATTGTGCTGGAATCAGACGCAAGCCTTCATGGCTGGGGCGCTTGTTTTCAGAATCAGAACATGGGAGACTTGTGGTCCTATTCGGAGAGTTTGCACCATATAAACTTTCTGCAATTAACCGCCGGGCTTTGTGCTCTAATGAGTTTCAAACAATCATTTCAGGTGAGGTCAGTCATTCTCAAGATGGACAATATGTCAGCCGTTGCCTACATAAATCATCTACCAGGTCACCGGACCTCTCCAACCTAGCGACAAAACTATGGATGTTCTGCTTGGAACACAAAATGTCGTTAAGAGCAGAATACCTTCCAAGTCAAAACAATGTTTGTGCGGATTAGAATTCAAGGTTCCTCATAGATCACACCAACTGGAAACTAAACCCAAAGGCGTTCAAGAGTCTAAATTATCTTTGGGGTCCCTTAGAAGTAGACCTTTTTGCAAGCAGACTCACGCTCCGACTCCCCAGATATTACAGCTGGATGCCAGACCCGGGTGCTCTGGCAGTGAACGCCTTTCTTCAACCTTGGAAAGGAATTTGGGGATAAGCTTTTCCCCCTTTTGCAATGATCCAGCATGTCCTACAGAAGTTGAGGATGGAACAATTCTCAATAGTTCTAATAACACCTTTTTGGCCATCCCAAGCTTGGTTTCCAAGGACTTTGGATTCACCTTACAAAATACTCTTTCTTCGTCCAGCTTCACCAGGCCTCCTAAGAGACATAGATGGATTGGAACATCTCCTTCTTCACAATGGGGCTTTGAACCTTCTTGCCTGGAAAGTGTCAAGCGAGCCAATGAAATCTCTGGGCTTTCGGCACAGGCTCCCTCTCTTCTCCAATAATCATGGGCCCCTGGTACACACTATAGATACAACGGCATCTGGAAAAGATGGTTTTGTTGATGCTTTGAAATGAACCTGTATTCCGTGGAAGCTCCTATTGTGTATGTAGCACATTTTTTTGTTGAACAATCTGAAAGCGGTCTTTCCTATTGGTCTATTAAGTGTTATAGATCAGCCATTTCTTCTGATCACTCCCCTTTAAATGGTAGAACTATTAGAAAGAATCCAATAATATGCCGAATTATGTAAAGCATCAGGCTTAAAAGAACTCCCAAACCTAAATACAAAACTCTATGGGACATAAAATTATTACTTGACCTATTTTGTAACTGGCCCAATAATAACCTCCTAGATAATAAAAAAACTCTACATTAAACTACCTTCTCTCCTATGTCTAATATCCTGTCATAGTGTTTCGGATGTTAAAGCCTTGGAAATATGTAACAGATCATATGACGCCCTCAGTGTCAGATTTGAAATTATCAAGATAACTAAAACATTGTTTGATATTATCTTTTACCCAAGATTCAATGCTTTCTGAAAATTGTGCGTGGTAGATTGTATGAAGGAGTATGACTCAAGAATGACTAAAACATCGCACTGCTGTTGTAAACCAGCTTCTTAGTTCTTTTGTTAAACCCTTCAAACCTGTCTCTCCTTCTTCTATAGCTAGATGGGTCAAACTGGCAATGCAATTGGCAGGCATTAATCTCCAAAGATTTCACAAGCACATCAGAGGCGCTATGGCTAGCCATTTGTTTTGATAAGGAGGTAAGTTAGATGACATTCTTAAGGTAGCAGACTGGTCCAGTTCCTATACCTTTGCAAAACATTACTGCATACCCTCCCAACCATCCCTCCCAGGAGTGGATTTTAACATCTTATTAATTTACTTCATTTGTCTTGATCTTACATTTATAAATTAAGTTAATGTTTTGTTAAGAACATAACTCAGTTTTTCATTGTATTTTGCCTTTATTATGCACTATTTATTATCACTTATTCTCTTCCCCCCTTTACATAGGGCGTTAAGTACAATTCCTAATATGTTATCCTTTTTCAGATAATTCAACTTGATTAGTTCCTCATCAAGATTCAGTTCAAGGAAGTCTCAACATCACACCTTCTTACTACTTTGAATTATTCACTGCCTTAAAGAGAAGTCTTTGCCATCACGATCCTATATCTAGGAATTGTGTTACCTTTTGGAATAACTTTACCTTTTTTCTCACTGCATTTAAAAGAGGTTGATCCATGTGTTTCTGTTGCCATCGTAACATATAAACATTCTATGTAGTATATGCTACTGAGTTTAAGTGTGGTCTAAGATACATTGGAGACTCAAGGAGCACATTGGGGAACACATGAGGGCTGTAAAGTAAGGTGACAGCAGATATCTGATAGCCGCACACATAGCTGAATGTAACTCTCAGAGCACAAATAGAGTGTTCTCCTTCTATGGTTTTGATGTCACACCCAAAGACTCAAGGGGAGGTAGTAGGTATACATATAATAATACAGTGAAAAAACTAGAAATGGACACATGTTTAGAAAAATTTGTAATCTTTACTAGACATAACACAACGACAAAATCCACAATACTGTAATCCAAATAAGTCTTGTCCTAAAATGGAAGAAATAGCTTAGATTGTAAATGCAACACTTTACTCTCAGAGTGCCTGGGATGTGTAACGCAAAACAAACAAAAGGGTCTCAGGGAAGGTGATGCGTCAATTCCGTACACTCGGGGGAGTGGATGCGTCGCTTCCTTACTGTGTGGGTAAGTGATGTGTCAGTGTCTTACTGCAATCCAGTGAAATGCGTCAAAATGGCATCTTGGTTACGGCGTGACAACGTAGATGCGATGCGTGCATGCCCAACGGCGGTACGGCAACTCAATGAAATTCTGAGGCATGACAGGCCCTGCTACACACTTCTCCGGTGATGCGACGGTGACCTCGGCGGTGGCGGCGCGCTTCTCCGGTGGTTCAACTCGCTTCGGCGACGGGATAGCGACAGCGGCGGCAGACTTCTTCGGCGATGCGATGGCAACAGCTACAGCGACGACATGCTTCTCTTCGTTGAGTCGCGCTTACAGCTCCCAGGGACACACAGTCTCTGAGAAGGCCTCGCACAACAGCAGGCACTTAAGTTCCCAGCAGGGGAATTGAGGGGGGAGCTGGTGGTGAAGTCGTGTATCCCTGAGACTTCAAGCAGGAGGCAAGCAGAGTTCAAGCCCTTGGAGATTCTTCTTCAAGATGATAAAAGCACACTCAGTCCTTTTTCTCCTTTCTTTGGCAATGAAGCAACCACTGCAGGACAACCCCCAAATAAACAGCACAAGGTAGTCTCCTCCTTCAGCTTCTCTGGTTCTTCTCCTCAGCAAAGGGTCGTCTTGATTCCCAGAAGTGATCTAGAGTTCTGGGGTCTGACTCCCAAAACTTATAAAGCAAAATCCTGAAGCCAGAGAGTGTCTCTACCTCGTCCAAACCAGTTCTGGGTGCATTCTGCCAGTGCACAACTTCTTCCTTTGTTTGTAGGGGGGCGGAGCTTGCCGGCATCGATGGCGGCCGCTTGAAAGCGCAGCTCCGCCAAGTCGCCTCGAAAATCCTTCATTAATCCTTTCCCCCACAGCACTGGACGTCTGGCTTCACCCCCGCCTGCCGCTGACACCCCCGGCACCAACGTCGGAGTCCGGGCGAGGCGCAGGGCACTGGAGACAGCAAGCAGAGAAGCTGAGGCGGAGGGCCGCGGAGCCGCAGCCTCAAGTAGTCCTGCCCCCCGAGCTGCGTGACAGGACGTGCGGCGCGGGCGCTGCCGGCGGCCCAGGTGACGTCACGAGCCCGCTTTCCGGCCCGGGGTAATCAGCTGGTGAAGCCGGGTAAGGCTGCACATTGCATAAAGAAGCGCCGGTGGGCCGTGGAAGGCCTCCAGTGACCCCCCCCTGCACTGCGGATCACTTTGGCCACGGAGGGGACAGTGCACTGAATTTCTGCACACGTGGCTGGGCCCAGAGCTGGGCAGGCCCCCAGCCACTTTCCATCGTACCTGCCTGCTCGCATCAACCGGGGCGCGCTATCTGCACACCCCTCCCACGGGCCAACGGCAGTAGACTTTCCTGCGCCCGGTGGTGATATGCGCCTGGCCTGAGGAGGCGACCACGATGGCGGCAACACTGCTGAGGCTGCGCCCCAGGACACGAGGGAGGCCGCAGGGGGGACGCACTGTTGCCCTGGACCATTCTCACCCCAGCCGGGGTAGTGAGAGGCATCGAGACAGGCGCCCCGTGGCGGGGACCTGGTCAACAGCCCGGTATACACTTCGGACCCCCCCCTTGTCGTGGATAGGCAGGGGACGCGGAGACGGTGACGGTCCCGAAGAGCCAAGAAGGGTTCGACTAGAGGCTTCCCCCCCTTCCCGGCGGAGGTTGCGAACACGTGGAGAGTCGAGCTGGGGAGTCCTGGAGATCCCCCCACAAAGAGGGAGTTGCGGCCACCGTGAAAGACACCTCCCCCCGGGGCCGGCAGGGCAAGAGGAGGCCCGACGGAGCAACTGAGAGGCAAAATGGGGAAAGGGGACGCGAAGCAGTCGAAACTCCCATTTGAGCAGCGTCGCACCAGGCCTGTGGACACGGGAGAAGCAGACAGTGGGCAGGCCACTGCGGCGCAGGAGGGCTCTATCTACGCTGGCATAAAGGACCTGCTGGTCACCATGGAAAAGGGCCTACAGGCGAGTATGGCATCGATTGGGACCAAGATTGATGCCCTCACCTACCGCATGGACAGGATGTCAGAAAGGGTCGACAAACACGCAGAACGCCTCGACATGTCCGAAAGACGGCTCACGGAAGTGGAAGAAGGGCAAATGGAACTTGATAAGGACCGCAAACACATGGCGAAGTTGCTGCAAGTCATACAGGACAAGGCCGAGGATTTGGAAGCGCGCTCCAGGAGGTCTAACATACGAATCACGGGGGTGCCGGCGACGACCCAAACGGGCAAAATGGAGCTATTCGTGGAGAAGTTGCTGATCAGCCTGCTGGGGGAAGGTGTATTCTCCAACATGTTCATAGTGGAGAGGGCACACCGCTCTTTGGGACCGCGTCCACCACCGGGAGCCTCCCCCAGGCCCATAATAGCTAAACTCCTAAATTACAGCGACAGGGACTCAGCTCTGAGAGTCGCACGGCTCGAGTACAGGAGGATCGGAGACGTTTTGCCCCGTACAAACAACAGATGAGAGACCTGGGGCTGGACTATGCAATGCTGTATCCGGCGAAGCTGCGGATAGATCAGGGTGGTCACTCCCATTTCTTCACGGACCCGAAGGAGCTTCAAAAGGCGCTGAAATCCTGGGCAAAAGAGCGGCGCAACAGCCCGAGGGATAGACCAGACGACCCGGGCCCCTCCAGTGGTCTGGAGGATCAATAATGACAGCTCAGCCTCTAGGGACTCGTCCAGCTGGTATCAGGCCGGCGCTCCGCCACTGAGAGGTAACGAGCTACCAGTTTTGCTCGGGGGCCCTCACAACGAGACAAACTGTGCAGATGGGGTGAGCTGTCGAAACATTGGGAGTGAGCACGGACATCGTCACATGGTGAGATTGTTCCTATATATGGGGGCCTGTTTGAACTTGGTGCCACTTGAATACACTACTCGCTCACTCTGACTTACTAGCTTACAGGAGCCTGCTGGAGCTGGCAGTTCTTTCCCCCTGGTCTGCATTGATTGTTCGAATAGTGGGGTGTTGGGGCGGCGGGTGGGCGGGGCGTTAAATTTCGACTGACGGGGACACTGGTCGTGATTACTGATTCTGTTATAGAATGCTGTGGTGGGATTACTGATAGAGGTGATGTGGCGGGGAGCCTGATGGCGAACGTTGGTTTCGGTTAAATGCTTTCTACAGTTCTCTTGGTGACCTCTGCCCTAGAGCTGATCGCACACAGGGTTCCGGCTGGGCCCTATAGTTTTGGTTTGGGGGAAACAGGGAGTGGGGAGGTCTATCGTATCATGCTAGGCCAAGTTGGGGTTGGTCCGCTGTGGGTGGAGGGGGGGAAGACATGGTTGCCATTACGAGACAATGGGAGCGTTACAATTGTTATAGTCTGTTTCAATGTGCCTTGCCTCAAAGAAATCAACGCCTCTGCTGTGACTGTCTGATTGCCTGCTCGTTAGCCTACTCAAGACACTTGCCTACGATGATACTCCCCGAATGGCGCCCTGATGGCTGAGGGGGAGATTGGAAGAGCAGATGAGCGCCCTGGGTTGGTACACGCTTTGACATGGAATGTGAGGGGGCTGAACGACCACAGGAAACTTAGAAAGGTGCTCTGCTATCTTAAACACCATAATATTGATATCGCACTACTACAAGAAACGCATCTTCCGGTCACCAGTAACATGCTACAAACCAGGAGTTTAGCGGGTAACATAGCGGTTGCGGGGTTCACCACTCACCGGCGGGGCGTCCTCACCTGGATAAACCCGAAATCTGGATTTCTCCTGCAGACCATTCGGGTCGACCTAGAGGGGAGGTATGTCCTGGCGTCCTGCACAGGGAGGGGGATGGAATTGCTAGTGGTCAACACCTATGGCCCCAACTTTGACTCTCCTGTATTTTTTGACTCCCTGGCCACCGAGATCTCCAACCACAACAACTCACACATACTATGGGGTGGGGACTTTAACTTGACGTTAAATCCTGACTTAGATAGGTCCTCGGGTCCCGCCCAGCGGCCCTCCGCAGCCGCGCAGTCACTCTCCGCAAAGCTGGTGATGTTGGACATGATAGATGTGTGGCGGAGCAGGAACGACGGGAAGAGTGGTTTTACCCATTACTCAGCGTTTCACGACATACATACAAGGATAGATTACTGGTTTTCCACTGCGGATACTGACCGCTTGATTAAGTGCTGCAAGGTTCTCCCCCGCACCCTCTCGGACCACTCCCCCATTCTGTTAACCCTGGAGACCCCAGTGAAGGGTTACCCTCTGTTTACCTGGTGCTTCCCGCCGTATTCCTTGCTGGATCTGATTTTCCGCGGAGAATTGGTAGAGGCGATCGAGGTGTTTTTTGAGACAAACGTGGGCTCGGATGAAGACTTCCAAACGGTGTGGGAGGCATTCAAAGTCTATATTAGAGGGATAGCAATGTCCAAGCACTCTAGTGTCTTGAAGACTACCAGAGCCACTCTGGCTGACCTTGAGCGGCAATTGCACGCTCTCGAAAAAAGACGCCACTCCCACCCGGACGACTCCGTGGAGGATGAAACTATGCATCTACTGATGGAATACCACGAGGCGGCCGACAGAGAGGTACTACACCTGGGCAAATATGCCACGGCACGCACATACGGAGAGGGAGAGAGACCGGGCGCAGTCCTAGCTAACATTGTCAAAGGCCAGAGGAGAAAGGCACATATTTCTGCTTGAAAGAACGCAAGCGGGGACAGGGTGTCGGATGAGGCGGAGATGGTGGCGGTCTTTCGGGACTACTAGGCGGAGCTCTATTCCTCCAAAAGCGGAGATCTGATGGAGGAAATATGTGATTATTTAGAACATATACAACTCCCATTTCTCCCTCACTCAGACAAGGAATTCCTGATGTGCCCCATTCAGCTGGACGAAATTAGAGAAGCACTAGCTTCTATGAGATCGGGTAGTGCGCCGGGCATGGATGGCCTCTCTGTCGATTTCTACAAAGCGTTCCAGGAACAGCTACTGCCGCACATCCACGCCCTCCTAGACGACATAGGGGTTCAAGGGACCATGCCTAGCTCTATGAGGGAGGCAATGATAGTTACCATTCCTAAGCCGGGTAAGCCACATGTCGACTGTAGCTCATATCGCCTGATATCGCTGCTAAACGTTGACACCAAACTATACGCGAAAGTACTTGCGAACAGACTGGCACTCCTAGCCCCGGATTTAGTAGCCCCAGAACAGGCGGGATTCATCCCATCCAGAAATTTGACTTATAATATCAGAACTGTCTTGGGTACCATCCAACACGTGAGGCAGGACACGCCAGCGGTAGCGCTCTTTTTAGACATGGAAAAGGCGTTCGACTCCGTAGAGTGGCCATTCCTTCTACAGGTGTTACGGAGAATGGGCCTGGGCGAACCCTTTATCCAAATGATTGGCGAGCTCTATGATGGCCCGGCGGCTAGGGTCCGGGTAGGCAATGCGGTATCCCCCCCCTTGTTCATAGGGAGAGGCACCCGCCAGGGATGCCCTCTGTCCCCTTTACTATACGCGCTAGCTGCTGAACCCCTCGCCTGTGCCCTACGAGAGTAACATAGTCACAAGGGAGTTAGGTTCCCCACATACAAGCTGGTCGTATCTATGTATGCGGATGACACCTTGCTATACGCCCACGATCCGGCTGTCTCACTTCCCCCTCTCTTGAGAGAGGTGGTCCGATTCGGCGCGCTCTCGGGACTCAAGGTTAATTGGGCGAAATCTGTGGTACTACCCCTGACTCCTGTGACGACTCGGGTTGGAGACGGAGTTCCCCGTACAATGGACAGAGGAACCGATTAGATATCTGGGGATCCAGATACATACGGACCGGACCTGCTCCTGGGGCAGAACTACGGACGAGCGGTCAGTAGGCTCGAGGATGAGATAGAAATATGGTGTAAACTACCTCTAACACTGATGGGCCGCATAGCCCTGATGAAGATGGTGGTGCCTATTCCTGTTCAACGCTCTACTCTAAATCCTTCTTCCATCATCTAACTAGTCTGCTGATCAAATTGGCCTGGGCAGGCAAACAGGCCCGAGTCAAATGGACTACGCTCTCCCTCCCATACAAATTGGGGGGGGCTAGCGGCGCCGGATCTGGAATTGCACTACAGGGCTGCCCAGGCATCTCATCTACATACCTGGATACATGGCGATCCGCTAATCCTGCATGTCCGACTCGAACGATTATTCGCCCACCCTTTACCGCTCCCGGCCATGATCTGCCAACCGCAGGATCGCCGGATAGGGATATTAGATTCCATATCTTCCACCAACCACGCGTGGCACTCACTCCTATTTCGCCAGGGAGGAGCATTGCTGTATTCACCGGAGATGCTGATCGAGTGGATGCGCTGGCTCCCTCCCATGGCGGACAAAGCGACCACACGGGAACTCGCAAAACTGGGACTGAGCAAGGCGGGAAACCTCTTCCTTGACGGCACGGCCAAGACCTGGGACCAGGCGCGGGGGAACGAAGTTGACCCTCCGCTACTCCAGAGGTTCCACTTCCACAGAACTCGGAGCGCCCTCGCCGAACTCCTGGGTCGGGATATGTCGGAGCCTCCGGACATGCCGGAACTAACTTATGTGATCACACATAAAGACCCCAAGAAACTTTTGACGAACCTTTACGGGATAGCGAGATCCCAGGGGGAACACCAACTCATGAAAGCTCACTTGGAGTGGCAGAGGGACCTAGGTACCTCGCTAGATGACTTGACGTGGAGCTACTGCTGCGAAAGCACGAAGCGTATTTCCCTAAATGGAAAACACCGACTCATACACTTTAAATTCCTTCAAAGAGTGTACTACACCCCAGCACGGCTTCATAGATACGGGCCCGGAGGCGCACTGCGAGCGTTGCAGAGCGGCAGACGCTGACTTCTTGCATTTGGCATGGGGTTGCCCGGCGATACATACATACATTTTGGCGGGACATTTTTTCCGAGATGAGCAGGATTCTGGAAGTAGACTTAGACATGGACCCGGGATTAGCACTAATAGGCAACTCAAAAAGACTTCCGGGGGCGATACGCAGACTCACGGACATGGGGATGCTGATGGCGAGAAGAGTGGTAGCTCAGTGCTGGATGCCGGGCCCTCTTCCCACCAAGGCTAGATGGGCGCGAGACATGCTATACTGCTCCACACAGACGGAGGCATACAGTGAGCTGTTACCCCCAAAATCCCGCCTGAAAACTTCTGGGCCCTTTATAGGACTTACTTGCAGGGTCAGCAGACAGAGAGCGAGGACATCACAGACAGCACCCCCTTGGGGGCAGCCGCAGATCACACACACGATCTGGACTAGGATACTGACACCAGGAGGGGAAGCTACCGGGGGAGTATGAAGCTCTAGGGGGGAGGACAGGGGGAGTAGGGGTTCCATGGGGGGGGGAATTTACGGGGTAGACCGCACACTGTCCGATTTCTTCACTAGCAGGGGTATATCATGCGTGGTTCAAGATCAATCCCCCCCCCCCCCATTCAAGGCCCCTTTGCTCTCAATGGGTTGGTCACATTTGGAGGGAGGATCAGGGAGCGAACACAGTCATGGCAGAGCAGGCTACGCTAGAAGGAGCAAGGTTCTTGGGTAAAGGCTATAGGCAAGATTAGAGGGGGGGTTGTTCTGAGGGAGTTCAGGGGTTGGTGAGAAGGGCGAAAGTTGAAAAACGCACAGAAAGACGGGCAGCCGCCCACTTGTAAGACCTGTACTACATAATGGAACTCAGATGCACCTATGCGCCGCCGTACCCCCGGGTTGTCTGCCCTGAGGCTGTGTACTACCTGTGAAGCACTTAAGGCTAATGACTGTGTCGCGGCTGGCACCGGAGGGGTTGTGGGCCAGAAGCTGTGTAAACTGTATTTCCTTACTCTTTGCAATAAAAAAAAAAAAAACTTCTTCCTTTGTCAGTGTGGGCCAGGGTCATCGGACTCACCACATGAGGTGGAGCCAGCATTGTGGAAGGCAGGCACAACCCTATTCAAGCCCAGGTGCTACTCCTCCCACCACCCTTCATGCAGATATGTCTATTCAGCCTTGTGCTGACTCACCCTGTCTCCTGGAGCCAATCCAGCCCCTGTCACTCGCAAAGCAGACATGGAATACACAACCTAGCAGAGGCAGGCTTGGATGGTTAGGCAAGAAAATACTTACTTTCTAAAAGTGGCATTTTCAAACACTGAATGTTAAAACCAACTGCAGTAAAATATATATTTTACAATTCTGACTTCAGGCTTACTAAACTCAAGTTTATACCTATTTCCCTGAGTCAGTTAGGATTATAAGATGTTATAAACATCTGCCCATTCTGGCCTATAGGAACAGGAAGCCTTGCAATAGTGAAAAACGAAAATGGCGGTAATTCACTATTAAGACATGCCACACACTTCAGGGCATGTCCTACCTTATACTTACAATGCACCCTGCCCTTGGGCCTACCTTAGGGGTGTCTGATATGAATAAAAGGGAACGTTTAGGGACTGGCAAGTGGGTGCACTTACCAAGTCGATATGGCAATACTAGACTGCTCAAAGGCTGTGCAATGGCAGGCCTGAGACACACTTTACAAGCTGCTTCTGTGGGTGGCAAAACCAGTGCTGCAAGCCCACTAGCAGCATTTGATTTGCAGGCCCTGGGCACACATGGTGCACTGTACCAGGGTCTGACAAGTAAATCAAATTGCCAATCATGGAATTACTAATCCATTACATCAATTTACAATAGAGAGCATATGTACTTTAGCACTGACCAGCTGTGGTAACGTGCCCAGAGTCATAAAACCACCAACAAAAGGTCAGAAAAATACCGGAGGAAGACAAAAAGTTCAGGGAGGACCCTGCAAAAAGTCCCAAGCACAACAGAAACCAACAACTATCACAATTGACTCCAGCCCAAAGGGGCTAGTCGCTGTCCTCACCCAATGACAGCAAAAGGAGCCTGGACCCCGTGGCGTATGCCAGCCCGTCTCTGACCGCCAAGGAACAGAGGTATTCAAAGATTGAAAGGGAAACTATCACCATACACTGGGCCTACAGACATTTTCATTTGTATATCTACTGTCACCCCTTTGTGGTCATGACAGACTACAACCAACAAACCAACAAAAATCTCTGTTCCAGGGCTTAGCTTCCAAACCTCTACCCACACTGAAAAGTGGATGCTCCAATTACAGAAGTATGACTGTTGGGTGGAATATCGATCAGGTGCCAACAATCCAGCGGACTGGCTGTCCCAGCACCCACATGCCTCCACCCAAAAAGAGGCAGAAGACACAGAACAAACGGAAGAGTATGTTAGCTACATCAAAGAATAATCCAGGCAGCTTCCCTTCTCACTCAATTCTATTTAAACTGCCACAGAAGTAGGTGAGAGACTGCAGCTGGCCATCACAGAAATCCAGTCAGGGAGCTGGCACTCACTCAAGGAACACCTGTCCCAGAGAACCCCGGGGGCAAAGAGCATTGGCCGATGACAGTGGATGTTTGCTAAGGGGACCCCATCTAGTGATTCCAAGCAGCATGACAGAGCAAGCCGTACATCCCACCACAGCCACCAAGGCATAATTAAGTAAGTAATAGCTTTATTCGATAAAAACATATCATAAAAGCATTTACACATCTTTAAAACACATTTTTGACAACAATTATCACACATAAAAACATTTCATATACAAAACAGCATATTGGGTGAGTAGGATCATTCACTGAATTAACATTTTCCTTGCAGTTCTTAGGCACCATGCCCAACCCAAAAATTTTGCCATACAAGTTGAAAAGAAGGGTCTAGGATCTGTACGTAAAATACGCAGAGCTTCCAAATGAGAGCGAGTTCCCAGGCTTCTACAAATAGGCTTCAACCACCTACGTCTTGGGGCTACATAGACGCTACATTCGAACAACATATGGGACACAGATTCTACCCTTAGATCACAAAAGGGGCAATAGGGTACAGTTTGAGCGGGCGGTTTCCAAGTTGACATGAACTCACATAATGGAAGTACCCCCAACCTGAACTTGATGTATAATGCTCTGTCCCTTGGGTTCTGAATGGCGTCTAGATAGGATTCCCTTAAAGGCAACTCCTTGACTGACAGAAACAGGGCCACAGATTTACAATGATTTGTGCTTCGGGCCCTCTCGCTGTCCACCCATGCCCAATAAACCTTCTTTAGATGTTGTTTCGAGGGTGCAGATTTGTTGGTCCAAGCCTCGCCTAGGCCCAAATTGTATAACAGTTTTTTAACTTCCTTGAGCCAGGTGATCTTATGAGAACCCGATATTGACAAAATGTCATTTAAGGCGTCTGCGTAACTACTTAATTCCTGCACATTCCAAATTCTGGACCATAACAGGAGTGGGCGTAGTTTCGCTTGGTCGCAGATTGCCCGGGTGCCTGCATCTATCAGCAATGGGATTGTTGGCGTGCTGTGGGGCAACCCCATAAGGTCTTTATGAAAGTTGTTCTCAAGATGGGCCAGAGTGTCAACTTTTTGGGTGCCCCACAGCTCGGCACCGTAAAGTGCCGCGCTTACAACCCTTGCCCTGTAGATGTCTAGGGGGGCCCCTATAGGTTTTGATGGAGATGCTCGCTGCTCCTTAAGTAGCGCACCTGCCACCCTTTTGTGGGTAAGGAAGATTTTTTGATGGTGTGCCTTCCAGCTCATGGTATCACTAATGCGTATGCCCAAATAATCAAATTCTTTCACGCGATCAAGTGGGACAGAATCCAGGACCGGAGGGTAAACAGATTTTTTTGGCGGATTAAGAACTAAAAACTTAGTTTTACCTATGTTTATTGCCAAGCCCCTTTCATTGCAGAAGGTTTGGAAACTGGAAAGCAGCAATTGGATGCCCATTGGTGATTTTGAGATTAGGAGGGTATCGTCCGCGAACAGAAGCGTTGGGATCTTCCTTCCAGCCAGGGTGGGTGCATCTGATGGCTGTTGTAAAAGATGCTCCACCACTCCGTTGATATAAAGAGAGAACAGAGTGGGGGCAAGCACACACCCCTGGCGGACGCCTCTGTCCACGGGGATACGAGATGTTTTCTCTCCCTGGGCACCCCATCTAATTTGGGCAAAATTCCTATCATGAAATTTTACAAGCAGTGAAAGGAGATAGGGGGGGAGGCCTAACCCATCGAGGACGTTCCATAGAAGCGTGCGTGGTACCAGGTCGAAGGCAGTCCGCAGGTCAATGAAGACTAAATACAGACTGCCCCCTCCCAGCACCACCACTTTCCAATAGATCATTAGAAAACGGAACGTCTGCTCGATTGTACCCGTACCTGTTCTAAAACCTGCTTGGAGATCTGATAGGATATGGTTGTTATCTACCCACTCGATAATCCTGCCCAATACCACCTTTCCTGCTACCTTTTGAGAAGAATCTAGTAAGCTGATTGGGCGGTAGTTTGCTGGGTCGTCCCTAGAGCCTTTTTTAAAAATAGGTACGACCTCAGCGCCCCTCCATGAGTCGGGAAAGACTCCACCCAACATCACTTCGTTCAAAAGCGAGGAAATTAATCTACTCCAGGAAGATGGATAGTTCTTAATTAGGTCTCCTGGAATACCGTCTGGACCTGCTGCTTTATTTGAGACAATGGATTGAATTGCTCTTTCTACTTCTAGTTTAGTGAAAAGGCCATCGTGGCACGGGAGGTTAGTAGTAAAGCCCATGAGTGGGCAAGCTGCCTGGGATGTACCTAGAGGAATGGAATACAGTTGCGAAAAATGGTCAAACCATGCTCCCCCTGTGATGTTACAAGTTAGTTGCTGGTCAATGGGCTTTTCCCTAGATCTTAGTAGGTTCCAAAACCTCTTTGCATCCTTCCTGGTACTGGCCTCTACTAGATCTCCCCAGAAGTTAAAATCATAAGTCCGTTTGGCTTCAGTTATGATTTTTTTATAAGATTTTCTGGCAGCCCTGATAGCAGCCGCGTCTTTGGTCTTTAGTGTCTCAACAAGTTCCTTCTTGGCCTCACGACATTTTTGAGTGAACCATTTCTCCGACTGCTTGGGGAAAAATTTTGGGGGACCTCTTCGAGTGGTTTGGGGAACAATAAATAGGTCGCTCAGTGCCAATACAGTCTCAGTGAAAAGAGGTAGGACCTTGGTATCATTTTGATTAAGAGGGCTCAACCGGGGCTCCACCTCTTCCAAAATTGCCCCGGCTTGGGCCATCCTTATCTCGTCAGCTGAAACTTTTGCCCATTTTAAACGCCTGCTACAATTTGTGGGGACCACTTCATGAGAGGATTTCCACTTATGACTAGTTAAGCCTTGCCTTCCAGCCTGCCAAGGGGGTGCAATAGATAGCGATAAGGGGTTATGGTCGCTATCGACCGACACTATAACCTCCATATCTAGGTGATATTGCCAAAGGTTATAATTAAGCATGATGTAATCAATCCTAGACGTGTGGTCTTGTCTATTGTAAGTGTGGGCACCCATAAGGTCAGATTTAGATCGGCCATTTGTCGGTCGCAAATTGTGCTCCATGCACAAGGCATTGATCTCTATTGCGTTTTGCGACCATTTAGGTATCGGGTCAAGGTTCAAAATCGGAATACCTCTCCTGTTGTCCTCCTCAAAGGTGTCCAAGATGTCTTCTCTAGCTAAAGGCTCGAAACAGCAGTTGAAATCCCCTGCAAGCATTATAAGGGAATCTGCATCGCAAGCGGCCAGATTGTGGTTTAAGCCTGTAGATGGTAGATGGGATGCACCGCCTTTAGCACCCCTCAAGTAGATGTTGAAAATTTCCATATTTCTTCCCCCTTTATGTGTTACCGTAAGCCACTGGAGGTCCAAAGATTGAGTTTTCCTTTCTTTTACCCTGTAGTCTAAAGCAATACTGATCCATATGATGAGTCCACCTGACGGGCGACCTTTGGACCCTTGTTCCTGGACTGCGGGGATAAAGAAGGTGGTAAATCCCACTCGGTGTCTTGGTTCCAAGCACCAGGTTTCCTGCAGAAGACAGATGTGGAAGGGTTCCAAAAAGGCGTTCCATTCGGGGATGTCAAAATTGCGGCCAAGACCAGCCACGTTCCAGGATAAGATTTTTAGGACTGCGTCAGATGCAGGAAGGACTCTGACGGGGTCAGTGAGCACAGGCATTAAAGGGACAATCGCATCCACTGATTTTAGAGGCGTCGCAAGTGGCTCAATTTGGGGGAGATTGGAAGACACATAAGGGGCGAGGCAAGTGATATCCGATTGTTCAAGAGTGGTAAGTACAGGAAAGGTCACACAAGACAAATTTGGCCGCTCTTCCCTTTTGCAAATAACTGTTGTGTCCAATGACGTTTCCACCCCATCAACCCTTACGTTGTTGGTTCGTCCTGCTCGGTTTAACAAAGGTTCTGAAGCTGGACAATCGGTGAAATGTTGTCCTTGCAAAGTTATGGATACCCTTCGTGTTTGCTCAACTGCTTGCACAGGGAGTCAATCCACCTCCTCCAAACCACCGAATCTATTGTAAGTGGAGAGGCCATTCCAATGTAACAGGTTCTCCCTATGGCCCCTAGAGTTATTCGGCCGTTGATGGTGCTGAACCAGTGTCCAATTATCCCCCTGGTTACAACTCGATCGGGGAGGATAGAAAAAGGATAGTGGCTTGGCTTTCACTAGAGAGTCATCATTGTTGGGCCAACTACAAATATGGTGCGCCGTGTGAGGATCTTCGAAAGTCACTACTATGCAGTCCCCCGGGCTAGATTTCAGCGTTGGCCCTACCCAAGGGGTTCTGCGAACCATCAATACCCTACTTCTTCTACCATTGGGAATTGGTCTGTTGACATTCAACCAATGCATTATTTTATTTTTAAGCGACCAATGGTTTTCAAATTGACCATTACTTAACGTAGGGACACCCGTCAAGACAGCGACATAGTCGTTTGCCTCTGGAGGAAGGTCAATGTAGCCACCCCTGAAGTTTTCTTTGGCTGGGAGGACCTGAGTTTCACTAGGGACCGGTCTAGTTACTGTTTCGTGTTGGGGATGTTGCGAGTTGCGGGTGGAGCCTCGTGGAGGAGGCTTAGGTTTAACACGAGCTTGCTCCACCGTAACTGACCTTGGTTTAGGAACAGGTTTTGTTGTGAGTGAAGCTGAAGAGGAAGCTGGATTGGTTTGTGGTGCGGCAGGTTGCGGGGTTGGGTCAGCTGCAATAACGCCCTGGTTTTCCAGACTTTTCAACCCAAGGGTGGCTAGCGCAATAATGCTCTTCTCCATTTCTAACAAATTATTTTCAATCCTTGAAAGTCTTAGGTCCAAAGGAGACAAGAGTTTTTTAAGAGTGTCCCAAACCACTTCTATAAATTCTTTATTGTTCTTGGTTAGCCCGTCTACTTCAAGGACCTCGTCTGTTGTGATATTCAGAAGGGAATTAGATGGATTTTTTTCCTGTCCCTCACTACAAGGCTGGATATTAATGGTAGATTTAACTCCCGTATTCAAAGGTGTGATGTTATTCGTGGGCAGATTTTTTGGAACCGCAATTTTCGCTTTCTTACGGGAATAAGCTGAGCGGGAATTGCGTTTCCTCTTGGGTTGATTACCACTGGGGATATTGTGAGTCAAATTCGAGAGGGGTACGATGGGGGCGGGGATGGGGATGCTAGAAGGTGTTAATGTAGCATCCTCAATCCTACTTTCTGCGGCAAGCGTGGGAATGGCCGGGGTCGGTGAATGGTGGATGTCTACCTGGGCGACTATGCAATTAAGGCGGGCTGGACGCTCCGGAGTAACAGAGGCAGCTATGTGACCAAGGGAGGATTTTTTAGAGAGTGCAATTACTTGGGACACTCTTCTTGCGGCGTCTAATTCTAACGAGACCCGGGTCTGAAGCTTAGATATTTCCTCGTCTATAGCTATATTAGTGCGGGTTATAAAATCATCCATGGGGCCGCTGACTAGTGACCCCCGTTTCGAAGATTTGCTACGCGTTACCCTTGGATCCATAATTCTCGGGCGCTGTGACAAGGATAGATCTATTTCCCCTCGGTAAGTAGTTTGTCTACCGATGCAATCAAACAAAATTAACCAAGAGGGGTAGCCCAGTCCAGTCCTCTTAGGCCTCGAACGGCCTAAAACGGTCCCGCCCTTGTCCCGGGCTTCTCCCGGCGCCCTCCCGCGCGCTCCCGCGCCGCGGGAAAGGTGCTTGGCTTTTATGCCTGTGAGGCTGATGGAAAAGGGGGGTGGAGCCGGCAGGGAGAGCAGCCCAGGTGGTAACGGGCGCGCGGGGGCTCCTGGTCCTCGGAGTCCCCCGCTAGGAGCTCGCAGCCCTGCCGGTCAGGTGAAATGCCCAAGCCTCCACAGGAAATTGACGATGACAGGCTGTTAACCGCGCTGCGGGACCCGCGAAGCGGGTCCGGCAAGTCGCAGCGGTAACAGCGGCAGCAAAGAGCAGGAACCCACCAAAAGTCCAAGGTGAGGCTGGCGTCTTGTTAGCAAAGTGCCCAAAAGGAATCCACTCAGAGGGTGTTGAGGCGCCGATTAAGAGCACAGAATGGGGGTGGAGCCGGCAGGGAGAGCAGCCCAGGTGGTAACGGGCGCGCGGGGGCTCCTGGTCCTCGGAGTCCCCCGCTAGGAGCTCGCAGCCCTGCCGGTCAGGTGAAATGCCCAAGCCTCCACAGGAAATTGACGATGACAGGCTGTTAACCGCGCTGCGGGACCCGCGAAGCGGGTCCGGCAAGTCGCAGCGGTAACAGCGGCAGCAAAGAGCAGGAACCCACCAAAAGTCCAAGGTGAGGCTGGCGTCTTGTTAGCAAAGTGCCCAAAAGGAATCCACTCAGAGGGTGTTGAGGCGCCGATTAAGAGCACAGAATGGGAGTGGAGCCGGCAGGGAGAGCAGCCCAGGTGGTAACGGGCGCGCGGGGGCTCCTGGTCCTCGGAGTCCCCCGCTAGGAGCTCGCAGCCCTGCCGGTCAGGTGAAATGCCCAAGCCTCCACAGGAAATTGACGATGACAGGCTGTTAACCGCGCTGCGGGACCCGCGAAGCGGGTCCGGCAAGTCGCAGCGGTAACAGCGGCAGCAAAGAGCAGGAACCCACCAAAAGTCCAAGGTGAGGCTGGCGTCTTGTTAGCAAAGTGCCCAAAAGGAATCCACTCAGAGGGTGTTGAGGCGCCGATTAAGAGCACAGAATGGGGGTGGAGCCGGCAGGGAGAGCAGCCCAGGTGGTAACGGGCGCGCGGGGGCTCCTGGTCCTCGGAGTCCCCCGCTAGGAGCTCGCAGCCCTGCCGGTCAGGTGAAATGCCCAAGCCTCCACAGGAAATTGACGATGACAGGCTGTTAACCGCGCTGCGGGACCCGCGAAGCGGGTCCGGCAAGTCGCAGCGGTAACAGCTAAACATAAAAAGTTGCAAAGGGATAAAAATGACAAAGGTACATAGTATTTGTCTGGAATAAGACTCTGGTCTATGCCACATATTTACCATCTATGTGTGGCATACAACAGAATGATGGGAATGTATTGAAGAATGTGAGTGGAGTGATAGAACTTTAGGTAGAATTATTTGGTGAGAATCTGAGAGAATGAAAGTATGAATGAAGTGTGGATTGTTGCTGGGTAGGCCTTGTAGTGGAAATGTACCTTTGTCATTTTTATCCCTTTGCAACTTTTTATGTCTGTTGTGCAATATTATGTGTTATTTATGTACGTTAAAAAAATCACTTTTGCTCTATATCAATTCTAAAGGTGTATAGATAAACAAATAAAAATACATATATTTTTGGAAAAAATTCTCTCCCTTGCATATATTTGGATTGTATATATTTTGTCCGGTGCAGTGCCAACTCCTAGATTTATCACCCCTCATACATCGGGATCCCAGCTTTGGGACCATTAAACCAATTGGCGGGGTACGTGCTTTGTTCTTTATTCACATGTACAAAAAGTGTCATTCAATTCTTGATACATAATGTTCCTGCGGTGCTGGTTGGTGCCTCACAGCCACAAGGGCAAGGGGTTGATTTAGTTATCAGTCCACTCATGATCAATTCAGTGATGTGACAACGTCCACAGAATAGGGATGAATTTCCCTTCTGGTTGACCGAAAACACAAGATACTCACAATGAGCTTACCTAAAGGCCTTATTCCCAATCTGGCAGATTTTTCCACTTGGGGGAGGTCTACTCGCTGTGTTTTGGCACCCCCTCCATGACTGCACTTCTGACGGTTCTTAAAAAGAAAAGGTTTGCGCGGAACATGGGGCAGAAGCTGCCCTGGAGTTGGGGATGTGATTAGTAGGGGCTTTCCCGATAGTCTCTGACAGGATTCTGGCTAACGTCAAGGGAAGCAGTTAGCTTACAGGAAGAGTCAGCACCTTGAGGCAGTGGCGAACATAGATAAACAATGTGAATTACCAAAGATTATTGCGAAAATTTATAAATCATTGGGGTGCAATAATCTGGGAATTAGACCTTCCAATCAAATGCAGAATTAGTGCCAGCATGAAAAGGAGGGGTATCCAGTTTTTCCTAAAAAGGCTTGGAATAGAAATCAGCGGCAGCAGCGGCAGAAGAAGCAAGGTTCGGGTGCAGGTTCACCGACACCTGAAGCTTCTGATGGTATATATGATTTGCGTGACCGCTCAAAAATTAAGACACCAGAGATTTTTGAAGTTCCTGATCCGTGCTCTCCACGTTCCTTTCAGGAATCGTCGGATCCATAGTTCGGTGGTGCAAAGAGACAGGATCGCAGACAAGGCAAGACCAAGCAACAACGACGTGATCCGCCAAGCCAGTTTGGCGTAAAAGCGAAACCGGAGTGAGTACCTTCTTTTTGAGCCCCGTTTAACAATGAATTATGCCTCAGACAGGGAGAACCCTGCTCCTTGATTGGAGATGGGCAGTGACACTCCTCGACAGCGCAGCAGAAGTTACCATAGTCCGAGAAGCACTCCATCCTTGTCTGGAGGCTAGAGCAACTAATACTTTCATTACAGTGGAAACAGCAGATACACGAGTTGCACACCCGATAGGCTTTATGAAATAGTCCTACGAATTGAAGGTGATATCAAAAGGACAATTCATGCAGACTTCTGGGACAAACTTACCTCCTCTTATGACATTTTATTGGCAGAGGAGGATTGGCCTCCTCCATTCATTTTAGCTTGTCCCGGAGGGGAGGACGTGATTCTCCAGAGTTTTTCCCATTACGTCTCAGAGGAGGCGAAACAGGCTTACGCGTCGGAATGGGCTTCAGCTCTGTGTATCATATTCAAGTGGGCTGGGATAAAGATTCACCAGCGCATGAAATTAGTTTGCGATCTATGCCACAGCTGCAATCACAATATTGAATCTGTCAGGTTCCTCCTTCCACAATCCTCGGGATTGTGCTGATGCTTAAGGGGGTCCACCTCTCGACGGCCCCAAGTCTGGAATAAAAAAAAACACAAGGACTGGTGGGATAGTCAAGCGGGGGAAGAAAAGGATAAGAACAGCGTGGAGGGAGACCTGAGGATGACACAGTAACACAACGTATTTGGTTTAGTACTCAGTTAATACAGCTAAAGGAAGCATTGATACATGAATAACAATAAGGTCTGTAACACACTAACTGTAAAATAAGAAAGTGAGACAACAATGCCAGAAGAGAGAAGAGGGTAGTTGCAAGTTCTCAACAAGAAAGTACTTGGAAGAGAGAACAAACATCGGATGCAATTCCTACACCAACATAGCATTGATACCCTGTTAACAAGAGAGAAGATTTTCCATACACCTACCAAAGGTCACATGTGGATTTGCCTGATATGCAAGACAGAGTCTGTCTGCACACCCTTTCAGGTCCCTCTCTCCTAGGAAATGAGAAAATAAAGAACAACTAAATGTGAAGAATTAACAAAGGGTAAGGATACAATTACTGTCTTGTACTTGCCCAATAGGAAATGTGCTCACGTTTCTTTAGGTATCACAATACCCCAAGCCATTCTCATAAAATACGGTTCTCAGGTTAATGTCTAGACCTTTGTACGATCCACAACCCTCAGTTGAGTGTAAACCTCATGCTTACGAATACGTTCACTGAGGAAGTTTCCTGTTCGGCATAAGAACGAAAACAATGTTCCACAAACAATACCGGTGGTACTGTGATCGCTGAGTTGCTCCTCAACAGTATCTGAGAAACCTAGGCCATTCAAAGTTGAGGGTTCACGGTACAGCCCTAATGAGGAGAAGTAGCTACTCAGGTAAAATCGGTTAGGTTACTCACGCTAGACGGACAGGTCCTGTCGGATAGAATGTGTCAATACCCCCGCATGAGACCTCAGCCGGACACTGGTCTCTCCAACAGAAAGGTATTGAGTGACAAAGGCCCTGTGATACGAAAAGCACTCCTCTGCAAGAGACCACCAGATAGCGGCTCTCGGCCAACAGAGGAGAGAGAGAGCGCTAGTGGGGTAACAACCTCATCAGCCTCCACAATTACGAGTCAGACGGTCCAGACAGTGCACAACACACTCTTACTGCCTTAGGTCCTGTAATCCTAGGAAAACCTGCTACGGGAATCCGTCAGGATAATCGGCAGCGATTGTTTCTCAGCCGCCCTATAACCTGGTATCCGGCGTCACCCCCGAGTCACGTGGGGCCTGACTCTCATGTTGCTCGCCGGGAAATGTAGTCTGTGGAGGTTGGGTTACTTCCTGGTTCACACAGCTGTGTGCAAGTCAATGTGCAACCGGCAGCTAGTCCCTGACACAATCAAACACGAGGTGAAAGCTTCCATAAGTGAGATTTTGACACATTTGAGTACCAAGGTGTCATTGAATCCTGTGTATTGTCAATAAATAATCCTCTTTTTCCAATTTCCAAACCGTAAGGTTCATATTGCATGGTTTTAGATTACAGACAAGCAGTCATGTTCATACATTTCCAGGACAAAACACACACACCTCTGCGTTAGTGAATAATACTGTTTTCAAAAAGTATAAAACTACCTTGGATATATCCAATGGTTTTTATAGTCACAATTTGGTTACTGAAAGCCGAAATTGGACGGCATTCACCGCTGTTGGCACAAAAAAAAAAGATTTATGCTTTTGCATATGGGCTATAAGAATAGTCCTGGAGCTTTTGCAGCATATATAGTGTTGCTATTGCATGAGATCGATCCTGAGGCTTTCTCCTACGTCGAAGATATCTATTTGAAGGATGTTTAATTGATTCCACATCTTGTTCGTATGGAACATATAATACTGAGTTTTGCTGACTTAGGTTACAAATTCAACTTTGTGAAATCCCATATCGCTTGCTTAGCGGCACTTTTTCGGGGATACGATTTGACTAATGAAGTTCCATCAACATTGAAATAATTACAATCCGTGCTGGGATTTTAAAAATTTTGGGAGGACATACATTCCTGATTATGCACAGCGTATCAAACCACTTTACGCAGTGATACAACCAACGTTTTTGTCTTCCACCTGGCTTCCGGAACATACCACGATCATTTGGTCTTTGCAGTCTGATCTGTTGCGACCAACTTCTTGTTAACATGTGATAATTTGACGAACTTGGTTATGCGAATTGTGCCATGGGCAGTAGGTTTCACTTATTTTAAGTTCAATGAAGGCGACACAGTACCAATAGCTTATAATTTGCATTTGAACACATCAGCAGAAATGCTCTTTTCTCCAATTGAAAAAATATTGACATCTGTACAGATTGCGATTCTGAAAGAACGCTCTCTGGCGCAGGGAAAACACATTCTTGTGGTCTCACCTGTACCTGATTTAGAGGCAGTGACCAAGGCGAGTGTTCCGAATTCTAAAGCATTGCATCCACGTTGGATAAAATTGGCTCATTCTTTGGCATCGGCTGATGTCACTTTTATCTTTGATCCTTCTTTGCCGACAATGTAGTTTTTACAATACAAACATGTTCATCCTCCTCCACTGTCTTTGCTTCCTCAAGGCCAGTACAAATCTATTACCTGTACCAACGGGTCTGCTCAGCCGGTCCTTGGGCCAAAGCACGCTTATTTGATGGCTTGCGCTATTGTAGCTGGTTCAATTGTAAATGGTGAATTTAAGTCTTCCATTGTCCATACACAGGCGCTTTGGGACTGTACAACTCAATTAGCGGAGCTGCGTGCATTGATTTTGCTCTAGAATTCACTCATCCTGATGTGAACACTCTTGTGTGCGATTCCTACTACTGTGTACAGGCTATCAATGATAACGTATTCTTTTGGTCTCAAAATGACTATCGAGACTCTAAAGGTAGCGCAATGAAGCATAAATGCTTTGGGTTTGAGTGGCAGAACTTAAAGAACGTTTGCCATTCACACAGGTTATCCATACTCTAGGTCATCAGTGTGTGGGAGCACATGCTGTTGATAACTATTTGGCTGATGAAGCAGCGAAATCTGCAGTAGCCACATGTTCAGTAGAGTTAGTTACTAGGTCCATGACTAAAATTGATAATGATATTCTGGCTGCTGTTGCTTCTATGAAGGGTGGGACGGAGTCCCGCAAGGGTTCCCTTCCCTGAACAAGTCCCATATGCTCGATTCCCTACGTTGGGGATCGGCTGATACCCAATGAGGATCACAGACTTCCTTTGATTGTAACCGCACATGAAGGCATGCTTCTACACATGCCAGGGTTTCAGTGACAGATTCTATTTTACAGCAATGTTATTGGTGAAATGAAATGAAATGAAAAGTGAATTTATAGAGCGCGATTGCTGCCCAGGGGCGTCCAAGCGCTAATGTAGGCTAGTAGTAACAGAACATTTAAAAAGAATCAGCCAGAAGAATTAACAGGGGGTAGTGAACAGGAAGGTTTTTAATTGTTTCCGAATGACAGCAGATTGGGATTGGATCGAAGTTGAAGAGGGAGAGAGTTCCACAACTTGGCAGCGTTTAGTGCAAACATCCTGCCACCAGCTCTTGCTCTTTTTACTTTGGGTATTGAGGCTAGAAATGCCTGGGAGGAGCGGAGATTTCTGGTCGGGTGATAGTGAGCTATTAGATTGTGGCTAATTGCTGGTCCCGTCTGCCAGAAAGACTGATGAGAGATACACATTGCCTTGAAGGCAATTCTCTGTCGAACCGGTAGCCAGTGCAGCTTGCTAAGTCCGGTTTTGACTGATTGTCTGCGAGGCAGCTGCAGCAGGGTGCGAGCTGCGCAGTTCTGGACTACCTGGAGCTTTCGCAGTGTGAATTCCGGGGCACCAAGGTAAAGGGCATTACTAAAGTCCAACCGGGACTGGATCAGACCCTGGACTGCCACCTGGTTGGCCTCCATAGGTAGAAGCGGGAGAACTTTCCTCAACATTCTGAGGAGGCCAAAACAGGTCGCAGACAGTTTGATGGCCTGAGTGTTAAAAGAAAGGGTCTTGTCAAGTCAAATCCCTAAGCTCTTTATGTTGTCTTTAGGTGTTGGGGGAGTGCCCAGGCAAGGGGGCCAGAGGGAATTGAATGGTGCTGGAGATGTTGGTCCTTGGAGCATCAGCTCTGTTTTTTCCCCATTGAGCTTCAGGGAAGACGTTGTCATCCATTTCTTAATTTCTTCCAGGCAATTCATAAGACCTGATGAAGGCGGTCTGTTGCCTTCCTGCGCCAAGGAAACTACTAGCTGAGTGTCGTCAGCGTATGAAATGATCTTAATACCAAACAGCTGAATGACCTCGGCCAGTGGTTTCATATAAATGTTGAATAGCGCAGGGCTTAAGGAGGAGCCCTGCAGTACCCCACAGCTCAATGATCTGCTGGCAGACATCGTATCCCCGTCAAAAATCTGGAATGATCTATTGCTCAGAAATGATTCGAACCATCTAAGTGCATTGCCTGTTATTCCTATATTAGATAGGCGGTTCAATAAGGTGGCGTGATTGACCGTATCAAAGGCAGCACTTAGGTCAAGGAGGACCACTGCCACTGATCCTCCTTGATCCAGAATCCTTCGGGTTTCTTCGGTGACCGCCAGTAAGGCGGTTTCGGTTCCATGCCTGGGTCTGAAACCTGTCTGGGTGGCATCCAGTAGCAAGTTGTTCTTGAGGAACTTCATCAGATGGATATTGATGTGCTTCTCGAGAATCTTGCTGACCCAGGGGAGAAGCGAAATTGGGCGGTAGTTGCGAGGATCCTCTGGGTCGAGATTTGGCTTCTTAAGCATAGCCCGAACCATGGCTTTCTTCCAAGCAGTGGGCACGGTGCAGGATGAGATGGAAGCATTTAATAGGTTCAGTATTACAGGCAGGGTGGCCTGGCTTGCCTTTATCATGGGCTCTGGTGAAGCTGGGTCACGTGGGGATCCTGATTTTACTTGGTGAGCTTGCTGGTCAAGAGCTTCAAGATCTAGAGGGGGGAATTGGTCTAGTGATACCCGGTCCGGGGAGGGGGCCTGTCTCAGTGGTACCTGGTCATTTGCTCTAAGATCCGTGACAGCCGTTGGGAACGTGGAGTAGATCTGAGATACTTTTTTATGAAAAAATTCCACTAGATCGTTACATTGGGCTTGAGTCTTAGCAGGAGGTGCGGATGAGCTAGCCACTTTGGTTAATTTTTTCACTAAGTGAAAAATTTCCTTGGGCTCGGATTTAGCTGCCATGATTTTATCGGCAAAGTGAGCTGATTGAGCGACCCTTATCCCACCTTTGTAGGCTTTAATTGCTTCTCTGTATTGGCGCTTTTTTTCTGGTAAATAATCCAGGCGCCACGATCTCTCTAATTTCCTACAGAGACGTTTTTTGTCTCTGAGGGTGTCTGAGAACCAGGGGGCTGATTTATGTGCCCTTTTAGGTGTAGTCTTGCGAAGTGGAAGAGAGGTTTCGAGAGATTTTATAATCCAGTCTTCGTATGCCTTATGTGCTACGCTAGGGTCTGCGTTGTAAGACAGGCAGGTAGCTTCTAGATTATGAGTCCAGGATTCAATGGGTAATCTGGCCCAGTTCCTCATGTTCTTAACTTGAGGTATGGGAGATGTAAATTTGCAGGTGGACCAGGTGTAGGGGATAAGGGAGTGCTCGGTCCAGGGGAGGCCGATTGGTTGGCCAACTGATAGCTCTGTACAATTACTAAAAACAGGGTCCAATAGATGACCTTTGGCATGTGTGGGGGCTGTGACCCGCTGATCTAATTGTAATGCCGCTAGGTCATCCACCAGTTCCATAGCAATATGATCTAGGGTCGTGTCAAAGTGTAAGTTAAGGTCACCTAGAAGTGTAAAATTAGAGGTGACTGTAATTTGTTTGGCTAAAATGGTGGGGAGTGATCTGTGAAAAGGTTTTGGTGGGCCTGGAGGACGATAGACGAGAGTGCCAGAAAAGGAGCTGTTAGGAGAGAAGTCTATACTAAATGTTAGACTCTCACACTCCGGGATTGATTTGGGGGTGGTGCGGCAGCGATACTGATCTTTGAGTATGATTGCCAGACCTCCCCCTTTCCCCTCTGTTCGGTCTAATCTGTTAATTTGAAAACCGGGGGGCAGGGCAGTAACTATTTCTGCTCAGAATGAGGTGTGAGCCAAGTTTCTGTCAAAAAGACTGCATCGGGCTTGCGTTCTTCTAACAGGAGAGCGATTTCTGTCCTGTGTTTTGGCAAAGACCTACAGTTGAGTAGGAACATACTATATTCCTGTCTGGTATCTAATGACTTATTGGCTCTGAATGTATGTCTGCAACCGAAGCAGTGGTGGTATGGTTTATAGGAACAAACCCGTAATTATGTACTGTTTTGTGACATTTGTGAACAGATTAAGCCATCTACGGGTACACGTCCACCACATACACAGTTATACATTTGGTTGTATTTATCTTGATCACTGTAGTCCTTTGTCCTCAGACACTGCGAATAAACATATTTTTGTTGCAGTGGATTCATGCACAAGATTCCTTTGGGTTTGGGCGCAACGCAGTGCTGACGCTCGAAATGTCATTAGAGATTTTGTTGGGACTTTTGCCTGTGGCACCTTCCATTCTGACCAAGGTCCTGCATTTGCCTCTAAGGCTTACAAGGACGAAATGAGGTCTCTGGGGGTGCTAGTGCAGTTTTCGTCTCCATACAGGCCTGAGGGCAATTCTATAGTGAGCGAATGAATCGTGACTTAAAGCAATCTTTGACAGCTAGAGTCTTAGGTACTGGCAGGGGTTGGCTAACTCATTTGTATGGGGTTCAACATGCACTAAATCAGGGGTCCCCAAACCGGTCCGGGAGGGCCGGATCCATGCTAGATTTTTAAAATAACTACATGTATCTCAATGGGGATATCCCAAAAATCTGGCATGGATCCGGCCCTCCAGGACCGGTTTGTAGACCCCTGCACTAAATAATCTCCCAAGAAGATCTCTGGGTGGGAGGATCCCATATGAAATGGTCTTTGGCATTAAGATGTTTGTGCCAAACCTTGATGGTCTAGACTTTATTGCGGCTGCTGCAACATTTAATGTAGATAACCATTCTACTATTTTGCAGGAACTACAAAAGACCCTTGACACACTCTCTAAAGATCATTGGTCCTCGTCGACCGAAGCAGAGGTGCTAATTCCTATTACTGGCTGGCTTCCTAAATTTGGTGATCCATCTGATTCGAGAAAATCTGGAGAACTAAAAAGAATTTGGTCTTTCTTATTGAGCACCTGTCCCAGTTCTTGGATTGAAGGGTACTCATACAGTGATCTTGCCTCCTTTGCCTGGCCCCGAAGAAAACAGATTTATTTCTATTGACAATGCAAAGCCACACCATATGGCTGATACTGAATTGTAAGACTCCAAGTATTCCGAGCCGGGATCTTTCTCTGAATCCAATGGCTTCAGCTTCCTCGACTGCTTCCCGCGAAATGGAGGGGGAGTTGGAGACTTCTATTGATTTCTTGCCTGTTGTGAATTCTACTTCCACTAATACAGACATTGAGTATGATTCTCCACCAACTGAGGTCATCATTGATATTCCTGACAGCACTCTATAGGGTCTGTCTGATGCTTCCCATCCTACATTGTTTAGTTTGGGAGCGAGTGGTTATTATATGGATTGTGCCAGTTTCTCATTAGACTCATCTTCTTCGTCCTCATCTGTGACGACCCCTTCGACTTGTACATGTCTTTTCATTGCCTGGTTCAAAAAGACGTACCTGGTCCCACCCTGGTCCCACCCTGGATCTACATCTGTTTGGTATTCCTTTTCATGTGTTTCATGTGGTTCGAGGCGGAGAGAATCTGGGGCCCGTCAGGCAAAAAATGGATGCAACATATTTATTATTGGGGGCAGTATATAGACGATTGCCTTTTAATTTGGACTGGTTCAGTTGATGAACTCAAAGGGTTCTTCGACTATTTGAATGACAATAGGCTGAACCTTGAATTTACAACCCATTATGATACTAATAGCATTACTTTTTTAGATATTGAGTTGTTTATTGAAGATGGTAATCTGTGCAGTCGCATGTATCGTAAGCCTACCAGTTGTAATGCTGTTCTACACGCCCAAAGCTGTCACCCTACGAGCCAAATAAATGCCATACCATATGGCGAAATGGTGAGGGCGAGACGCAATTGTTTAATTGACAGAGACTTTGAATCTAACCTTACAGACCTATCACGGAGGTTCATTACGCGTGGTTACCAGAGTAAAGTGGTCGAGAATGCTGTGGTAAGGGCAAAGAAACTTAAGAGATGTAAAACTTTAGATAAAAGACCATGTGAGAATATCACTAGGGACATGAAGATACGTTTGATTACTAACTTTAGTACTGATAGTGCTAAACTGTATAGTATAATGAAAAGACATTGGCATCTATTGAGCATGGATAAAGACTTACTGCCCTTTGTTGGAAACAGACCAGGACTGACCTTCAGGAAGGGTCACACTTTATCTAATTTTATTAGTCCCAGTTACCCTGTGAAAAAAACAGAGTCCAATTGGCTTACTGAAAGATCAAAGTTTTTTTTTAAATGTGGTAAATGCAGCTCTTGCAGATGGGCCAAAACTAAAGTAAAGACTTTTAACTATAATGATACTGGAGATCACTGTATTGACATGTTCATCAACTGTGACACTACTTTTGTAGTTTATGTTATAGTGTGTTCACGTAAACAGATATATGTTGGGAGCACTATCAGGAAATTGAAAGAAAGGATGGTGGAGCACTTTAGAGCTTTAAAAACAGGAGATACCCGCTATCCTATTGCTTCTCATATTGTCAGGAATTATGAAGAAAAAGAGAAACATGTGTTTAGTTACCACAGGATTGATCATGTCAAACGCGATCCCAGAGGTGGAAATAGACAGTTACAACTGCGACGCAGAGAGGTAATATGGCTAATGATACTTAAAGCTGTTGAACTAGGTTTAAATATTGACCACAAATTTGAATTCTATCAGGGACATGAATGAATCATAAATACTGTTAATGCACTTGCTCTTAGGTAATCTGCGTAAGATATAATGTTATTATAGATTTAGCAATCTGTAAGATCTACAAATGTTATCAATAACAGAGATGTAACCCTCGTCTGACTACTCTATTCTCTCCCTCACCCTATATCCTTCTGCCTATCTTTTCCCCATATCCTGGTCTTGCTGATATTAGCATTACTTATATAGATCGTAATGACTAATGATTATTTTCACCCCGATGCCAGCTCGTACTCTCGAAATTTTGGATATTTCATGGAGAACTCGATGTACTGCTCTATTTTAATACGTAGTGCAGATAATAATTTTAATGGTATACACCATAATTACTATTGACGTGTTATGCATGAGACGATTGGTAAAAACGTTAGCTGTTTGCTTACGGTAGCAACAAACAGCGTAAAGTTTTGAGATTAATCGTATACATGTGGCGTATTCGTGCATGTATAGTTGAGACTTGAGGAATTACTTGCTCCTCTATATTATCAATATGTTCTGTCGTATTACTATTATTGCTACAGTGGCCGAACATTTACTTAAGGTTTTGCGAAAATTAGGTACGTACTTAGCCACTCCAAGAAGGCGCGCCGAAATAATACTATATAACGCCATTACAAGCACGCGGAACAACTACTGACCGGTCCTAGCCGATATGCGGTAAGTTTCGCTCTAGAAGGGAGCGGAGTTAGTAATAATATGAAATATTGTAGTTATCCCTTAATTTACAGCACATGGACGAATACTGAGTTGAGGTTACTTTTATTTTTTCAGTATACGGACCAAGATTCTTAATCGATTCCCTGAACATGGGCAAACATACTTATCGCAATTGACAGGTAAGACAGTGGTAGCGATTTGAGCATAGTGGAGTGTCGCATTATTTTGGTTACTTTAGCGAACTGTTCGTACTTAAGGTTGAAATACTTTATATCTACAGAGTGAATTACTTACTCGCTGACAGTAACGCGAAATTGAGTTTATCAAGTGATATGTTGATTTAACGACGAAGATACCTTTTAGATTTGTGCTACATGATTCATTGATTCTTTTTTTGGTGAGTTATTATTTCTTGCATGGATTTTTCATACTTACTTAGATCTCGAAGGATTGGCTTGTGATCGGGGTATTCTTAATTTTTTAGAAAGACTTGAAGATTTATTTACTGTGGCTATTAAGAAGAACTGGAAGTTCTAGGGGTATGTTTGTTACTCCGCCTAAAACGGACTACTTTGTTTGTTTATGGGATTCAAACTTTGGTACTGCCTACTTGGCAACTTCATTCTGTCACATTTGGGTGCTTTAGGTTTCCTCTTGGTGACAGGCACTTTCTTTCGTTTTAATTTTCCTTTTTCCATTGGAAATTCGGTGACTCTAAATTTTGTTGTAATTATTGTAATTGTTGATAATGTTGTTGAAGTATACGTTAATCATAGAATTAAGGGCTAAACAATGGTTATTGCAATTGTTTACAGCCCTGAAGAAGTCTAACTGTCAGAGACTGAGAAGACGAAACACGTGTTGGCTGTGTTTTGAAAATTACATTGGATGAAGGAATAAAGAGAAGAAAATTGGAAGAAATTGACTTTATTACTGTGGACTTTGATTTAACAATTTTGAGTGCTTGGTGGAAATTTTGGTATTCCTTTTCATGTGGATTGGGTTTGTGACAGTGTTCTTCTTGCTCATGAACGATCATTATTTGCCTGAATGCTCTGCTGTGAAATATGTTGATTGAGTTCTGGCTCCCTATACATCGTCCCATATAGTGAACATTTCGGCCTTTCCTATCGAAGATGGCATCATTTGGGATTAAGTTGCATTTGATATCCATGGTCCGACGGAGGTCCTGAACATTCCATACATGTTCCGCATTTCACTAGGAGATGTGATGTCACAGGACATACTGGGATGTACAGGCAGTTCATTCATTGTTTTCTGATTTCAAATATTATGCTGCTTTTGATGCTGAAGACATATATTTGAATGTTGCCAATTATACGGATTTGTTATGTTACTAACATTATGGCCATCATTTCTTCCTTAAAACCAATACGTTAAGACTGAGGTTTAATTTTACTCAGTGGGAGCATTGTCCGACTTACATAGTTTTCCAATTACAATACATCCAATCCAGAGTCCTATTTCTATAAATGAAAATTGCCATCTCAATTTAAATTCATATTACCTCACACTAAATTCTAATTCCTTTTGGACTGATTTGGCCTTGCATGGTTAACGCCGTAACTGCGTCTGTTTTTCCGATGCGGTGCGGGTGTTCTAAAGGGTGGGGTGGCCGCGTCGGCTGTTGGACCTGCGCAGCACCAGGAGGAAGCTCGCATTACGTCTAACAGCCGACGGCAGCAGCGAAGGGGTTAAGATCGATGGAAGATCACCATCGATTTAAAATCAATTTGGGAGACTAAACTGTGGCAGGTACGAGGCACTGAAGCTCTGCATCGTGCATGTCTAATTCCAAAAAAAGTTTGTTTATAAATTACACAAGTACAACAAACTACTTATTTTGGTTTGGCTATGGCCAAACATTTGAATGTCCCTTCTATTCCCTTATTAGTTGAGTATCACATGTGGAATACACACACAAATCTTACGACTGATGTGTTGTTTGCCCTGTTTCAAAATGATATTATAAATGTTTCTAATGTAGACTCCTTGGGATCGTTGTTTTTGCCAACAAGTTCCAATGGTTATTAACTGCGTTTTCTTAATGCAAATCCGGGGTTCACACAAAGCATACCTGATTCATGTTTCCCGCATTCCCATTCAGTCACCAAGTATTCGGTGGGTAAATTATGTTGATGGTTACGTCACACCACACTGTCGTCAGTGAAACTACACCATTCCCTTTTGTCAGGTGACAATACTGACTAAATCTTTATAAAGCGCGCTATTGCCAAGGTGTCTTGGCGCTGAGATGAGTGCCATCCAGGAAAAGCTAACTGGCCTAGAGCTTGGTAAAAAGAGCCAGGTTTATAATTTTCTGAAAAGCATCCAGTTCGACTATAATCACATCTGTACGGGGAGGCAGTTCCACAATTTAGCGGATTGAAATGAGAAACCTTTCCCTCCCCATCTGACTCTTTTTATCTTGGGGAGAGGTACCAGTCCAGTGTTAGTCGACCTTAGGCAGCGTGGAGGCACATATGGGGGAATAGTGAATGTATGTCCTGCGTGCCTCCACCATATAGGGCTTTGTGCACTAGGCAGAGGGCCGCCTTAAAATCCACTCACATATTGCACAAAGCCCTATATGGTGGTCGAACTGGAAGCCAGTGGAGCTGTTTTATGCCAGCGGACGTTGGATGATGTTTAGGTAGATCAAGCAATATTCGTGCGGCCACATTTTGGAATGACTGAAGTTAAGAAAACTACCTTGCGCCTGCTCCCAGGTATAGAACGTTGCAGTAATCTACTATTCACAGAGCTAGTGCTCCGACTACCATTTTCCTTAATAAAAAGGAGGATTTTACACAACACTTTCAGCGTAAAAAAGCAAGCCGAAGATACTTGATGCATTTGTGGGGCGAGCATAGGTCTTTATCGATCAGGAAACCTAAGTTCCTTGCCTTGGTCACAGGGACAGGACATGTTCCGGCTTCAGGGGTCCACCGTAGTTGGCTCCAAACCGATGGTTTCTGACCAAACTCTACTACCTCAGTTTTTCATAGACATAGTGTTTAGTAGAATGTAGCTAATAATATTGGGGTCCGTGTGAGAGGTTTCAAAAGTTAGTGCCTGAGACTGGGAGTCCCCAATGTCTTGGAGGGCATTGTTGTCTACATCACTGAAAGGCAAAGCGTTCTCCCTACTCCTCATGGTGTATTTTGGTTTAGTGGGTAGATTCAAAGGTGACAGACCACATGAGTTACAGTGCCTAGGGCTATAATTTGGTTTATCTAGCACTTTCATTGAATGAGGGCACTCACCAAGATCAAGATCGATGAGTTCACTACCTGTGTAGACATGCTTCATAAAAAGGGCAGGGGTCCTAGCGTGATCGCGGTCCGGGTGCAGACAGGCCAGACGGGCTTGCATTTGGTGCACCTTCGGCGCACAGGCTGCGTGGTCGCTGCATCAGTTAATTTTTTGGGAAGTGTTGGTGAGCGTTGTGTGGCAACTAGAACGCTGAACTCAGGGCGGGTCCGCTCTAACAGGCGGGCATCACAGGCATCACGGTCAGCGATTTAGCAGCAATTAAGGTGAGCAGTCAAGTATTTTAAAACACAGAAACACAATATCACACTTCAGGTTGGCTGATTTTATTTTAGGTTCCAAATCACCTAGATCAAAACAATTTATTTATGAAGCATAGAGTGAATTGTGGAAACTATCGCAAATGGAGGCTGCATTGCGCCTATGCCAAATTGACCGAGCTAATTTGGAAAAGGTTCTTGCTGTGGTAGATGGTAGTAATAATACATTATCATCCCGATTTACAACTTGGACAATATTGTTTCCTCTGTTATAGATATTGTACAAAATGATGTATCTGTGTTATATCATGGTCAAAATTAATTGCGCTCTGTAATGCAATTTGCTTGGACTTTACAAACGCTCAAAATGGGGAAAGTTCCCGGGGATTATTTGAATGCCTCTGCACTGTTTTTAACATTTAATTTGACCCATAAACAGAAATGTATGCCTATGAAAGATGCCACTTACAGGCTGTTGCGCATCAAACAATTAGAACAGTTACCTTTTCTGTAGCAGAAACGGATTCAGCTGTGTGGTTATTACATGGCGTTATTTCACTTCCCTTCTCACTATTTCAGTTTACATCTTGCATGAAACACTTCCCTGTTGGGCGCTTTGAGCCCCTGGAAAGTGCTTTTATTCATGAATTATGGTCATTACTGTTTACCTATAGATGCTTTTATTCATGAATTATGGTCATTACTGTTTACCTATAGATGTCAGCATGCGGATAAGGAAGTTTTCCTAAGAGGGGAGAATTGCAATGCTAGGGTAGGACATTCCCTAGTTTGCAAGCAGGTAAACCTGAGGGGCGTGGCCAAGGGTCAGCAAAGATGGACGCTAGTTAGAGCAGCTGCACTCAGCTCTAGTGCTTGCCAACAATTAATCCACCCAAGAAATCTGAATCCACCAGAAGGGACCGTGGCCCGGGACTACAGGCAGCCACAGAGGTGAGCAGTAATAAGACCGCTGTTCCAGAGGACACAGGCACATTGCACCCCACGTTGGGGCCTAGAACCGCCTGCAAAGCCGCAGACTTGCGCAGCTGGACAAGCTGCACAGAAGTAGTACAACGCCGCCAATTCATCTGCCGGTAGTCATCAAAGAACTTTCCCAGACCAAAGAAAATTAAGCTGTCAGACCAAAAGACTTGGGGCCTGGTGCAGACAAACACAGTCAGAAACCTGCACCGACACGCCACACCGGACCCCCCACAAATAGAGCATATCGACTCGACTGCAGGTGGCTAGGGGGGGACCATGGCTGGGCTATCGTGGGCGGCAACAGAGGGCACAACAGACAGACTACGGTCGCATCGGTGCACGATCCGTATGGGACACAGAAGGCAGAGGCACCACACGCACCGAATTACAGCCTGCGGACGAGGTGAGGAGGCCCAAATGTAAAGGGCGTTAATGTGGAGGGACGCTTGATAAGGGCCGCTTCAATTAACCTTTGCAGAGCAGGCCTGATCAACCCATTTTCAATTCTTGGCCTGATATTGTGTAAGAGCCTTGCACTCTGGTGCGAGTAGAAGTACGGAATAGGCAGAAATTGAGTGGAGGCAGCAAGGCAAAGCTGAGTGATGGGGCAGTAGTGGGGAAGTGACCAAAGCAAAAAAGAAAATCAAGCACCAATTCCCTGGCCTGGAAGAACCAATTGTAATACCTCCGCAGTCCACATAGCTAAGGACGCATGGAGCCATGTTGGGGCCTGAATGGACCTTTTTAGCAGTAAATAGAGGAAAGGACATAGAACCCACCCTAACGAGAGCTACCTCCTCCAAGTGCGGGCTTATAAACAGAAGTGGTGGAAAATCATCAAGGGGAGAGCCCGATTCTGTTAAAGCAGCATACACAACTCTCGGGAAGTGTGGTGGCTCCCCCGTAAACAGATCTCCCCCCCTCCCGTGACCCGGGGAGTGGTCTATCAGATAAATCCTTTGGCGTGTAGTCATCTGAGGAGGGCCGACAACATACCAAGGCCTCACAATGCCAGGAGCCCCCGCTGTCCCCTGGCCAATCCCGGCAAGGGAGTGTGGGGCATGCAGTGATTGCGCTCCACAGACGGGCAGTGAGCAGTAGCCCGAGGGTCTGGGCCATCATGCGGGAAGACGGGGCCCTCCTCTCTCACTTCTCTTCTCCGGAGCGGCATCCAACAATGTCCTGTAATAAAGGCACCCAAAACACTCATCAAACAAAACTTGATCGCTATGCCATGTCCAAAAAGTCAAACGTGGATGGACCTCCAGGGGCAGAGGCAAAGACGGCCAGCAACAAGACACAGAAGATCCCTCACTGAAAGACATCATGGAAGCCATTACCAGAGTGCGCACATCACTCGAGAACAGAATGGATTCCATAACAACCGAGGTCATGCTTATGCGGGCGGATCTTCAAAAACTTAACGACTAGGTCAAGACAATGGAAGTCACTACAACTAATCTCAGCCAAGACTTCAAAACAGTGCAACAATAGATCAAACAACTGCAGGAGGTGAGCATGACACTGGGAAGCAGGCTGGATGACTATAAAGGCAGATCACGCCGTAACAACATCCGAATACTTGGAGTACCGGATTGGGTGGAGGGACTCACCCCAGACCTTTGATTGTGGAACTAATCACTAAGTATTTGCAGCCCAAAAACCTGTACAACTACTTTTCGGTGGAGAGGGCACATTGAGTCCTGGGAGGTAGGCCAAGACCGGGAGCCCCCCCAAGACCACTGCTGGCTAGACTCTTTAATTTTCGATATCGAGATGTAGTCCTGCAAACTGCCCCCATAGATCCACCGATCAAATTCGAAAACAGTGTTGTGACATTCTTACTCAACTATATGGTGAAAGTGCAAAGAATGAGATGCTCGTTCCAAGGTGCCAAAGCCAGACTCAGAGAAAAGGGTCTGAAACATTCAAAGTTGTTTCCCGCCAAACTCCAGGTGGAAGCGGAGGGCAAGATATGGTCCTTGCACACCCTGAGTCATGCAAGAATGAATAGATGGGTCCCCATCAATAGAAATGGCATCAAATTGCAAAGGGAGAAATCACCCAGATGGTGCACAGGACCAGATGGGCCACAAAGGCAACTAGTCAAAGACAATGACCCAGAAGGATAATGGCCATGCGTGGACAGAGGTAGACCACCAAATGTACATTCATGGTCAAAGAACTTGACCTGTCGCAATGAATGGCACTGCCGCCAGACTATTCTACATATGGGTTAAGTGATTTTCAGTTTTGACCATTTATTATTTTATGAGCATATTATTTTCAAAGGAGCAGTAGCGGCAGGCATGGGCTTAGAGAGGGCACCCCCATCACTTCTAACTTAGTTTTCAATGGGGTGACAAGTGCTCTGCATAGTTTGGGATAGGGGCAGTTTCAAGCCAAGAATGCAGGGAAGCAGGGAGGGGGGCAAGGGCAGTTTGTTTTCTTTTAAGAGTAGTTTAGATAATAGTAAATCAGAGCATAAACGGGGGCTTCGCACTCTCACACCACCTTACAAGAGCTGGCTTACACTTCCCTCTCAAGACGATTTTCGAGAGTGAAAGGAGACAAGCATTGTCTCTACCCATCCGAATAGATCGCAGAAGACCACAGACATAGAAGGGAATAGTTATGGTTAACGAAAAGTGTATCAAACTGTTGTCCTGGAAAGTAAATGGTTTGGGTGACAAACTTAATAGGGGGAGAGTACCTCAGTATATGAAAAGACACGCTCCAGATGTAGTCCTTCTGCAAGAGACACACTTAATAGGAAACACATGTGGGGCCTTAACAAGATGGGGATACAAATTAGTGGCTCGCTCAGCGTTCACCACTGGATCCAGGTGAGTTGGAATAATGATAAGGAATAATTTCCTGATGACCGTAGATCAGGTCATGACCGACACACACAGCAGATTGTAGCAGTCACTGGGCGCTTGGAGGGTAAAATACTAACTCTGGCGTCAACATATATCCCACTGGGTCTGCATGCCTTTGCCTTCAAGGACCTGGGAGATCTCCTTCTCTCCTTTCCTGAGGGGTAGCTTGTGATGGGAGGAGACTTTAACTAAATAGTTTTGGGACAAATAGACTGCTTTCCCCCAAGTGAAGTACCTCCCTCATGAACGTAGATTCACGGCTTCCTGGGAGCTATGAGGCAGGCTGATGCCTGGCGCACACTGAACCCGGGCTGAGAGGCAGTTTACTTTTCACTCCGGGGCCCACAACCCCCTATCAAGAATCGACTACATCATAGTGCAAGCCAGACAGATGGGACAGATTAAAGAGGTGCACCACTTGGCAAGGGGTATTTCAAACCATTCCTCAATATGGACTCTAATAGGGAAGGCGAAACTTAGGAAGATTTGCTTCAATAAATCCCTGGTATTTGAAAAACCCCTCAATTAAGACTAAAATGATGCTAGAAATCAAACGTTACTTTCAGGAAAATGAAGGCTCAGTGGATTCTGCCTTGACGCTCTGGGAGGCATTCAAAACGGTAGCCAGGGGTCAGACGGTCTCCCTGATCGCAGGGACCCAGAAGGAGAAAAATGCACATGAAACTGACATCTTTGACATCCTAGAGCTCGAAGGAGGGTCAAGAGGGAATGCTCGGAGGAGGACGAGCCCTTACTGAAAATAAAGAGGAAAGAATATAAAGACCTAGCCATGGACGCTGCGCAGCCCCAATACAGAGCTACACCAAGTAGAATTTATGAGACTGAAGATAAAGCAGGGAAATAATTTGCTTGGTTGGATCTAGAGAGCAAACCATCAGGATGGTTGTTGAACTAATCGATGACTCCGATAGACAGATCAGAAACCCCCAGTAGATCGCGGATGAGTTCACGAGCTACTTTCAACAAATGTATAAGTCTCATGTAGCATCCGCAGAGGACGAGTCACAGTCCCTTTTATCGGATATGCCAATACCAACCCTTTCACTAGATGAACTTGAGACACTAGACAGTGAGCTCACCACCACTGAAATCGAAAGGGCCATAGGAGACTTACAAGCCTGAAAGGCGATGGGCCCAAATGGCTTGCCCATCGAACTGTACAAACCAGCCCTGGTAAAATAGTGTCCCACCTCACCAAGATGTTTCTGGAAAGTTGTGATCAGGGATTGCTCCCCGCAGGCCAGAGACTAGCTACCATTGGGGTCATCCACAAGAATGGCAAACCCAAAAATAAATGTTCCTCCTATAGACCAATATCGTTACTTGATGTTGAAATCAAGATTTTTGCAAAGTTACTGGCTATCGACTGCTCCGAGTTGTAACAAAAAAAAAAAGTGTGCATCCGGATCAATCTGGCTTAATGCCAGAAAGAAATACCTCACTTAATCTCCGATGTCTGCAAGGAGTTCTGAGCAGAATTGATACTCTACAAGAAGACGCAGTGGTGGTGTCCTTAGACGCCACCTTGGCGTTTGATTGTATCAAGTGGCCATATGTGTGCTGTACTCAAAAGAATGGGATTTGGCCCCAAAATTTTAAGCTGGATCCAACTTCTATATGCCAAACCAATTGCGCAAGTGGTGGTAAATAACCGAAAATCATCAACATTTACCCTCGAGAGGGGAACTAGGCAGGGATGTCCACTGTCCCCACTGCTCTTCACTCTGATGCTTGAGCCGTTGGGGGGTGGATACGAAAAGATCTCATTATGAGTGGCCTACTATGGTCAGAGGGTTGAGTAGATCGCATCTCACTATACGCTGATGACATACTGTTGTACATAGCCTCACCAATTTTGGGAAATACTCCGCTATACCATAAATTGCGGAAGGTCAGTCATACATGTGCTGAGCAGGAGTTTCCCCTTTGTACCACAAAATGATCTGATAGAAGAGGCGCAAGAGGGCTTTAAGTACCTGGAGATATATGTCACTAAAGATTCTGCGCTATATTATGAACGTAACCTATTGCCCTCGCTGCAGTGACTAAGAAGCAAAGTCAAACACTGGAAAACTCTTCCCCTGTCCCTACTGGGCCGAGCCACTTTATTCAAAATGATGTCTCTGATACGTTTCCTGCATATTTTGCAAAATTCACCACATCCGATTAGCACCGATTATTTCAGAGCCATCGAAGGGGAACAGAGAGAACTCCTGTGGGATGGGAAACTGCCCCATATAGCGACACAAAAGTTGATAAGGGGATGGTACGACGGTGGTATAGGACTACCGGATGTGTGAAGTTACTATTGGGTAGGACATCTAGCAGCCATAAATCAAGGCACATATGGACCCCGTGATGACTCTGGGTATAACATGTATCGATGACTCCTCCCTGAAGGTGATTATGTTAGAGCACTAAAATCAAACACAGCAAAAGTGCGCTTGACGGGCCCCACAGATCATTTGGGTCGAATATGGCATACCGCAAATAAAAGACTGGGAGGGACAGGGAAAATCACACAGACTACCCCACTGTGGGACTCTAACAGACTCTGTAATTTGAGAAACACCATGGGCTTTGATCGATGGGATGTGATTGGAATCTCAAGGGTGGGAGACCTATGGAAAAGGGGAGATGTGGTCCCCTTTGCGCAGATACAGAAGGAATTTGAACTTGCGGACAAAGAATACTTCAGGTACTTACAAATAAGACATGCTCTGCGAGCAGTCCTTTCACAAGGGAATCCCTTACAGAATCCACCCCGCTGGAGGATAGAATCCTTGATGGACACATGCCCCAAAAAACCTATTTCTCTGACCTACCAGAAGTTAATCAATAATATGACTGATGACATAGGAAGAATTGACGAGGAGGACTTGCAGGAAGCCGTAGCGTCCCCCTAGGAAGAGGCGATCTCTACCAGACTAAAGCTTGTGCAACTCAAAGTCCTGCATAGGGTATATTTATTGTGTCCAACTCTTGTAAAAATGTGATACGGGGAAGACTCTAACTGTGGCAGAAAATGTTAGAGGAAGGGCACTTTCATACATATCATTAGGGAATATGTACACATTCAGCTATACTGGTCTGTGGTGACCCGGTGTATGGGAGAAGTCCTGGGAACCCAGATAGAACACAAGATAGGATTATGCCTCCTAAATATTTGGGAACCCACAGACCTGAGAAGTAAAGCAAGGACCTGGGTGACGTTGTGGATGAAAGTAGCGAAACGTAACATCGCTAAGCTATGGCGCGCACAGGAGTCACCAATAATTACAGCATGGAAGAAAGATCTAGACTGGTGTATGTTGATGGAACAAACAGTGTATGAATCGAGGATTTGTCCCAGGAGGTGGTCACAAATAAGGGGTAAATGGAATGAGTACAGGGGAAACATCTGTGAACCACGGCAGACGACCAATCCTCTGACCCCAGTTATAGAATAAGTGAGACGCCGCAAATTTGCGAGTTTAAAGTGAAAAAGATAGAATTGGGTGGGAATCAAGATATACTTCGAATTATTGGAATGCTCTGTATGAAAATGTATGACTTTGTTTGTATTATATTAGTATTGTCTTTAATAAAAAAGCAGGTAAAATTGTGCCCTTAATGTGTCAGTGCCTAATCTGGCTTGTTTTTTAAAAGGTACACCAGTCCCAGCTATTATTCCGGCACTAACAAACTTTCCAATGGCAGTTATCTTATCCCATATATAGTAACAGTTTCACAACTGGTAACTTGTTGCAGCAATGTCCTTTTTCCACCCTGCATGGGATTGTAGATAGTACACTTTGGCCTTTCATTCCAACTCCATTGCAGGGATTCTGCACATACACAGAACTATGCGCAGGAACATGCAACCTCGGTGTATAGGGGCTAAGCCTTCCCACCACCTCAGTGCCCATGAACCTAGAACCAACTAGCTTTAGTGTCTCACTCGTTCTTCTTCACACTCACGAAGAAGCAAATTATTAGACACCCCAGAACACAGCACTCCCGGATCTCTCAGTAATCATGGTAAAAAGACACACCTTTTCGCTCACACTCTTGTACCTGTCCACAATAAGAACTGAATGAAACATGAATATAGATTAAAATGTTTATTTCAACTACTGTGCTCTAAAATGCAGTACACAAGCCACAACCAAGAGAAAAATGCATATAACGAATACAGTTAGCATTGCAGCTAGGCCATATATCATAAAGGGAGATGTCATCATATAAAGACACTGGTGAAAGGACTATAATGCCCAACCACCCTCCTCTTCGTAAGAAAAAGTATTATTACATAGTAGATTTCTGAGCCTCGATGAAACTCAGTTGCAAGAGGCACTGGGCAGCCTCACAAGTATTCCAGCCGGCCAACACTCCAAGTGTAGCTGCACGCACCAAACTGCCGTTCCCAGAACCGGCCTGGGAATAGGCAACTAAGGGACCCATTAACAGATTGCTGCCCACATGATGGGCAGCAATTGGGTAACAGGAGCAGAAGTACCTGCACGCCGCACACCAGTTAGAGGATTAATGGAAACCCTCCGAAGGTGCTGGAAAATATAGAATGAATAATGGCCTGTATTACTCCAAAATTATCTGAAAAGAGGAAACAAGACTGGATCCCACTAGTTAAAAAAACATGCAAGTCCTTCAGTGTCAATCGCATTAAGTATTTGGTGTATTAATTTTCCAAAATGGAGTGGGATATTTGTGTTCAGTAGTGAGTGTATCTCCCTTGCTGTTCTCGCCACCTGCAATTCGAAGGTCTCTCACGCTGATGTGAGAGCCACTTCCTGTTGAAACAATATCACTTTGAGTCTGCTTAGTTTATTAAAATCTGTTTTCGGAGTTGGAATAGTAGGCCAAAGCGTATTATCTACAATCCCATGCGGGTTCAAAAAGGACATTGCTGCAGCAAGTTACATGTTGTTAAACCGTTACTATATACGTAGGGTTTCCTGTTTTTTGTTTCTACTTTGCTAAATTCTGGTTGGGTTTTTTCAGTGTTTTCCAGTGATTTCAATACCTTAAAAAACAGTGGTTATCAGTGGTTACTCCTTTTCACGCCATAAAAAACAACAGAAATAGTGTTTTTCCGGTGTTTTGGAAAGGTTCTGCACAGATAGTGCATGATATATAGACATACATACAGTATGAGGGCCAAATACAATTTTACAAATCAAACTTATTGTACTACACCATACAATACTTCTTCAGTGAGTCTTTTGGTCATGCGCACTCGCTCATTCCTTCCCAGGTAAACTTTTATCTGTGAAAAAGCCATCTCAACATTGACCATCAAATAAGGACAGCAGCAATCTGTGTCCAGATCATGGTTGAGCTCAGACCAGGGCACATGGGAAGGGCAGGGGTTCACCCACAGTAGAGGCAAGGAGTGGTCCTTTGTGTGCCCAATAAGACTGCCATGATACTCACTCGACCAAACTGAAAGCACCTTGAGGCCTCTAAAAGAGCCCGGAGAGTTCTATAGCAGTTCTACAGCACAATGCAATGCAGGTGAGGGGCTGATTAAAAGGCTTGGAGGTCACTATTTCCGGCAGCCTGCGTCTCTCAAGCTCTAGGCATCCAACACCCAGAGGAAGCGAAGAGGTCCTTGGTGCTAGGGTGGATCCAGTGTCAAAGCGAGTGCCTGGGGGGAGGGGTATTGGGAAAATAGAAGGGGAATAGAGAAACTAAACTCTTAATTCAAACATCCCCACAACAACGGCCTTATATCCACTCACACTCTGTTTTAAGATATAATTACGAAAATATTAGTCAACAATGTACAATTGGTTGTCACTTCTTTTAATTTCCTATATTTGCAATCTCGAATGTGTACACCAAAAGTGATGTACCCAGGATTACACAGTGCAGTAAGGTTCCTGCCCGGGGCACATAACTCTGAAGTAAAAGAACAGCTTTAAACAGGATCAATTGACCTGCCTATGGCAGAAAACAAGTGATGGGTGTAGAAATATGGGGACATACCCCGGAAGTAAAAATAGCAACTGTACATATACGAATAAAGAGGTCTACCTTAGAAGTAATAGAAACGTGCCGCAGGAATAAGGGGACTACCAGGGAATTAAAAGAGAACTGTACACAGAAATAAGGGGAACTGCCCGGAAAGTAAAAGGGGAATCTACACATAAAAAAAGGACATACTTCTGAGGTGAAGGGGCCAATTTTCACAGGATAAATGAACCTACCTTGGGAATGACAGACCGATGTAAATAAAAATAATGGGACCCACCTGGGAAGTAAACAAACTCACTTAGTTTGCTAAATAGCAATTAATGAAGAGAAAAATATATTTTCCCATATCAGAAGAAATATCAATTGTACATAGGAACGGGGTGCGTGGCCAAGCCGGCGGCGAAGATGGCCACCAGCTAGAGAAGCTCTTGCAATCAGCCGTGCCAAGCAGCGATTTCCCCTTGAATCTGTATGTCATTCTGCAACAAACCCAGCGTAGCGGAAGGCGGAGGCGGTGCTGACTCTAATGACCCAGGCACAGCGCGCTGATTACAGCCTGCACCGGAGAACCATTGAGTTGTAGGGAACCCGGGCCTGCCTGCGCTGCCACATCGAGCGCCTGGGCGGGCCCTCACAGCGCTGTGCCCCAGGAGAGTATGTCGACGCCGCGGACTGGAGTCGGCGAGGCATCAGGTGAGTCAGGCTGCACTATTGAGGATCTCTCCCTCTCTTGTTCCTGGCTCCCGCGATCGGCATTCAGACCGGCTGCTCTGCGCCATGACCTCAGAGAGATACAGTTTGGCACGTGTGGGGACAGGGCCCACGTATCAGTGTCTTCGGGGGCTTGGGCTGTGTGCGGTCCCGGTGGGGGGGGGAATGCAATTCACCTGTCGCCCACCACAGCAGCATTACTACAAGCCCACAAGGCCCCTACAGGAGCCGCAGAGCCTCAACACAAAGTACGCACTCTTCTAGAAGCACAGAAGACGGCATGGGGCTCTCCCTCAATACCTGCACATCGCCAGTGCTGACTGGACAACAGTGCTAATTAGCAACCCGGTGCTGGTAGAAGACCTCACAAGGCCCACTTCCTCTGAGGCCCACACGATTGAGTCCGTAATGAGCACCTCATCCTGCATTACCATGGCTGCATGCCGCAGTGTGCTTGAGCTCCAGTGTGTCCACGGTGCTCAGTGGTGCATAAAGCCGGTTGTATTTGGCGCACGTAACACTCAAAGCTCACTGACCTATCTTGACCTTCTTCACAAGCGGCAACATCTTTGCAGCATGGGACTCAAGGATCCCAGACAAACCACTCTACCTTTTGCGAAGGCGGCTGAGGGAACAACATCGCACTCCTCTACAATGGCGGACAAGGCGCCCACTGTGGATGTACCGGAACCCTCGGGTGCCTCTGTCGCCTCACTGCTACTCGAGATGAAGGCAGGCCTTAAGGCACTGGACTCCGGCTTTGATTCTCTGGATCAGACAGTCTCCACGATCGGCATTTAGACGTGGGGGAAGCTCGTGTCTCAGACTCAGTTATCGGGACAGCCCAGTCCCTGAAAAGGCTGTAATGGACGGAACACCTGCTAAAAGAGGTAGCCATTAAGAACGAGGACCTGGAGCCATGTGGATGCCGCAACAACGTTCGCATTATGGGGGTCCCGGAGATTACATCTACTGGCCGGATGGACCTCTTTATTGAGAAGCTACATACAGAACTGTTTGGCAGCGAAGCTTTCATGCCTGGCTTTGTGGTAGAAAGAGCCCACCAATCGCTTGGCCCCAGGCCTAATCCGGGCCACCCCCGAGACTCATCATAGTGAGACTCCTGAACTTCCGAGATCGCGACACCGAATTACGACTGGTGAGAGAGCGTGGTGTAATTGAATGGCAGGGATCGAAACTGTCCTTCTACCCATACTTCACTCCAATGGTCTAGGAGGCACAACAGAAATTTCAGGGGGGGAGGGCCACATTGCGTAACCTTGAGCTTAAATATGGAATGTTACATCCAGTGAGGCTGAAAGTTTACTTTCGCGGTAGGTCCCGAATATTTGACACTCCAGCAGAGGCCCAGGAATTCTGCTGCATGCACAAGATGCGGAACACGCAAAACTCGGGGGGGGGGCCGGGGGGGGGCCGCGCTCACCTCTCCGCCACACAACGGATCGGATTCTAGTGAGGACCTCTTCTCGAACTCTGGAACTGGATGATGGTTTGATTGTATTCGATCGTATCAATAATTCGCAATGGGGAAATTGTATTGTTTATTATTATTCATTGATACGTCTCTTGGCTGGTCTGATTGCTGGCTGCCACCCCCCCCCTTTGGTATATCCACTGTGTTTGGTTCGTTACCATCCTGGTGTCCCTTTATTGGTCCTCAATTGCTAGCCCGGCGGTCCCTATGACACCCGGGTGGGAGAAGTTACTGGTGGTTGGAAGGCGGCTGGGCAGGGAGAGAGTGATAGGGGGTAGAATGCACATTGCATTTGTTGTTCTTCACACTTTAATTTAGCATTGCTAGCCAAGTTGTCATTGTATACAAGTCCTGACAGACAAAGGTCCACACAATGTTTACATATCACCTTTAGGTAATATTCAGGGGCAATTGGCTATCACCTTCATGTCCTGGAATGTTAGAGGCCTCAATAACACTCGTAAGAGGAGACAGGTGATCCATTATCTTATTCGACACAAGGTCAGCATTGCATACTTACAAGAGACTCACCTGCCCACTACAGTCTCAGTCCATTTTGGCACTAGCTGGGGCACATAGAGATTCTTCGCTAATTATAGTAAGTACGCTAGAGGCACAGCTATCTTGGTTCACAGGAGAATCCTTTTCACACTTATAGATGCAGCCCTAGACCCAGAGGGAAGATATGTGATAGTCACGGACGATCTACATGGCCAAAAAGTCACCTTAGTAAAGGTTTATGCTCCAAATGTAGATGCCCCCGAGTTTTTTTCATGCCCTGAATGCCTGGGTCACAAAACACAACCCTCATGCACTGCTTTTGGGAGGGGACCTCAATCTATTGATGCACCCCACACTGGACAGCACATCTAAAGCACTGGACGCAAAACATGGGCTAGGCGCGCCTTGAGGGACCTCTGTAACCAACCTTCACTTATCGACATCCGACAATGGCGCAATCCCACCCTTACCAAGTACACCCATCACTCTGGCCCAAACGGAACCTGGTCCAGGATAGACTATTGGCCGATATCTCCCATAGCTGTGGATTGGTTTTACTCCCATACTACGCTCCCTTGCACATACTCTGACCACTCCCCTATTGTTTTACATTTGATGCTTCCACGACCGGAGGGTATGAGAGACAATGGCATTTCCCTAGTAAAGCCCTCCAAGACGACTTGTTCAAGGCTGAAGTACGGGTAGCAATAGAGGACTATTTTGAACTCAACACTGGCTCTGTAGATACCATGGCGGTACTGTGGAAGGGTTTTAAGGCCGTTTTTCGAGGAGTATGCATCTCCAAGCAGGTGGGGGTACTTTGGGATCTCCGACAGACAATGACCCGAATCGAACAAGAAATAGCCGCATTAGAATCCCAATTAGCCACCCTCCCTAACACAGCGGCTCAGGCTGAGAGATTCGCCCTGTTGTTTTAATATAAGGACACGGTCGATTGCGAGATACTATATATGGGAAAATATCACACGGCACGAAGATATGGTGAGGGTGAGCGGCCCGGCAGGGTGTTGGCGCAAATGTTGAGACCACCTTACAGTAAAAATTACATCACCGAACTATACTCAGCTACCGGTACAACTCTCACCTCCAGAGTTGCCATCCGGGATGAGTTCTTAGACTATCACACCACACTTTACACATCGAGGGCAGAACCCGATGTCATGGCCCACACTGCATACCTAGATGAAATCACACTGGTGTTTTTGGAAAAATACATGCTATACTTTATTTAAGGCGGAACCAATATCTGTCGCCGATGTCACACTAGCCATAGACACCCTGCGGGGATCTACGGCCACAGGGTTAGATGGCTTCACCAGGGACTTTTATAAAGAATTCAAGGACATTTTGGCCCCCCAGTTAATTGTAGTTTATGCGGAAGCATTGGGGAAGCTGTGATAATACTTCTTCCGAAGCCAGGCAAAGACCACAAGCAATGTGGCTCGTATGGCCGCTGTCCCTATTGAAATTGGACTATGGCCAAAGTGCTCACAAACAAGCTTTCACAGCTGATGGAGTACATCATTTCCCCAGTGCAATCTGGCTTCGTTCCCAGACGCTTGACATCCCTAAACCTCTGAACACTATTTGCTGTGCTGCACAGAATACTGCCTGAAGTGCCGGCAGCGGCGGTGTTACTTGACGCAGAGAAAGCGTTTGATTCCTTAATGGCACTTCCTGGTCAAAGTGGTGCAGTGCATGGGACTGCCTTATGGCTTCATCACCACAGTCTCCCTGCTATACAGTGGCTCCTCGGCATGACTACGCTTAAATGTTACTCTGTCCAGACCATTTCGACTATATCGGGGGACTAGACAGGGTTGCCCCCTGTCCCCCCTATTATTCATTCTAGCAATGGACCCACTAATCAGGCATTTGCAAGAGCGCCACCTACATAGGGGGCTGCAGTTCCAAACGGGCCCGCTCCTAGCTTCCCGGTACACAGACAATACAATCCTGTATATCCGGGAGCCACACCTCAACCTGTCGCCCCTGATCCGTGAAAATTATCCATTTCGGTAGATTCTCTGGGCTGGGTATCAACTGGCATAAATTCATCATATTTCCGCTAACAGAGAGCACAGTCAAATGGGCTTGTGAATTCCCTCTTGAATGGTGCCAGGATTCGGTGAAATATCTTGGTATACATATCCACCTGGACACTAAGCATGGGCGAATTTTGCGAATCTGGCGTTCGCGAATTTGCGAACTCGTAATCCGCAAAATCTGCGAATTCTCGCGAATTTACAGATTTTTTTTGTGTGTTCACAAGGGTTTCGCCAGTTCGCGAGGGTTTGGTACCAGTTCGCAATTGCGAACTTACTTGTCGGCTCGCAACGGTCGCGACTATGTTGTTTCTACGTCTGGTTCATCATCACAGGTTCCCAGCACCCTCTGTTTCACCACTGCCACCCTCTGTTTCACCCATGCCACCCTCTGTTACATCAATGCCACCCTCTGGTTCATCATCACTGTAGATTATGGGGGGGAAAACCAAGCACACCTGCCCTGCTTCAACTGACATGAATTAATTTGGGGTTAGTTTATTAATGTGTCACTGTTTTAAAATTCCAGGTCTGGCACCTGCTTCCTTATCAGTAATTTGCTTTCTGTTGCAGGGCAATTTTTTTTCCAGGACCTTTGTGGCCTACTTGTAGCTATTCTATGAGCCTGCTGGGAGGGTCAGAGCAGGGTCATACAATTGTTGCAACTAGCAACTGAACTCTGGAGGGGCCCCAGTCAGGAAGCACTACAGGGAATGGTTACTAATGATGAGTTTGAACTCTTGCACCTGCCGAGTGCTTTCAGTTTTGCAAAACTCGTTTTTCTGCAAATTCGCGGGATTTACCGGGGCACGAACACGCGCGAGATCGGATTCGGAAGCTGCAAATTCGTGCGAATATGCGATTTGTTTTTTTGCGGCGTGTTAGTTCGCAAGGTTTTGTGCGTTTTCGCGAGCCGCTTGTAGCGCAAGGCGCCAAGTTACCCTCGCGGACGTTCAAGGGCGCGGCCATCTTGTTTGCATGATGTATTTCCGTTTCCGGGCGCGAAGTGTAATCTCGCAAAGTGTGCGGCTCGCCAGTACAATTTCGCGAGTGTTCGCGAGGAAAATCTCGCGCGAACTTACCCGTGCGGTCGTGAACGGGCGCGGCCATCTTGTTTCTCATTCATTGCTATGGTTCTGGGCATGCTTCTTGTATCCTCTCTAAATCTCTGCCATCCTTTGCTTGTTTGAAGTTTTTTTTGATCTTTTTTACTTATTATCTATCCCTCTATTTTTCTAGCCCTATATTTTTGTGTTTACTGCTACTTTTGGTTAATTTTAAACTACTTTTTTTTAACTCTTTTCTTTTCTTCTCTTCCCTATTCTATTTTCTTTATTCCTTTCTGCCCAGACCATGGTGAAGGGAGCCGGGAAGCATCCCGAGAACGGGAAGGGTCCCGCACCCCGTGCCCGGCTCCCGTGCGGGCGTTTGAGGGGGGAGCAGGTCGTACCCAGGGAGATCTTTAGCCCGGAGGAGGTGGCCGCACTCATTTTTTATGTTCAGCGCCGCCTCCCCAGGACCATCATGGCAGGCAGCAGGAACGGTGTCGGGTACGGGATCCGGGAGCGCCGGAAGCGGTGGGATAAGGTGTGCCGGGCCATGTACCACCACTCTCGGGTCCGGCGCACCTACAACCAGGCCACCCACCGCTGGACGGATGTCCTGACCCGTGAACGAGATCTGCTCTACCTGCTTGGCCTTGAGATCCCCGGGCTTGGTGAGTAGTAGTAGCTATTTCTTTACTACTCTGTTTTCTCCTGCTGTGTTATTATATTGCAAATTTTTGTTTTTTACCAAGAGCAATAATGCTGCTCACTCCTTCTCAGTAGTATTGCTACTATGCTTATTTGTTTTCGATTTTGTGTTCATTTAATTGGCCTGTGAAATTATGTATGAGTGTAGTTTAAAGAACTGCTTAATGCTACACACTAAGGTTCAGATTTTTAATTACCGGCGCATCCCTGCAAAGTAGCAGGGATGCGCCAGTAATTGTGCGCCACGCCACCATCACCTATGGTGCGCCGTATTTACAATGCGGCGCACCATGGGCCCAAAACGTCACCAAAGCGTTACGCATCTGTGCCGTAAAGGCGGCGCATTGCTGGAGTTGCGTTGCAACGATGGCGCAGCTCCATCAATGCTCTGGGGTACCCTATCTCCCCAATGCTGCGTCAAGCCGTACGTCTGCTTCAAGAAAGCGCAGGGTTTGAGTCACGCACCATTGTCGTTAAAGTGAGTGATTGAAATCTTGTAGATTTCCCTCAGCCACTTTTAGGATGCGTTCCTGTGCAGGAACGCCCTCCCTTGCGCCGGAACGCCCCCTGATTGCGCAAGACTTTACAACATGATGCATCTCCCATATGCATCACGTTGTTAATATACGCCGCACCATTACGCTTCTTTTGTGCTGCCGCTGCGTCACAAAAGTCACGCAACAATGGAGCAAAAGAGCCGCAAGGGGCTTCTAAATCAGCCCCTACAGACTCAAGGCCAGTCCTTCCTTTGTACACATGGCGATAAGAAGAAATAGTGGTGGTGGATTGATAGTTTGAGTATTTTAATGACTGGTTAATGTAGTAGGAAACTTTAGTGTTGTCGCTGATCTGGAATCATGATGGACTTTGGCTCTCACTTCGCGTGCTGCGGATTGCTGCCTGCCAATCCTAGGCAAACCTTTATAGTACTTTGTTTAGTGAGTTACATAAGAAGTTTCCAATTCGACGGTCCGCAAATCAAGCAATACTAATAAGGTAGTAGACCACATGAGATTGGTCAATAATATATCCCGTGGAATAGTTGTCTATTTGCTATTTCGCCCAAAAATTTTGTTAGTTCTTTTGAAATGTTTGATTTGGTTGACAAATATCATCCATGTTTTCTGTTTTTCTTTCTTTCATGTTGTACATCAGCTTCCCCCAGGGGCAAGAGGAGGACACAGGAGGAGGAGGAGGAGGAGGAGGGTGCTGTTCAGGATGCAGGCCAGGATCGGGCAGGCGAGGGCTCCTTTGCTGGCCCCAGTAAGTTTTAATTTTAATATAGAGTACTTATTTTTTCCTAGCGTTCCTCATTCGATTTTTTCTAAATCGTCTTTGATCTTCTTGTAGACTGGATCTAAATTCTTATCCTGCCTCGACTATGACTCCGTGTGGTATTGCTAGATTATTCTTATTAGTCTGTCTGTGTAGCTAACTAAGATTGCACATTTGGCAATTCCATTGGACTCCCATTCTAGTCAGCAATAGCTCTATGCACTGAGTGCAGTCCTCTGGGATTGTCCATAATGTCTTTTCAAGTCTTATAAATGTTTATGCTTTGACAATTGCCAACAATAAAAAGGTGAATGACCACCAAGAAAGAATAAGATACTACTTTACTTTTGGTTTGGATAGGAGGACAATCCATTCTACTACTGTTGCAGGGACAAATCTGTACAAACAGAACTATGGACACTAAATAATGCATTGCTTAGCTTATCAATTATAATAGGCGCTGTTAGACTTTCCACATACCTCAGTGATAACAGACTTTGTAGTTGAACCCCCAATCTCCTTACTGACTAGATAGTGTGGCAGAGTCATTTAGCTCCCAAAGTCACCGATGATTGATCCCCAATGTTGTCAGAGGCACGGACTCATGCTTGCAAAATTTGCAAAACCTTTAGCTCATCCACTCTAGTCTGGAGGACCAAAAACCACAGAGTCTATTTAAGTTTAAAAGCTTTATTAAAAGTAAACACATTTATTAAAATCAAGTTTGTCATAAAAGTATACGTTTAACTGAAAATGGAAAAGTGCTTAGTGCTGGCGATTAATTGGACACATTTCTTGTGGTCGAGCCGAGCTCTCACCTGGTTTGAACTTGATCCTGCTTGTGTTCTTAGAAGTCAAGCTTCTGTCTGTTAGGAGAAAAAGTGGTGCGTGTTAAAAATAAAAAACAAGCATTAATCAGTTGTGCCAAAAAGTGCAGCAAGACAACAGCCTTTCCTAGAAAAAGGGACATTTTTACTTTAGAGTAGACAGTCACAAATTATTAAACTGTATACTGTTTTTTTCACATTTCTTTCTTCCTCCTAGACCAAATATTATATAGTAGTGAGTGGTGTATTCTAACATTATTAAATGTACTTTGTAGGTGGAACATCTGGAGGCGGGGCCAGTGCGGAGGTGGTGGTGGCATTGGACGAGGACAACTCTGGGGAGGAGGCGGAGGAAGTGCCGGACAATTCTGTGAGGGATAACACAGTGGTGGCTGGCAGAGGTAAGCTATATATTCCTTACTTATTGAGATTGAAGACTGCAGAGTGTGCTTTCTGCACGGGTGTATTATAAATAAACTAGGTAGTAGCCTCCTCTAAATGTACTTCGACTTAGCTGTGAAGTTTTGGGCGAGAAGAATCCCAATCAGATCTGAGATGAACTTGATGGATGGGATGAACGAAAAGCGAAAGAAGGGTGTAAGTAAGTGTGGAAGGACGAGAAATGTAATGATGACTGGCAAAGAAGAATTATATGTGTTTGCTTGGTCCCCGAGGTGGCTGGGAAGGAAAGAATATGGTATGGTGCATGGCTGGGTGAATGATGAAGCAAGGATGGGTGGAAGGAGAACAGCCTGGGTGGGCGAAACAGAAACTGTATGTGTGCATATACTTTGAATGGATGGATGCCTGGATCATTCATGGTACTATCTGACTCTTAGATAGCATATGTGTATCTAGAGAGAGTAGACGGTCACTGGATGAACTAAGTGTTACTTTGAAGAGCATGTAACACCGCACCCGCACGTCCATTCCAGTGTAGGAAAGGCAAGGAAAAGAAGTTGTAATTTTGTCCAAATACTACCATGAATAGTAGCAGTAGTTTGTATTGCAACTGCAAGCACAGCATATATCCGGTTATTACGGTGGACAATCCCTACCTCTCTTAATAACTTTAGTTTAGTAGTAGTACGTCATTCATGTGTGAGTGTATCACTGTTCACTCAATAATAAGCAAAGCACCAAGAGTCATCCCATATGTCATCAAATACATCCCATGTGAAGTGATAGATAATCAGATTATTTAGCTTCTTCATTTTCCTTTTCTAATACTCATTTGCACTATAGGGTGAAAGCTAAATTAATTAAGCAGTAGCCCTTTTAACAGAGTATTCTCAGTGCCACCCGTAATAGAAAAGTAAGAGCTTCACCACCTGCATGTACTGGACCGGTACAGTAACGCAAGTCTGTCTCACTCACCATGGTGTGTGTCTGTTTTTCTCGGGTGCAAGTTCACTGCGCTGGCATTATGCCGGCTTGCATAAGATAACGTACCAATTTTCCTAAACAAGAGAGAAGAAGAAGAAGAAGACTGGTGTACTGTCATAGTCGACTGTAATGGAAGTCCATAGTGCTCGTAGAATTTGTTCCTTAAACTCCCACTAATGTTAGAGCAAGGATGATGAAGTCGGAGGTTACATAGATACTGTCCTCAATAGTTATGTACTGTGCTTTCAATTTGCTACTTGTACTGTGACACAACTTTCAGCTCAATCATTTTGTGTTAATCTTAAGGAGCATTGGTTACAGACTATGTCTTTCTTTCTTCATATAGTTGCTCCTTCCAAATCCAAGAGACCATCAAGGAGGAGGGAGCTGGCTCGAATGGCCCGGCAACGGAGGCTGGATGCCACTGTCGCTGAATATCGGCGGCTGGTGGCCCTGGAGGAGGAGGAGACGCAGTCTGGTACTACAACAACATCCACTGGGACAGCTGCATCCTCCTCCGTGCGGGCTGCCAGCCAGCGCAGTGCTCCAGCGGTACGGAGCCGGGCTACCAAAGCCAAACGCCACCGCCGAGCAGCAAAGACAGCAGCTGCCCCCCACAGGATTTGCAAGGCACGCCGGTGCCGCTTATCCCTCAGACTGTCCTACCTGGAGCAGTAGGTCCTAAGCTATAAGAACTTGGTGGAGGGCCTCCGCTTCAAACATGCCACCCTCCGCAAGGAGCATGATGCCCTGGCTGCTAAAGTCAACAGCACCCTGCCGTAGTGTCCCTTGCCCCTTTTTTAGAGACTTTTGGGGGGTGGGAATTGGGAGTTGGGTTTTTTGGGGACTTTTGAAGGACAATCGTTGGGGTTAGGGAGGGTCTTGCGGGAGATTATTTTGTTAGGGCTATAAAAATATACTTTTTGAAACTTTATCTGACCATACCTGTTTTTTACTGCTTTTGAGTCTGGTGGGTGGGGGTTTAACAGTAAGTTTGTTTTCCTGAATAGTCCTAGGACTTTAGTAGTACTACTGTCAATCTCTCGTCTCTCCTAATACTCCATTATACTACCTCGGCTCCAACCAAACGCTTATCTTACCTGTAATTTCTGTTTGAAAGTAGGGCTAGGCCCAGGGCTGGCTCCACGGGAAATGGCGATTAAGGTTGCAATCCAGGGCGGATGAAATTTCCTCCTCATTGCGGTGGTACTAGTGGTGTGACACAGTGGCAGTTGCATGGCTATGGAAAAAAAGAAAATGAAACCCGGTTTGTCCTTACTGTAGCATTACAACGGTATGATAGAGAATATAGCAGGTGACAGTACACTAGACTACAACAGTGCCACAATGTAGCCTAACAAATGGTAAAGTATTGATAGTATAACTTGTACTTGTGAAGGATTTCTTTGACATTGGCTACTACTACAAGAAATAGTACTGAAGCTTAGTAAGTCTAGAATATATCCTCGGATTCCTTCACCAGCCTGTTGCTATGACCTTATCCTCCCCAGCAAGTGTGTGGAATTATTGATGTCATTTACTCACACATCAAGCAAAACCACACAGCCCAGGGGAAGAGGGTTAGGGTTTGTAAAATGGATGGGAATGGGGGTTTCTTTTTGGGTAGGTTTTGTTGAGAGGAAAAAAAAAAGCACAGCATGGACAAACAATAATTGAACATAAAGAAATTTCTGGGTACAACGCTAACCATAAATCTTTTCCGTGACATAAAGGAAGTGCATGCACTACTGAATGCATTGTTACTGAAAAGTAAGTAGTATTTTCGACCACCGTGAATGACAGAATGCGACAGTACAGGGCTACATTAAATTAGGTTTAAAAAATAGCCGAAGTAAAACCTATAGAATGGCTGTAGGGATCAATTTAGAAGCAGAGAGAGATCCAAGAAATGCAGTCACACACACTCATAGAAGAAAAGAATGGATACTGTATCTGTATTGTTGTAGTTGTCCTGTTGAATTTGGTAAGTAAGTTGCATGCAGCAAACAATTCCTCTTATTAGCGAAACTCCTCCATTCCAGCTGACGCTTCGTCCATCAATGTTGGTGACCAGAAGACACCCTGTCCACTGCCTGCCTGGCGGATGCTGAATTGCGGCTCGCTAATGTGAAGCCTGACTCCATCCTTTTTTCCCCATTGCACAGACTGAAACCCGGCCTGTAATTATTGAACGAAAAACAGCACTGATAAATAAATATAATGTATGTACGCTGTGTAGTGCAAAAAGTCACACTTTGATTTTCCTAATAGACAGTACAACATTTTTGAAAGTGCGTACTCTGCCTGAGTCACCTTTTGAAGGATAAATAAGCATGGGCAAATTAATTTAGCGGATCTTTCCCCTCAAGCTAGGTGTACTGTAAACTGTGTTTTAGAACAAAATTAGACCTTCCCAGCAGTGCTCCCACCCAGACCCTTACTAAAGCCAGTCGCAAAAATGTAGAAGACCCCCAATCAGATCTAAAAAAACGAGGCCTTGCAGAAAACTGGTGACAAAACGTACTTCGAAAGTAAAAGTAGGCCCAAATACCCCCTTACCCACTGTGGGTTGTATTCAAACCACTTGCAAGCAAGCAAAAGTATCCATAGCCAGCATCGCTCCAAGACTCGAAAACTCCCCCACCCAAGCACATGCAATAGAAATACTGCTAACCCTTACGAGCCCTAAGTTAAGAATAGTGGCAGAGGCTTTCTTTAACTATGCCAAATCCCCCCTTTCCCACCATGAATTTTCTTCAAATGACCTGCAACCAAAATTACACATTCTCACGAGTGCTCTAAGACCCCAGAACTCAGTTGCAAAAATCTAGAACACCCCGAAACACATGCAATCCTGCTGCTAGGGCTAACCCTAACGAACCCTAAGTTACAAAAAGTGCCAAAAGGCTTTTCCTTATGGATTTTATCCCAACCACTTCTATCCGGTATTAGACCTTCCCAGGAATGCCCCAAGACCCGTCAACCCACCCGCCAAAAAGCACAACACCCCCAAACAACCCAAAAGCAAAATCTCATACTTACAATATTTCTCGGCCTTCGGTCCAAACGCGCTGTGCAGCTAGGCCATAACTCCAGTTTTCCACCACGGATTTCCTGAAAAGCAAATGCAATCAAGATTAGAGTGTCCCAGCAGTGCTCCCAGACCCCAAAACTCACCCACAAACACCCGGAACCCCCCCAAACAGCACCTCAAAGGCAAGCAAGTCAGCAAAAACACAAAAAGATTTCCGCCTCCGATTTGGTCCAAACCACTTTTATCCGGTATTAGAGCTTCCCAACAATGGCCCCAGAGCTGTCAACCCAGGAGAAAACGAGTAGAAGACCCCCAAACAGCCAAAGAGCAAAAGTACAAAAGTTAGGGCCTAGCTCTGCAGCTAGGCCCTAACTCCCCTCTGCCACCATGGATTTGCTTCAAACCTCTTGCAAACTAAAGTATCAATAGCCAGCAGTGCTCCCAGACCCCGAAACTCACCCACAAACACCAGGAAGCCCCCCAAACAGGCCCCCGAAAACGCTACATTGAGCAAAATGTCAGAAATAGCACAAAAAAAATCAGCGTGGATTTTGTCCCAACCACTTCTATCCGGTATTAGACCTTCCCAGGAATGCCCCACGACCTGCCAACCCACCCGCCGAAAAGCACAACACCCCCAAACAGCCCAAAAGCAAAATCTCATACTTACAATATTTCTCGGCCTTCGGTCCAAACGCGCTGTGCAGCTAGGCCATAACTCCAGTTTTCCACCACGGATTTCCTGAAAAGCCAATGCAATCAAGATTAGAGTGTCCCAGCAGTGCTCCCAGACCCCAAAACTCACCCACAAACATCCGGAACCCCCCCAAAAAGCACCTCAAAGGCAAGCAAGTCAGCAAAAACACAAAAAAAATTCCGCCTCCGATTTGGTCCAAACCACTTTTATCCGGTATTAGAGCTTCCCAGCAATGGCCCCAGAGCCGTCAACCCAGGAGAAAACGAGTAGAAGACCCCCAAACAGCCAAAGAGCAAAAGTACAAAAATGGGGACTTAGTCATTTGTTTGCCAATTTCCCAAATCACTCCGCGCGCGCTCTGCAGCTAGGCCCTAACTCCCCTCTGCCACCATGGATTTGCTTTAAACCTCTTGCAAACTAAAGTATCCATAGCCAGCAGTGCTCCCAGACCCCGAAACCCACCCACAAACACCAGTAAGCCCCCCAAACAGGCACCCAAAAACGCTACATTGAGCAAAATGTCAGAAATAGCAACAAACAAAAAAATCAGCGTGGATTTTGTCCCAACCACTTCTATCCGGTATTAGACCTTCCCAGGAATGCCCCAAGACCCGCCAACCCACCCGCCAAAAAGCACAACACCCCCAAACAGCCCAAAAGCAAAATCTCATACTTACCATATTTCTCGGCCTTCGGTCCAAACGCGCTGTGCAGCTAGGCCATAACTCCAGTTTTCCACCACAGATTTCCTGAAAAGCAAATGCAATCAAAATTAGAGTGTCCCAGCAGTGCTCCCAGACCCCAAAACTCACCCACAAACACCCGGAACCCCCCCAAAGAGCACCTCAAAGGCAAGCAAGTCAGCAAAAACACAAAAACATTTCCGCCTCAGATTTGGTCCAAACCACTTTTATCCGGTATTAGAGCTTCCCAGCAATGGCCCCAGAGCCGTCAACTCACCCGCAAAGAAGTAGAACACCCCCACAAGTGCTGAGTCTTTCTTCATTGGGCGTAAACCAGCCCTCTGCTTTGATGGAAATAGGAGTCTGGAGGAGGAGGATAGAGGAGCATGTTCTTCTGAACTTGTGAACCTGAGGAATGCAGACTGCGGCACCTTCAAATCAATAAGCAAACAAGTGAAGACAGTTCTGCTGATGGGCTTGTTTTTGTGATTAGGTGATTAAAGTTTGAATTATATTTACTGTGCACAACAAAGAAAGACAGACACACAGGAATAAAAGTGAATAAGGACGAAAAAGAAAGTTATTGATTCATTGTCTCATTTTCAGGGCTCGGTGTCAGGGTCCACGAATAAGAATAAGGCTTCGTCATCATACTCTGCGAATTCAGGCAGGGTGAGCTCAGTGTCACCTGACAGAGAAGAAATTCCCTCATCTACGTTGCTGTCCACCTCGTCTTCATCCGGCGTGCTTTCTCGTACTCTGTAATCTGGTGGTATGAGGAGCTGATTCATCTTGATCATTGTTAACCTCTCCACATTTTTGGGCAAGAGGCGGCTCTGTTTGGAAGTTACAATGCCACCAGCAGCACTGAAAACACGTTCAGAAGACACACTTGCGAGTGGGCAAGACAAGTAGTTTAAAGCCAGGTTGGAGAGCTGTGGCCACAATTCTTTTTTCCCATGCCAATACGCCAATGGGTCAGCATTAACATAGACCTCTGTTGAGTCATTCAGATAGTCCTTCAACATCGACTCAAGGTCCTCCTCCAAGGTTCCTCCACTTTGCTTAGCTGTTGCTGTGAGCATGGAGGGCCTGGATGGTTTGGGATTGTGCTGATTTTTCTGTGTTTTTTGATTTTTTGGGGTGTTCATGGGGACAGGCCATATGGGTGGGGGCCATTTTGAGTGCTGCTACAGGCCCTGGCCATGTGCTGGGAGGGATGGGGCCATTTTGAATGAAGGCAGTGTTGTTAGGCCTGAAACCATTTTGCCTAGTTTTCAACCTTTATGCCCAGGGGGAGTGAGTGCTGCATGGGCCTAGTCTTTCTGTGGGTTGTCTTGAATTTAAACATCATGGAGGGGCTGGATGGCTTGGGATTGTGCTGATTTTTCTGTGATTTTCGTTTTTTTGGCCTGTTGTTGTGACCTTTTCATCAGGGGTAGTGAGTGTTGCATGGGCCTAGTCTTTCTGTGGGGTGTCTTGAATTTAAACATCATGGAGGGCCTGGATGGTTTGGGATTGCGCTGATTTTTCTGTGTTTTTCGATTTTTTGGGGTGTTCATGGGGACAGGCCATGTTAGTGGGGGCCATTTTGAGTGCTGCTACAGGCCCTGGCCATGTGCTGGGAGGGAGGGAGCCATTTTGAATGCAGGCAGTGTTGTTAGGCCTGCAACCATTTTGCCTAGTTTTCAACCTTTATGCCCAGGGGTAGTGAGTGTTGCATGGGCCTAGTCTTTCTGTGGGATGTCTTGAATTTAAACATCATGGAGGCCTGGATGGTTTGGGATTGTGCTGATTTTTCTGTGATTTTCGTTTTTTTGGCCTGTTGTTGTGGCCTTTTCACCAGGGGTAGTGAGTGTTGCATGGGCCTAGTCTTTCTGTGGGTTGTCTTGAATTTAAACATCATGGAGGGTCTGGATGGCTTGGGATTGTGCTGATTTTTCTGTGATTTTCATTTTTTGGCCTGTTGTTGTGGCCTTTTCACCAGGGGTAGTGAGTGTTGCATGGGCTTAGTCTTTCTGTGGGGTGTCTTGAATTTAAACATCATGGAGGGCCTGGATGGTTTGTGATTGTGCTGATTTTTCTGTGATTTTCGTTTTTTTGGCCTGTTGTTGGGGCCTTTTCACCAGGGGTAGTGAGTGTTGCATGGGCCTAGTCTTTCTGTGGGGTGTCTTGAATTTAAACATCATGGAGGGCATGGGATTGTGCTGATTTTTCTGTGTTTTTTTGATTTTTTTGGGGTGTATAACTGAACTGATGTTCCTCTGTCTTCCATTACTTTTAGGTGCACAAGACTCAAGAGAACCACCAGTGCCAGGAAGAAGTCCTGCAGCGGTGTGTGTGGGCAGCATAACGTCACACGTCATCATGTCTGGCCACAGACAACTCTGCAACTCGTGCAACTGCGGCCTGCTGTTCTGACCTGCTCTGAAGAAGATGGCCCCAAAAAAAGGTCCCCGTAGCTCCTCTAGCAAGAAAGTTGCCAGTAAGGAGCAGAAGAAGCAAGTTACCAAGGAGGCTGGTGTGCCGGCCGCCACGTTTTTTGGGAGTAAAAAAACAAGTACGCCTGCAGCAGCAGCGGGATCTGCTGGGGACCAAGCTGGGAGCAGCACCCCCACTCCATTGGGCTCAGTGCCGCCACCACCACGCCAACTTAAGTCCAAGCCCTTGAGTGCTGCAGAGAGGAGTTATTGAGATAAAAATCATCATTTCCAGAAGGTTTATGCTGCTTGCTGGTGGATTTCTTGTGCAGAATTGCAAATTTTGTATTTTCGCGAGTGCGAGATTGTTGCAGCTCGCCGCATATACAAGCTCGCAATTGTGAAGTCCCGCGATACGTGATCACGGCGTACTCGCGTTGACAAACTCTTGCTGTGCAAGTTGGCAAGCCGCGATGACGTAATCGCGGTCGCCAAATTCCCGCGGGATCCCGCAGCAAGATCCAAAATGGCGCAGCACTCGCAAAATATCGAGAAAAACAACTCGGCAAACGCTGAATGATGGTAAGTAAACGCTGCGCGCCGCAAAATTGTATCACCAAGAATTTGCGGATTTTTGGTAAATTCGCGAGCGTTCGCGGATTGCGAATTCACCGTAAATCCGCAAAATCCGCGAGAGTAACGGATTTTCCGCCCATGCTTACTGGACACCACTCAAACCATACGCTTAAATTATGGACAGACTTTCCAAAAGCTCGAAGAGCAGGTTGACAGATGGCTGAGATTGCCCTTGGCAGTGGCAGGCAGGTTGGCCATATTAAAAATGGTGGTTCTTCCCAAATTTTTATATCTCTTTAATAATATTCCAATACCCCTATCGGACGGCTTCTTTCGCACCCCGCAGACACTCATGACCCGCCTGGTCTGGGGCGGAAAACAGCCTCGCGCCCGTTGGTCCATACTGACCTTGCCGTATGACAAAGGTGGTTTCAACGTGTCGGACTACTTGGTAGCGCAATGCCGCTACGTGTATGCTTGCTTTCACCTTGACGCATGCATCCCGTTCCAAAGGCCAGAGGCGGACTTGGTTCTCCCAGACAAATTGAGCGAGGTACTACCTTGGGGTTTCCCACGGGACAGACGAGACATCCAGACAGTATCCACGACTGCCTGGGCGTGGGGCAAGTTGAGAAGGCGCACAGGTGCCACACTTCTATACTCCTCCACCCTACCATTACTCAATGCCAGATGGTTCCAAATCACAGGAGAAGGAGTAGTACAGCGTACACTGGTGACATACGACATTGTGAAGATGGGCGATCTCTTCCCGGGGGAGGGGTCTTGTTTTCTCCATAGACGAGGACGCCAGGTTCACTGACTGCAGCTTCATGACCTGCTTCCTAATGACCGACTGAAATCCGCGCTACGTACGGCGCTCCCCACAATACCCAATAGAACCGGACTCGTTTACCCCACTCACTTTGGTATTAGAGAACCCTAGTGGCGCACGCCTCATTTCTAAAATGTATAAAGCCTGTGCCCAAATGCTCCCAGTGGACGACTCAAAACTCAGACAAGACTGGGAGGTGGATACCGGAAGGTCGATATCAGACGAGCAATGGGCAAAATGTTGTGAGGCCACCAATTTCACTTAACAGCCAGCTTATGGCGGCTGTTAAGTGAAATTGGTGGCTTCATAACATTTTGCCCATTGCTCGTCTGATATCGACCTTCCGGTATATTTCAAATTCCTCCGCTGCGCCTACTTTACATCAGCCATGGCGCATAAGATAGATGCTGCTAGACCTCACAATTGCTTAAAATGTGCTTCCCCACACAATGACTTTCTGCATCTGGAGTGGCCCTGTCCTCGCTTACAGACCTATTGGGTAGGGGTACATGAGACACTAGGGAAAATAATTGGGCTTCCACTTGCTCCCCTTCCTGAAATTGCACTTTTAGGATACACAGTTCAGATTCCCAAAAAAGTAAGGAGGTTAGCGTCATTGGGGCTACAGCTGGCTAAAAGGGAAGTCGCCATTCACTGGGGCAGGAAAACGGCCCCCAATCTACAAGATTGGCTGGGAAGCCTGTTGTACTTCAACACCAACGCAGAGATATATGCCAGTCTTATGCCACCAACATCACGTCCTAAAGACATTTGGGGGCTGCTGAGGGCCCATCTAGACGCCGTCAAGCATGCTTCCAGCGTAAAGGCAGACAACGGCATAGCGCCGGAGAGTGTGGGCTGAGGGGAACACTCTAGTCACTCTAGTCACACGGCCGATCTGGGCAGCACAGCAGGACCACGGGGAGAAGCAGTGGCTCAGAATTATTAGCAATGCATTGATAGCCTTAAGTATTAAAACTTGGATTAGGACTGTGTGAAGGGGCAGGGGGGACGTGTTGGGAACAGGCTGATACTATACGTTTTACAAAAATCACTGGGGATAGATTCTGTTTAGGTAATCAGAGGCAGGAATCTGAATCAATATTGTTAAATGTACAAAGCCTCTGACACCATAGATTGCACAGGTTATTTTTTGTTCAAGTCCTATTTATTGACTACGAACGCTATTTTATCTTAGCACGTTATTTCAAGGTTCAAACAGGTACACATGGGGTGTGAACAACTCAGTTTACAGTATCTCCTTATGACATAAAGTGCATTCAATATTTACAATAACATGTAAAAATCATAATTGCGAAATTCCAATGACAAAATTGATAAATACAAACGGTCCACAAAAAAGAAGAAAAGTGAGTTAATGTGACAGCAAAATCTTATTTACAAGTGGTATTTAAGGGTCCTACTATACATCTAAGAGAGATTATGTTGGTGTCCCAGGGGAATATTATCAATTTATCCCTCAGAGGGAAAAGTTAGTTGTCCTGTGTCTTGCCAGGGACAGTCATATATTCAAAATTATTAGATGCCTGATTGTGAGATACGTCTCTCACTATATGTCCCAAGTATTTAATTGGATCATATGGCTTGTGTCTCTCCTGGCACTGAAGTTGAGCCTACGCGTTTCGACCTGGATAGAAATCTTGACAGGATAGGAATTTAAGGCAGGTCTTCATCAGGGCTCTCAGTAGGTGTTAGGGATCATCGTGTCACACCCGAGTGTGAAAAAATCGGTACTGCATTCGTTAAGTACTGTTGAGTCTCCGGAGGCGGGGTTTCTCACTAGCCGGGGTGGCTGTGTGTCTGCAGTCTTTAGATACTGGGGAAATATCGGAATTTCCTTCGTGACGCCAAAAACGTTGTTGTTGTGGGACGGGTTCTCCGCAAAGTGGAGGATCAAGGGGTCGTTACTTTCCCGGCGTCTCCTCGTTGGCGTGTTGCTTCTCTCTCCGCCACCGCTGTGATGAGTGTAAAGTACTGTTAAGTACTGTTGAGTCTCCGGAGGCGGGGTTTCTCACTAGCCGGGGTGGCTGTGTGTCTGCAGTCTTTAGATACTGGGGAAATATCGGAATTTCCTTCGTGACGCCAAAAACGTCGTTGTTGTGGGACGGGTTCTCCGCAAAGTGGAGGATCAAGGGGTCGTTACTTTCCCGGCGTCTCCTCGTTGGCGTGTTGCTTCTCTCTCCGCCACCGCTGTGATGAGTAAAGATTTGTGCAAATACGCCATCCATGGTATCTTGTGACTATACTCTAAACTCATCACATCCCTCATGATCGTGTGATTTAACAGTAGTTCAGGGTTTAACCAGGTCTTAAGCCAGTATATTAATGGGGCCAGTCTCAGTTTGTCCTGGATGTAATCCAAACCAAGTTCTGTATGAATGGAGAAAACCGGGGAGGATTGGGGGAGGGACAGGACTGAACGTAAAAAACTATTTTCGGCTACCTGGATTTCTTCTAGTCGTGCATAACCCCATAGGGAGGCACCATACAAAGCCACGGGAAGGGATTTGCTGTTATAAACCTGGATGATGGCCTTCATGGGTCTATGTCCCAGCCTTTTAGCAAAACTTAAGATGGCCCTAGATGTTCTTGTAACCGCTAGGCTTTTTGCACGTATCTGTGGGCCCCAGGTACCCCTGCTATCAAAAAGCACTCCCAGGTATGGAAACACGGGAACTCCCGACACAATCTCCCCTTTACAAAAGAAGGTTTTAATTCCTCTCTTGCCACTTTTCCCTTGTGTCCCTACAACCATGGTGTGCGATTTGGAGGCATTAACCTTCAGGTCCAACCGGTCCATAAAAGTCCCAAAAGCATCCAACAATTTTTGGAGACATACCCCTGTGCGTGCAATGAGTACAGCATCGTCCGCGTATAGGAGAGCAGGGATCTTAACTTCTCCTACACGCGGTACGTCACATGCTGCCTCGAGTAAATGCTTGCCTAGGTCATTTATATAGATAGTAAACAACAGGGGGGCCAATATGCATCCCTGCCTAACGCCCCGTAGAGATCTAAAACTTGACGTGCATCTTCCCTCTTTGGTTACTCTTACAGCAGCGAATAAATCCTGATGCATAGAAGCTATAAAAGCCACCAAGTCGGCGTCGATTCCCATATTAGTTAGGATTTCCCAAAGTTTCGATCTGTTGACCAAGTCGAAGGCCGAGGAGAGGTCCATAAATGCTAAATACAAGGTCCCCTCCTTGGCCACCGTATACTTAGAAATCAGAAGGTGCAGGTTTGAGCACTGTTCTAGCGTGCCCCTTTTTTCCCTAAAGCCATACTGTATATCAGCCAGGCCACCGCAATCCTCCAGGCTATCTCTTAATCTCACTAAAAGGACTCTGCCCAGGATCTTAATAGCAGAGTCCAGGAGAGAAATGGGCCGGTAGCACCCTGGGTCATCCCTTCTGCCCTTTTTAAATATAGGCACTATGGTGGACGTAGCCCATGTATTTGGGGGGGGCGAGGTGTTTGCGGCTGTGAACACATTAGCCAGGATACCAGCCCAGAATTTGGGGGAGTGTAAATAAAAGTCAGCTGGTACCCCGTCTGGGCCGGGGGCTTTATTCTTTGTTGTGGCACAGATTGCTTTTTCCACTTCCCCGCTGTTGAATTGTATAGGTGTGGCCACAAAACCTGCACAGTTTTGTGGCAGCGAACAGGCACCAGACTCACCATAAACAGAGCTGAAGTGGGCCAGCCACTTCTCGTCGGGTATTACACAATCGGTATCTAGATTTGGAGAATCTGAAAAATAAGGGTGATTTACTACAGCCCAGAATTGCCTGCTGTCTCTCAAGATGTTAATGTCGTTTAGTTGGTCCCATGCCTCCTGCTTGATGCTATCCCTTCTGGACTTTGTGGCGGCCCTATACTCTTTTCTCAATACTGAAACCAGCCTCGTTAACATGTAAATGGTCTTTTAAAGACCTGTGAAGTACTTGGGTGCTGCTGCAATAAGATGGTCACCAGCCTGGGAAGCTGCCTCAGTCCGGGCTGACAGACATGGCGGGGGTGGGGCTGAGATACGATGTGTGTGAGAGATAGGTGTGTGTGAGAGAGCTGTATGTGTTTGAGAGAGAGCTGGGTGCAGAGGAAGCGCTCTGCACTGACTCCAATTAGAACAGACACACAGGTTCTGTGCCGCAGTTCTAGGTCTCGTACACCGGCGTTGGCCTGCTCAATTACAAACACCCTGTGTGTGGTTGAGGGTAGCAGCCCTGTATGCACAGAGCCTCAGTCACTGAGCATCAGAGCTGGACACCCAGCATGTTACTGAACTGCTGACGTGTTTTCACTCATGAACACACAGATGGTGTCGGAGATCACATGCATTGCAAATCTCTGAAATGCATCCACACACATAGTCAAATACTTGAACTATAGCGCTAATACAAATTTTGAGAGGGGGTCTAATTCTTCAAGCAATCAGCAGGCTTCTGGGACATCTGATTGGCTTGCTGACCAGGGCCCCACTCCTCGGAGGAGTTCCAGCACCCGTCCTTCCATTCGAATCAGAGGGCAGAGAGATAAGGTTAGTAGTGGGTGGGGACCAAAGGGGTAGTGCTAAATCCACATGTATCATTTTACTAGACTGGAGAGGAAGTGCCGCTGCTTTACTGAGCTTGGTGACACAAAAGGCAGCATGCTTATAAACATGATTCTCCACTGCAGGCAGGACTGGCCTGCATTTATTTTTGTTGTAGAGGAGAGGGGAGGGTGCAGACAGGGAAACCGGGCTGGTCCGCTCCAGTTCCTCCCTGGGCCAGTGAGTTCAAGGGAGGGTGGGGGGCACTCGGGTCCTCAGTTGCTCCAGAGTACTTGTGCAAAACCAGTGATACGCGGTTTAATCCAAGTCAGCTGATTTCCAGCCAGTAGGGTACTGTCGGGTACAATCCTTTTTAACCGATTTCCGGACAGCCTATATGTATGGGATGCCAGCCAGTAAACCACAGCAGTTGTGCTTATTCAAAATAAGATAACAACCATTGGAAAGTAACATTAGTGCGGGAATAATAGCTGGGACTGGTGTACCTTTTAAAAAACAAGACAGATTAGGCGCTGACACATTACAGACGCTGTGCAATTTTACTTGCTTGCAAACTAGGGATTGTCTTTTTAGCCAGCAGGGGCATCACAATTGTCCACTGTTAGGAAATCTTCCTTATCCGCACGCTGACATCTGTAGGTAAAGGGTAATGACCATAATTTCTGGGGCTCAAAGCGTCCAACTGGGAAGTGTTTCATGCAAGATGTAAACTGAAATAGTGAGAAAGGTAGTGAAACAGAGCCATGTATTAACCACAGAGCGGAATCAGTTTCTGCTACCGTAAAATGTAACTGTTCTAATTGTTTGATGTTTAACAGCGTGTAAGTGGCGTCTTTCATAGACATAAATGTATGTTTATCATTCAAAGTAAAAGGTAAAAACAGTGCAGAGGCATTCAAATACTCTCATTGAACTTTCCCCATTTTGAGTGTTTGTAAAGGCCAAGCAAATTGCATTACAGAGCGCAATTGATTTTGATCATGATATAACACAGATACATCATTCTGTACAATATTAATAACAGAGGAAACAATATTGTCCAAGGTGTAAATACGAGATGACAACATATTAATACAATTATCTACTGCTATGTGTTGGATTGAGGCCCTAACATAGGTGCACCATTTCAGAGGCACAAATCCTTCATGCCACAAAGGCAGGAAGGCCCTTTCACCCAGTTAAGGCCCTTTCACCTACGTTAGTCCTCCCTTCACAATAACGAGCAACAGAGGCTGTCCCTTATCTGACATGTGCTCTGGGCGCAGAAGACGATCCATCCTAAATACGTCATCTCCATGTCCAACAGTGACTAACCTACGTCACAACACATTGTTAGTAATAGACCCTTAAGCTCTTGGGATTTTCCCTAGCACATGATAATTGATTTTTCCAAGAACTCATTAAATATGCATGAATCACTATTCCCAAAGGGTTAATTCCGAACTTTACATCAATACTAACATTCCAAGGAACCTATCAGGTATAAATATTCTTCTCTTTCCCAAGTAAACCAGAGGAGACCGAGGCTTCCATGCCAACACTCTGACCTGAGATGCTGCAACCTTCGTCATGGCACAGCTCCAGCTGGCAGAAGTCCATCCACCCATCCAGGAGGGACCATCTCGAGATCAGGATGAAGTCCCACTAAGCTAAAGGGGTTAGACTAAATCCTAGGGGGGTTCTTGGCTCTTTAAGACCTACACACATGCTAGGTACACTTAGGTACATCTAGTTAGGCATCATAGGGGCATAGGCTTTATCATAATGCATTCTGTATTTCATGTATGTGCTCATTACTATTGCAAAATGGTAGAACTATACAATGCCTTTTTATTTCACTACACTGCTGGCCATATTTCTCTGCTACTGTCCAACTGTTGTCACAGCACATATAACCAGTACTAGAATAACAACTCTGCAATAAATTGACCCTGTCCTCAGGTAGGTCGACCCCAGATGCCACACAGTCCTCCCGTGATGCTGACCCCGCTGTCGCCTACCCCGCCACTGCCTGGTGCCGCGTGAGCCCCCTCAGGTGATCGCTGCAATACTGGTGCATTGTTGGTGTTGCTCCTTTATTTTTGTGCCCCTTGTTGTGCCTTGCACCCCCTTTGCCTTCTGTGACCCCTCGTTTTCCCCTGCTTGGTCCCCCGCTCTCTCCCCGATCCCCTCTGTGCCTTCTCCCTGCCGCTGCCTCCCTGTGGCCCAGCCCCCCTGCCGTCCCCATTCACCGCCCCACTCCCGCCTCCCAGCTGCTCCTCCCTCCCTTAACCCCTCATATGGAGACCTCACAGCGGCCACGCAGCGGGCGCGCCGCTGGTGCGCCAAAGGCAAGCCCGTCTGCGCCCGTCCGCGACTTGACCTCGTCCAGCACCAGATCCCCTGACCCCCGCCGGAGCCAGGGTACCCGACTGAAATACGACTCCGCCGCCCTCAGCGCACTCAACACCGGACGACCGCCCGCCTGCTACCGAGCCACCCGAAACGCACCCACGGACCCTTCACCTGTCAAGCCTGTAAATTCACCTGCCTCCGATCCTGTCTCCGCCAGCCACGCCAAGCAACAACGACAACCACCTCAAGTGCATCCTCCTCAACACCCGCTCCGTCCACAAGCACGCCATCGAACTCTGGGACCTCCTCGACTCAACAACACCAGACGTCGCCTTCCTCAGGGAGACCTGGATGAACACGTCCCCAGCCCCAGACATCGCCATAGCCATCCCGGACAGCTACAAGATCACCCGGAAGGACCGCACCAACCAAACCGGAGGAGGAATCACCATCATCTACAAGAACACCATCAACATCACGACCAACGCCAAAGATACACTCTCCACCACCGAACTCCTACACTTCCAAATACACACCGATCCCAAGACCACCCTGAGAGGAACGCTCAGCTACAGTCCCTCGGCCCCATGCACACAATTCAGTGAAACCATCGCCGACCTCATCAGCTCCCATGCCCTAGCCTCACCCGAATACATCCTCCTAGGGGACCTGAACTTCCACCTAGAGAAAAACAACGACAACAACACCAACACCCTGCTCGACAACCTGGCCAACCTTGGAATCAAGCAACTGGTGGACACACCCATCCACCGAGTCAGCCACACTCTGGACCCCATCTTCTCCGCCAGCAGCCACGTCTCCTTCAGCCACTCCACAGAACTACACTGGACCGACCACAGATGCATCCACTTCACCTTCAAAAAGAATACATCCTACCACCGAACACAACAAATCCCCCACAGATGCTGGAGCAAAATCACCACAGACCAGCTCATCTCATCACTAAGCCAGAACCCGCCAGCTGACACCGCTGACACCAACAACGCAGCCCACAACCTTGCACAAAGGATTACCAACTGCACCAATGACCTTGCTCCACTGAAGAACCCCCCAGGCAAGACCGGCAACAGGAAAACATCATGGTTCACAGACGCCCTCAAAGAGTCAAAGAAATCCTGCCGGACCCTCGAAAAAACCTGGCGCCACGTTCGACTCCAGAAAACATGACAGCCCTCAAAAACCCCACCCGCGAACACCACCAGCTGATCCGCACCACCAAAAGGACATCGTTCAAAGAGCGACTAGACAAAAACCCCCACAACAGCAAGGAACTCTTCAGCATAGTCAAAGAGCTCTCCATCCCCAGCGCCAGCAACAACGACATCACACCATCACAAGACCTCTGCAACTTCCTCGCCACGTTCTTCCACCGTAAGATCGCAGATATGCAAAACAGCTTCACACCCCAGACTCCGCCTCCAGTCACAGAACCAACGACCCCTACCACCACCCTCAGCACATGGACACCCATCAGTACTGAAGACACTACCCACGTCATGAACACCATCCACTCCGGCTCCCCCTCTGACCCTTGCCCCCATCACATCTTCAACAAAGCCAACAGCATCATCGCACCCCATCTCCGGAACGTCATAAACAGCTCCTTCACATCAGCCACCTTCCCGGTTGGCTGGAAGCACGCAGAGATCAACGCCCTACTAAACCCGCGGCTGATCCCAAAGTCCTCAAGAACTTCCTCCCCATCTCTCTTCTTCTTCCGGCCAACGTCATCGAGAAGACCGTCAATAAACAGCTGACCGCTTTCCTCTAGACAAACAACTCACTCGACCCGTCCCAGTCCGGATTTCGAGCAAACCACAGCACCGAAACCACTCTCATCACAGCCACCGATGACATCAAGACCATGATGGACAACAGAGAAACAACCGCCTTCATTCTCCTAGACCTCTCGGCAGCGTTTGACACCGTTTGACATTGCACCCTAATAGCCCGCCTCTTCCACACTGGGGTCCAATAAAAAGCCCTGGAATGGTTCACCTCCTTTCTCTTCGACAGAACCCAGAGAGTCTGCCTTCCTCCTTTCCGCTCAACGGCCACCGAGATCATCTGCAGCGTACCCCAGGGCTCCTCGCTCAGCCCAACGCTCTTCAATATCTACATGAGCCCCCTCGCCGCCATTGCACGCAAACACAACATCAACATCATCTCCTACGCCGACGACACCCAACTGATACTCTCCCTCACCAAGGACCCAGCCACCGCTAAAACCAACCTCCAGGAAGGAATGAAAGACATTGCAGAATAGATGGAGCTCAGTCGCCTGAAGCTGAACTCAGACAAGACAGAGGTCCTCATCCTCGGACAATTCCCCCCCCCCCCGCCTGGGACGACTCCTGGTGGCCCACAGCGCTGGGCTCCGCGCCTACTCCCACGGACCACTCTCGTAACCTGGGATTCATCCTGGACTCCTCCCTCTCGATGACCAGGCAAGTCAACACCGTCTCTTCATCCTGTTTCAACACCCTGCGCATGCTCCGAAAGATCTTCACAGAAACCAGAAAGACCTTCACCCAGGCCCTCATCACCAGCCGACTGGACTACGGAAACGGTTTGTGCAGGAACCACAGCCAAACTCCAGAAACGACTTCAGTGCATACAAAACGCCTCCACCCGACTCATCCTCGACATCCCCCGCCACAGCCACATATCCACCCACCTAAGAAACCTGCACTGGCTAACCGTCAACAAGAGGATCACGTTCAGGCTCCTCACCCACGCACACAAAGCGCTCCACGACAAAGGATCCGAATACCTCAAAAACCGCCTCTCGTTCTACACCCCCACCAGCCAGCTCTACTCAGCCACACTCGCCACCGTGCCGCGGACCCACAGAACCACAGCCGGAGGAAGGTCGTTCTCCTACCTGGCCGCAAAGACATGGAACTCACTCCCCACGCACCTTCGACTGACCCAGGACCATCTCACCTTCAGGAAGCACCTCAAGACCTGGCTATTCAAGCAATGACAGCACCCCTCCCTTTAGCGCCTTGAGACCCTCACGGGTGAGTAGCGCGCTCTACAAATGTATTGATTGATTGATTGTAAACACACCCGACTGTTTCCTCTATGTACTTCTCTGAGATGAGTGGCTGAATGAAAAGTAGTATATTGTTTCCACGATCCTGAGGGATCAGGGTTTTATGTTATGTGGTTGCCAGAAGCTATTCCCTTCTTGTCTTCAAGAAGTTTCTAGTGGCCTCTGAGCTAGCTGGTACACAGTAATTAAGTTTAATATATTCGATAGGGGCATACTGACCTCAATCCTATGCCAAGCCTATCGTGTATGTTATTCCATTGCGCAGAACCTTTCATGGAAAGAGGAACCACACTACATGGCGCCCAACGTGAATGTGGCACTTATTTAACAGTAGAATCTGAGTAGTTCAGTCATGCTTATTCTCAGAGACCCCTACTCACAAAATGTCAGAGACGTCTGGAGTGGGTAGGCACAAAATTCCGCCACAGCTGAGTAGGCGAACTTCCTATGTTTTGGCTGTTGGTTAATCAAGCTTGAAGAAAAAAGTTTCCAAACAATTGTGCCTTTTTGAAAACTTACCTTAAAACCCTTTTTTAGGACATTTTGTTTTCACAACACAATGTCTGTCTAAGCAGCTGCTCCTGTCACTGGGACACAGGTGTCAAACGACGAAGAGGAAGCAAATGCAATATATTTTTCACCCAAAATCAGGCATACACTCACACAAAAACCCCTCAGACATGGTTTAACACACTGAGGAGGTACAGTAAAATCAATAGAGCCACACAGAGATTATCAAACAGATGTGTTCTATTCTTGGGTTACATTCCCAGCAGTAAATGCAACAACTCAGACTTTTCATTCTCACAAACATGAAAAAGTCCCAGCGGTCTACACTCCATTAGAGGAGATTAAGATTCTGCTCACTGACCAGGACCACAATTTCTGGTTTAATGGCGCCCTACAGCAAATAAATAAAACCAGGCTTGGTCCACTAGGTAGACCATGAGCTACATGACCAACATTAACTGGCTAAGCACCACATCCTGACATTGATATAATGCCACAAGATGCACTGCTCTTATAACACAAAGAGTTGGTAAAACTCTTACAGAGCCATGGCGCAACTTGCCATGAGCCCACGGTAACTGCAAATAATACAGCTCCTACACAGAGCACCGCTACTAAAATCACTCCACAAAACACACACACAGTTATGGGTAAACTGCCCAAGAAATGTGAACAGATTCCTTTCTGCGTAGCTCAGAAAATCACCCAGTTAGAAGCAGTATTTCTAAATACCACACCATTTGAAAGCATATAATGCTAACACTCTGCTTGCCCATGGTATAACAGCCCAGATAGAGGACTGCACCAAATTGGGGTACAGTCTTTGCTGCCATACATACCAGAACTCATGGTATTCCTTCCATAGCGGTAATTCCAGATGTCTTACGACAGATACAGAACAAGTATGGAGCTGAACCAGCTCTGACCTTAGGTATGAAATTACCAGGTAATTATGACCAGGTATCAACAATCATACTAGCTAACATTAGAGGGGAAGCAGCTTCAGTGGCCATCCGCCAACACCTATGAGAGGTCAGTCTTATAGACCAACCACAAGAACTTCCCAAAATAATTAAAACTGCATATGCAGAACTGATATGGGACAGTTTGGGTGGGAAAGCTTTTAAAACCACAGCTAATGGGCAGTCCTGAGAAGGACACTTCTAAGCAGACACCTACTTCTTCTAAAAAGAAGTGGGATAATAATAAAATAACAAACTTTTTCCGAAAAGAATCTCAGTCCCGAGGTAATGAGGTAATATGAATTTTCATGGTCAATTGTGTCCCCTATCGTAGACCCCAACGGCTCCATGTACGTGCTTTAAGTACATGTATGTTCCCTCCACTTCCAGCTATGAAGACACAAATACATTTGCGTCCAACGTTAACATGTCCTCTTTCAGATCCACCATGAATGGGTCGGATATTCGGTTCCTAAGTGTGCCTTGCAAACGTCTTTACATGGTGCACTTTCATGTTTTACTCGCTCTGGTGAGTTAGGCCCTGATTCTTGCCATGGAGCCCTTTCTGCCTTCTGTTTCTGAAACCTACAGTCTGCTGTTTCCTGACCTCTACCTTACTCCCTGTGTGGCGAGCGGTGCCTGGCTCGCCCTGCTTGCCTGCCAAGACTGTATTCAGCCTTCAAGTTATCTGCTCCGCTCCTCGAAAATACATTCCTGTCTAGTAGTTTAGGAAAACATCCTTCCCAGCTGCAGAGCAAAGGGCCCGGCCTCACTGTCTCCATGCAAGTAATTCATAGCTCCCGTTACCATGGTAGGCCCATGGCCCCTCGCATCTCATGTAGACACGTAGTCGCATATGCACGCACTAGCAGTCAGTATAGAATAGCCTCTGCCCGAGAGACCTTTCCTTCTAGATAATACAGTTCCTCAAACACAAGATATTAGATATGATTTGGGATTAGGTTGTTCTGACACCCCAGACTTCCGTCTCCTCATGTAGGGCTAAATGTCAAGTCCCCTTCACCCTCCAGTCCCACGTCAATTACACGTCATGCTGCTGCGCGCGCATCCCTGCCATGTATTTCTGCTGACACTGCAGGATTCTCCTATGGATCCACCCACCTGTGATACGTTTCATATGACGTTGTCTAGCACACACCTCCGTGTACGCCCTCATGCACGCCTTCTGTTACGTACATGTGTTCTTATCTCGTTTCTCTCAGCTGTTACGCCTTCTGCATCTATCTCTACTGTAATGCATTGACTATATATATGATGTTCTGTTAATAAAACATGTACATGTCCATGTCCATTCCCTTCCTGAACCCTTGTGGTGATGGAACATGATACCTGGTTCGAACCAATTCCTTTTTAAGGAATAAAACCCTTACAAAACTCAAATGCCACGGATTCTGCCTCTTATTTTTGACTGAGTTATTCTTATTGAACTTTACCGCATAAATTAAGTATAGGTAATTTAAATTTACCACAGTAAGTCTCCTCAACAGGAGCCCTCTGCAAAGAGGTATAATCTTTGGAATAGGGATAATATTAGGAAATCTGACAGGTATCAGGATACTGATACACATTTCTCTCAACAAACAACACAGGGAGAGAAGGAAAGTCAGCACATGAAGAAAGCGCAAGCAGTCCAGGGACAAGCATGCTCAGGACTCTTCTACAACAGAAGACAAGCCACACCTTAATTAAAAAAAATATGAATACTAAGGACTCAGCTTCTGAACGGGGATTGGGCTCAGACAATGCTAAGACAGAGCTGCAGAAGTAACAATGTAACAATAGCTCGCAAGAACCTGAAGGAATTTCTGGACTGCAAAATGTAATGATTAAATCATGGTGGAAACACCAGACAAAAGGGTGAAAGTCCCACAAAAGTTATATGAAATAACACTCCGCATGGAGGAGGACAAACACAGGAAAGTAAAATGTCTCTTTGCGAAGAACCTATTGTCTGGTTTTGACATACTGTTAGCAGAAAAAGATTAGCCGCCAGCATTCGTCAGGGAGCGCCCATAGGGAGAAAGTATATTTTTCCTGCATTTTCAAACCATGTTCCCGTTCGCCTTAGAGATACATATGCACGGAAATGGGCAGTAGCCCAAGCTCCAGCATTGTACAAAAATCACGCTGGATGAAATGAAGACTCAGCCCACCATGTGATCCCATTAATAGTTTCACCACATGCTAAAAGACACAGGTCAGGGAGATCTTAGATCAACTTGAATACCAGAAGATCATTTGAAATTCTATTCACGAATGAACAATCCCTTGCATCACTTATCAAAACCTGATAATACATTTCCTCTAGTTTTCATTTACAGACACTTGAACACTTGCACAAAGACATATGCTGTCCAACATGCAGATAGTGCCGCATTAATGAATAACATTATGTGGGAAAAAATACAAAACAACATTTGTTGTCTCACATGGATGTTTCTGTCAAACTATAGCACCTGAAAACAGGTACCTAGCAGCATTTAGTATATTAGAGTCCCAGAGACAATTATTGTCATTTCCCCAGTGGGTATAAAAACAGCTCAGGGATATTTTCTGAAAGAATTACTGAATTGCTAAACCACTTTGAGGAAAAAATGTTGTCCTATATAGATGATATTTATCTAATGGAAGACCTATTGGGGAAACACTTGACATGGGTGAGCAACATTATTATGGGATTCGCCTCTGAGGGCTACAAATGTAATTTTGAAAAATCAAAAATTGCCCACCTCTGTGACCTATTTTTGGGATATGAGCTTTCAAGTGAAAGGAAAAGCCTAGCAGCTAACTTTTTAAAAAAGTGTGCACTGCTCCAGCCTCCAAAGACATTAAACAACTTCCAATCAGTACTGGGATTCCTTTTTTTTGGCAGAACATACATTTTGGATTTTGCAACAAGAGTAAAACCTTTCCATGACCTTTTCAAACCTGACTTTTTAGTCAAACACTGGACACAAGAACACACCAATATTCTTTGTTCACTCCAGGAAGATAATATTGCTTCCAAACACATACAAACACGTGTAAACTTGCATCACTTGGTACTCAGTATCATTTTGGGTCAATGCGGGTACACTTATTAAACCTTTAATGAAGGTGAAACTGTACCGATCGCAATACAAATCTCATCTGTACACACAGAAATGAGTTTTAATTGAACAGAAATAAATTCTGACAACCATTGAGACTGCTGTAGCAAAAGAAAGAGCACTGGCTCATGGGAAGATGCATTAGTGTCATCAGTCGGTTACCGGGGCTAGCATTCCTAATGCCAAAACCTTACATCCAGAATGGATACAAAGGGCTAATTATTTTGCTGCATCAGACTTTGAATACAGATTTGATCCAAGTTTAAAAACACAGGCATTCCTGCAATATGAAAAAGAACATCATCTACCAAAGGAAATCTTGCCTCTAGATCAGTATGATTTTTACAAATTTACACTGGTGGGTCTGCCCCACCGGCCGCCTTTATAAATATCAGATGCTGGATGGCAAGTTCCACCCTCATTGCACCAAAGAACTACCTCTAGGTAATAGCACAGCTTGGTTGGCAGCTTTAAAAGCCCTGATACTTGCACTTGTAAACACAGATCGAGAATTCCCCACACTCATTGTGTGTGATTCCTTTTACTGTGTGCAATGATATAATAAATATTTACACCATTGGGAACAAAATGGGTTTAAAGATGAAAAAGGTGGCATAATTAAATACAAAAATTATGGGAACAGGTAGTGGAGTTAAAAAACCTACCAAAAACTCACGTGATTAACACGCTGAGTCATCAACGTGATGGCGTGCACGTTGAAGGGAATTCAGTGGCTGTTGAAGCCACAAAGGGGGCTGTTCACACAGCTACCATAGCTGCGCACACTCGTCCAACAACGAGAATAGACGGTGACTGTAATTGCTTCACGCAAAGGCAGCACAGCAGTGCCTAAGAAATTTCCACTCGAATACTCCTACAAGTCAGGTGCAAACAACATTCCATATGCTCAGATTCCTGGAGTGGGGGATAGAGTATTTCCAAATATGGATAGTAGGCAGGAATTATTCATTTAAAACACACAAGGGCTTGGGCTCCACGCATTCTGGGGTCATAGCTACTATTTCTTCATTGCAACAGTGCTGTTGGTGGCCAGGGATCAGAAGTCAGACTATTGGCTTTATCTTGAACTGCAACACCTGCAAACAAATGCCAGGCTACACCATCAAAAGACCCGTGCAGGTTCCATTGCTATACAGCATCAGACTGTCCACTTGATCGTGTCATGTAACAGGACCACTGTGGCCCCTCAAATTTTGTGGTGGCTTAAAAATATATCTTGGTGGCAGTAGATCCGTGCTCAAGTTTCCAATAGGTATGACCTCAGCACTCGGCTGATGCTCAAAACTGTTATAGAAAGATTTGTGAGTCCATAACAGGAGGTACGCAATCAACGTTACACCCTGACTGTGGCTCCACACTTGGCTCTCGAGCCTTCTAAGAGGCCATGGAAGGGATGGACGTAGTATTGCGGTACTCCTCTCCATTGCCATCCTGAGGGAATTAAGGTAGAGGAGAGGAAGGACTGGGGCATAGAGCAATCCTTTACAGCTATTAGATGGGGCATTAGTGGGGTCAAACACTTATACGGATTCAGGGGCCAATACACACTCAGCAAGAAGCTCTCTATGAGGTGTCACTCCATTTATGAATGTGGGAACCTGATCATAAATGTGAAGGCACAGTGGCGGATAAAAACCATTCTGTATCTATGATCATTTGGCTGTTTTACAGGAACTAAAGGAAACAAAGAAACAAAGATTCAGTCAAAGTGAAACAGGCCGCCACAGGAAGTCGAGGTAATCACGGCAAGACCTGTCTGAATACCAAAAGTCGGGGATCTGGACAGAGAGAGAAAAATATCGCGGACACAAAGGAATTTGGCCCCTCATAACAGAAATACATGTGCCAGTCCTTAAAGTGAAAGGAACAAGAACTGTACTTTTGCCGTATCCTGCCATGATAAAAGCACCAGATTCATTTCAAATGAAAAAATCAACCAAAAACTATGTGGCCAATACTGAGCAGTAGGCCTCGTGAACTCCACAGTAGTATACGTCCCTCTCACTACTATTCAAGAAATTCAAACTGAAAAGCTCATCACGTTTGAGAAATCAAATCCATGGAGTGGGGGACTATGCAACAATGCAAGGGAACTAGTTCTCCCTGAACCAACCTTTTAAATTCAAAATAAAAGTCAAGACAACACTCAAGTTGCAATTTGGCCAAAACAAATGTGTTAACCAACGTTTTTCAACAAAAGCATCAAATAATAAAAGCATCAACGTTTTTCAACAAAAACATCAAATAATAAATGCTTCAACGTTTTTCAGCAAAAGCATCAAATAATAAAAGCTTCAACGTTTTTCAACAAAAACATAAAATAATAAATGCTTCAACGTTTTTTCAACAAAAACATCAAATAATAAAAGCTTCAACGTTTTTCAACAAAAACATCAAATATTTAATGCATCAATGTTTTTCAACAAACACGTAAAATATTAACTTCAACATCTGAAAGTTTTTTAGCAAAGACATCAACTATTAACTTCAACATTTCAATGTCATTCAACAAAAACAGCAGAAATAACTTCAACTAAATACGATGCAATTTCAACAATTGATCATACAGCTACTGGCTATTTCATTAACTCTGATACATTTTCCGTGGCTCCACCTGAACAGGAAGCGACGGCCAGCCCAATAACAAACAACAAACAAGCAAGTACAAGCTTTTGAACCTTTACTTTTTCCAAAAGATACAGACCTGGCTTCACCATGAGTAGAACTATGGAGTATTTCTGGGTTCATCTTCTTCTGTTCTAGCTTTGGTTAGAGGTAGCTTTTAGTATGACTCTTAGTGGACACTTTCTACAACACAGGATCAACATAAAACTGAAGCAACGTCCATTTTCAATTCAAATGCAAAAGAGACTTATAAATGTATTCGGCCTGAACAAGCCTTTGTATTCTAAATGATGTACTTAACCATTCCGTTTTTAATTCTGAATGATGTATTTTGAACTTTCATTCATTTTCATTCATTTTTTCATTTATTCAGTGATGTCATTACCTTCAGTATATATTTTTCTGAAAATTGGGTTACTGATACAGTGAATAATATGCTGTCTGTTTTAGGAATAATTGCTACATTTTCAGATCCGGAAATGTTAGAGGTTTATTCGTATTGCGACGATTTATACCTGTTACCTTCATTAAGGTTATCAACTCCTACACAATTGTAATGCATCTAGAAATGTGGTTTTTTAAACACCAGTAGTAATGTTGCCAAACACCACCAAACACCATTGCACGGGGGTGGAATAGTTGACATACATCAACAGGGGCAACATTAGATGCCATTTACAAAACAACAGACCCAGTTAGGAAAGTATGGGTGGTTTGGCCTTTTGACACAAATAGCTGTCACAAAAATGATTCCTGGTCGTCACCAAGGGACTCAGTATACATAGGGCAGCCCTACGTTATGTACAGATAACATCCATAGGTAGTGAAATCCTACAGTGTAGGGAGGTTGTGCCTTTTTTTTTGGGCTAGAAACCCCAACACTGATAGTAGTGAAACGAACGTTTCCTTTGTAAAATTCAATGCTAAAGGAAATCTGAAAACCATGCTTGTGCAGCACTTTTATTTTTCATTTCACATCAGCTAAAGAAATATTTTTTCTTTTTTGCAAAATAGCACTCTTAAATACAGACTGCACCTCTTTCCTTTTTGATAAATTTTATCTTTCACATACAAGCAGTGTGATACACCTTGGGAATACCTCGAACAGGAACTATGCATCTCATGGTTTCTAATATTTAAAAGACCAGTCTGAAAAGACTGCAACATACCTGTTCTCTGATGGCTGTTTTTTGCAGGGAAGAATGCATGGTCATCATTTGTCGGACACTTCCAAAGAAAAACGCCAGTGTCATTTACCACCAGGCTAGAACTGCTGAAGTCCCATGCTTGGCTGTGTCCCAAGCGTATTCCAATCAAACCAAAGCATTCCTTGCAAATCCAGTGGGTGCCTTTTTGCTTCCATTAGCAGCACCAAGGTATCGATTCCAGCACCGGCTGCCTCAGAACCAGCTACTGGCAGCACTGTTCATTCTCTGCTCCCACAACGAGTCTGTGAGGTATTAAAAAGACCTGTTCCCTGCAGCAACTAGCAACCAAAATGTTGTGTCTCCCAGCCAGCACTTTTTATCTCTATTTTTGCAAAACATGTCCTGAAACAGATTTTTTCTCTTATTGTTTCAACTTTCACCGATTGCTTGGAGCTTTCCCTCTAAATTGACCTTTTGGTTTTTTTTCTAAGGAAAGCATGGTCTTCTGAACAGCATGTAAGAGTTTTAAATTTTATAAACAGAAACTTTTGAAAGTAACTACTGACTCTAAAGAGTATTTTTTAAAGACACTATAGATTTTTCCTGTCTCCACAGAGTCTATAGTAGTAGAATGAGCTTTATTCGATAAAAGATATCATAAAAGCATATATATTTAAAAATTTGAATGCTAAAAAACTTACAACGGATAAAGTGCATCATGCATCATACTATACTTTACAATATAAATTGCATATTAAAATCCATACATTTAAAAAAAGACAAGAAATAAGAAAGGGAAATCCATTTCACAAGCTAATAGTGTTATGGCGGAACCATGAAGGCTATTGCACTAAGCAGTGATCACTCAAAACCTTGATCCTGTTCTCACTATTGGCCAAGCGTGTCAAGGCTATTGAGACATATCACATTTTTTGCCAGAGTATTTTTTCGTATCAACCATGCACAACCTAAAAACTTAGCTACTCCGCAAATCAATGTCAATTAAGAATGTTTCAGCTCTTAAGATGCGGAGTGCAGCACGGTGATTCATTGGGCTTATCGTTTTACAGATTGGTTTGAGCCATTTGGCTCCAGCCGATCTGTAGGCTGGACAAGCAAAGAAAAAGTGTGCAATAGACTCATTATGGTAGGTGCAGCCTGGACAGGGCACAGATGTTGGATTAGGCCCTTTCCAAGAAGCTGTGACACTGTTGATGGGAAGTGTCCCTAGTCTCAGCTTCATATACAGGACGCTGCCCCTGGGGACCTGTATAAAATCTAGGTAGGGTTCCAATCTACAGATGGATTTGTGTTCAAAGAACCCCTCAGTAAGTTTCCCTATTTTGGGGTTCAAGAACTCCTGTGACTGCACCCAACCCAATAGACATGCTTCAGGTCCTGCTTTGAGGGTGAGACCTGGCTGACCCAAGCCTCTTTGAACCCTATATCTGTTAAAAGCTGTCGAAGGACGGTTATCCATTTAATCCTGTTCCCTGTATCAGCTAATACCAATTCATCAAGGGCAGCCGCATAATTAGACAATTCAGCAGTCCTTCTTATGTGCGCCCAGTAGAGCAGGGGACGTAGTCGTACAATATCCTTGATGAAGAGCCTTCCCATGTCATAAAATAAAGGTTTCAAGGGGGTAGAAATAGGGAGGGAAATAAGATCTCTCATAAACTTATTTTCAGATTTGGCAAGCTCGCTACTGTTCTTGAAGCCCCATAATTCAGCCCCCTATAGGGCAGAAGGTAGTGTTTTACCGTCATAGACTGCAAGCGCCGGGGCAACTGGCCTACTCCCAGACTGATGTTGTTCTCTGACGATATCCTCAGACACCCGCTTATGGCTTAGGAGCATTTTGGCTAGATGGGGACCCCACCTCATGTTCTTAGAGACACCGAATCCCAAATAGTCAAAAGACTCAAAGTGTACAAAGGGGAATCGTCAGGATAATGCCATTTCTGAAACGTTTTGACGGGTTGATGGTCATTAATTTTGTTTCGTTTGTATTGGTTGTCAACCCCCGAGAATTGCAAAGGTGGCCAAACCTATTTAAAAGTTTCTGGAGACCACTCGGTGATTTAGAGATCAAAAGGGTGTTGTCGGCGAACAGGAGGGTAGGTTTCTTCTCCCCCGCCAAAGTGGGAGCTTCTGCTGAGTCCTGCCTGAGATGGTCCACCACCCCGATGATGAATAAAGAAAACAGGGTGGGGGCCAGCACACATCCCTGGAGGACCGCCCTGTTCACCACGATCCTCTCTGTCAGTTGCCCCTGTTATCCCCACCTAATTTTGGCATAGTTGTCATTATGCAGGCGTTTTATAATGTCAAGGATCTGGGGGGAAATGCCCAGTTGCTGAGAGACCTGCCAGAGTTTGTCCCGGGGCACCAGGTCGAACGCAGTCTTCAGATCTATGAAGGCCAAATACAAACTGCCTTTCCCTAAGATTTCTATTTTCCAATGGATCATGAAGAATCTGAACACCTGGTCCATTGTTCCCACCTTTTGCCTAAACCCTGCTTGATAGTGGGACAGGATGTTGCCGTCCTCCATCCATGTTCCAATCCTCATAAGGAGGACCCTGCCAACCACCTTCTGGATCACATCGATTAAACTAATCGGTAGGTAGTTGGCAGGGTCCTCCCTATTCCCCTTCTTGAAATTTGGAACGACCTCTGCTCCTTTCCAAGAGTCTGGGACAGGGGATCCCCTCGCTATTAAGTTAATTGTCAATAAAATGAAGAGAGCCCAAGGCTTAGGATCATGCAGAAGCAGGTCCCCAGGGAGACCATCAGGTCCCGCAGCCTTACCGGGAGCAATGCTATTTATTGCTAGCTCCACCTCTTGGTGCTCAAAGCAATCCGATTTTAAATGGGCACCTATAAAGGTTGGGAAAGGCTCAAGTACTAGGGAAGAAGAGCATTCGTCTCCCGAGTAAAAACTGGAGCAGTGCTCCTGCCATTGCTGGCTCGTGATATGGTTAGGGATTGGGTCAGATCTTTTCCTGGTCCCACTGTTAATTAAATCCCAGATTAGTTTTGGGTCCCTCTGCTTGGAGGTGTGCTTTAAATCCTGCCAGTGAGTCTCATCCCAATTTCGTTTAGCTTCCACCTGTGCCCTGGAGTACTCTTTTCTTGCTATTCTGATTTCTGGATCTTTTTTCCTTGTATATAATGGTGGTCCCAATGTGTTAATTACTTGGATGTGGGGAGATAACATTTTGGTAAAGACATGCAATTTAAAACCAGATCAAAAAAAGGTAAGAGAAGCGAAAAATCAGTCACCAATGTTGTTTAATCACACTGGGATAGCGTTTTTTATGAACAGATTTACAAACAAACTTTAGCAAATATCACATTACAATGTGTGGTGTCAAGGGAGGGCGGGGAAGAAAAGGAAAAATTTGTGTTGGATAGAGGGAAAGGTTAAGTGAGAGTGACATGGAATCTCAAACAAATTTGGTATATATACATCATATACCAGAAAGTCAGAATCAACAATTGCTGTACATGTTCGCCATATAGAATTTTAGGACACAGTTAATGAATCACTGTCTATCCAGTATTGGCTAAAGGTGGTGAAGTCGACGTTTCGACCCCTGGGACTGTAGATATCTTGATTCTTACTGCTGGGGTCTTCTTCAGGACAAGTGTGGGCTTTGGTGTGGGTGGGGGAGGGTTTTGACACCAATAATGGGAAGAAGGGGACACTCACAGATCAGTTGTGTAGAGAGAAGGCTCCAAAAATCACAAGAATCATCTGAGCCAGGTAGGAGTGAGAAGACACTTCCAAAGGTAACTTGTTACCCAGTGATTCAAGAGTGCCTTAACTTTTGGATTGAATCAATAATGTATGAAGGTGCGTCCACCCGTCTGAATCAAGGGTCAGGACGAAAGGATGACTCGCATGTCTCACCTGTATGCGACCGAAGGAGGATCTTTTCCTGGTCCCACAGTTAATTAAATCCCAGAACAGTTTTGTGTCCCTCTGCTTGGAGGCTTGCTTTAATTCCTGCCAGTGAGTCTTATCCCAATTTCGTTTAGCTTCCACCTGTGCTCTGGGGTACTCTTTTCTTGCTATTCTGATTGCTGGATCTTTTTTCCTAACTGCAAGAGATAGGGCCACCCTCTTTTCCCTGCAGCCAGAGGAATACCATGGATTAGTGGGCCTTGCTTAATCTCGCCTTGGGCCTGATTTCCCCTCACCAATTAAAAATTAACTCAATTTATCAATTAATTCCTGATAAAACTGGTGAAAATTGGACTGCTTCCACATTTCACTAGAAAGCACCACAAGTTCCTTATTCTTAGACTCAAGGACTTCCTTGATGCTTTCCAATTTGTGTTCCTGCTGGGAGACTTTGAGCCATTTAAGGTGTCTGTTACAGTTAGACGGTATTACCTCTCTAGTTGACAAAAAGGGAGGGCTATAAGCCTCTATGCCGGGAGATCGCCACACATTGTTAATTTGTAAACAGAGATGATTATGGTCACTACTTATGGAGGGTTTAACTACCATGTCCTGGAGGTCTCCCCATAATCGGACGTCAATAAGGATATAGTCTATTCAGGACGGGGAGCTTATCCTATCAAAAGTGTTTGCCCTGCTTAAATCGGAGCTTGTCCTCCCATTTGCAGCTCTTAAATTTAATTCCAGGGTGAGGGCATTGAGTTGAATAGCCCTCTGAGACCAGTTCTTAATGGGGTCTAGGCTAAGGGATGTAATAGTCCATTTTGCATCCCCTTCGGCAACACCCAAGAAATCCTCAGCACTCAGCGGTTCGGACGTACAATTAAGGTCCCCCGCTACAATGATGTTAGAATTTGGCGGGATGCAAGATAGCATACTTTCCAGGGCTGTTATAGTCGAGGATAGCTGGGCACCTGTAGAGCCTTTTGCATAGATGTTAAATAGGTCTAATGCTGTGCTACTGGGTGTACCTCTAACAGTTAGATGCAAAATGTCCCGTGGGAGACAGCTGTGAGTGACAATTGTCCAATTCAGGGAAATACGAACCCAGTTTGTAGCCCCCCAGAGGGGCAACCCTTGCCTGAACTAGTTGCCGGAATGAGGTAGGTTAAGTATAACCAGATTTGTGAATGGGGGTTAAACTCCATGTCTCCTGGAATAGACATATCTTGAACTTTTCGCTAAATTTATTCCATTCAGGGAGCAATTATTTCTTCTCTAAACCCACAGCATTCCAGGAGAGGAGGTTGAGTGTGTTTGTGTTGGTCATAGCCTCTACTGTTATGTTATCCGAGGCATCAGTAGGCGCCCACACTTCTTTGACCTCCTGTCCCTGGCCCTTTAAAGTTCCTATTAATCGAGACTTAGCAGGGGCATTTGTCTCTCTGCATCTGGCTCCTATTGTGGGAATAATATGATTTTCAATAGACCCTGGATTTAGTCAGTCTAACCCTATTCAGGCCCGACCCCCCTCCAGGTCTACCTGATGTTTCTTGGTCTCCCACCCCAGTTGGTGGCCATATTGGTAAGCGCCTAATCTGGATGGCAGAATACTCTGGAGAAGAGGTAGGGAATTCCAAGCCAATAAATTCTCAGCGAGAGCAGCATCAGTTAGCAACAGCTCGATGCAGTCTAGCTCAGAATTATGTGATACAATCCTCCTTGCTCTCACAATATCCCCCCGGATTATAGATCTGCATCCCCTCACATGACGCAACCAATGTATGACCTTATTGCGGAGGGATTCGCCACTTTCGTACCCCTGTCAGGAAGAAGATTTTGGGACTTTCACCATATGGACTATGGCCTGAGTGTTCGTGGTCGTACCCAAAGGAAGATGTCCCTGTAACCCCATGATGCTAAAGGAGGTATTACGAACCCCAGGAACTTTCAGTATCTCAGCATAGGACTTTTTAGTACTAAAGGCAGGGGCCCTGAAAGTAGAAGGGTCTCCTCGATCTCGCAGCCCAAGAGGGAACCCGCCTCCCCCCTCAAGAGAAACACCAATCGATGGCCTAGTTAAATGTGGAGCAGCTGTGAGGAGAGGAGGTTGGGACAGCAAGGCATGAACTGGAGAGGGATGATTAGCCCTACAATTTAAGGCTTCAACGACTTTCCTCAGAGATTCTACCTCTCTTTGGAGAATTTCCAAAGATTAAGTGAGAGTGACATGGAGTCTCAAACAAATTAGGTATATATACATCATATACCAGAAAGTCAGAATGAACAATTGTTGTACATGTTCGCCATATAGAATTTTCGGACACAGTTAATGAATCACTGTCTATCCAGTATTGGCTAAAGGTGGTGAAGTCGACGTTTCGACCCCTGGGACTGTAGATATCTTGATTCTTACTGCTGGGGTCTTCATCAGGACAAGTGTGGCCTTTGGTGTGGGTGGGGGAGGGTTTTGACACCAATAATGGGAAGAAGGGGAAACTCACAGATCAGTTGTGTAGAGAGAAGGCTCCAAAAATCACCAGAATCATCTGAGCCAGGTAGGAGTGAGAAGACACTTCCAAAGGTAACTTGTTACGCAGTGATTCAAGAGTGCCTTAACTTTTGGATTGAATCAATAATGTATGAAGATGTGTCCACCCGTCTGAATCAAGGGTCAGGACGAAAGGATGACTCGCATGTCTCGCCTGTATGCGACCGAAGGAGGATCTTTTCCTGGTCCCACTGTTAATGAAATCCCAGAACAGTTTTGTGTCCCTCTGCTTGGAGGCGTGCTTTAATTCCTGCCAGTTAGTCTCATCCCAATTTCGTTTAGCTTCCACCTGTGCTCTGGGGTACTCTTTTCTTGCTATTCTGATTGCTGGATCTTTTTTCCTAACTGCAAGAGATAGGGCCACCCTCTTTTCCCTGCAGCCTGAGGAATACCATGGATTAGTGGGCCTTGCTTAATCTCACCTTGGGCCTGATTTCTCCTCACCAATAAAAAATTAACTCAATTTATCAATTAATTCCTGATAAAACTGGTGAAAATTGGACTGCTTCCCCATTTTACTAGAAAGCACCACAAGTTCCTTATTCTTAGACTCAAGGACTTCCTTGATGCTTTCCAATTTGTGTTCCTGCTGGGAGGCTTTGAGCCATTTAAGGTGTCTGTTACAGTTAGAGGGGATTACCTCTCTAGTTGACAAAAAGGGAGGGCTATAAGCCTCTATGCCGGGAGATCCCCGCACATTGTTAATTTGTAAACAGAGATGATTATGGTCACTATCTATGGAGGGTTTAACTACCATGTCCTGGAGGTCTCCCCATAATCGGACGTCAATAAGGATATAGTCTATTCAGGACGGGGAGCTTATCCTATCAAAAGTGTTTGCCCTGCTTAAATCGGAGCTTGTCCTCCCATTTGCAGCTCTTAAATTTAATTCCAGGGTGAGGGCATTGAGTTGAATAGCCCTCTGAGACCAGTTCTTAATGGGGTCTAGGCTAAGGGAAGGAATAGTCCATTTTGCATCCTCTTCGGCAACACCCAAGAAATCCTCAGCACTCAGCGGTTCGGACGTACAATTAAGGTCCCCCGCTACAATGATGTTAGAATGTGACGGGATGCAAGATAGCATACTTTCCAGGGCTGTTATAGTCGAGGATAGCTGGGCACCTGTAGAGCCTCTTGCATAGAAGTTAAATAGGTCTAATGCTGTGCTACTGGGTGTACCTCTAACAGTTAGATGCAAAATGTCCCGTGGGAGACACCTGTGAGTGACAATTGTCCAATTCAGGGAAATACGAACCCAGTTTGTAGCCCCCCAGAGGGACGGCCCTTGCCTGAACTAGTTGCCGGAATGAGGTAGGTAAAGTATAACCAGATTTGTGAATGGGGGTTAAACTCCATGTCTCCTGGAATAGACATATCTTGAACTTTTCGCCAAATTTATTCCATTCAGGGAGCAATTATTTCTTCTCTAACCCCACTGCATTCCAGGAGAGGAGGTTGAGTGTGTTTGTGTTGGTCATAGCCTCTACTGTTATGTTATCCGAGGCATCAGAAGGCGCCCACACTTCTTTGACCTCCTGTCCCTGGCCCTTTAAAGTTCCTATAAATCGAGACTTAGCAGGGGTATTTGTCTCTCTGCATCTGGCTCCTATTGTGGGAATAATATGATTTTCAATAGACCCTGGATTTAGTCAGTCTAACCCTATTCAGGCCCGACCCCCCTCCAGGTCTACCTGATGTTTCTTGGTCTCCCACCCCAGTTGGTGGCCATATTGGTAAGCGCCTAATCTGGAAGGCAGAATACTCTGGAGAAGAGGTACGGAATTCCAAAGCCAATAAATTCTCAGCGAGAGCAGCATCAGTTAGCAACAGCTCGATGCAGTCTAGCTCAGAATTATGTGATACAATCCTCCTTGCTCTCACAATATCCTCCCGGATTATAGATCTGCATCCCCTCACATGACGCAACCAATGTATGACCTTATTGCGGAGGGATTCGCCACTTTCGTACCCCTGTCAGGATGAACATTTTTGGAACTTTCACCATATGGACTATGGCCGGAGTGTTCATGGTCGTACCCAAAGGAAGATGTCCCTGTAACCCCATGATGTTAAAGGAGGTATTACGAACCCCAGGAACTTTCAGTATCTCAGCATAGGACTTTTTAGTACTAAAGGCAGGGGCCCTGAAAGTAGAAGGGTCTCCTCGATCTCGCAGCCCAAGGGGGAACCCACCTCCCCCCTCAAGAGAAACACCAATCGATGGCCTAGTTAAATGTGGAGCAGCTGTGAGGAGAGGAGGTTGGGACAGCAAGGCATGAACTGGAGAGGGATGATTAGCCCTACAATTTAAGGCTTCAACGATTTTCCTCAGAGATTCTACCTCTCTTTGGAGAATTTCCACTTTCTGCAGTAGCCCCTCGTGAGAATCTCTACATTTACATGTACTTGCTGGAACCGCTGTGCCAATAGTGCTACAATCCTTCTTTGTTGGAGGTACAGTTCCCTCCGCCAAGCGCTGCAAATCGGTTGGAGCAGGGGATTGGTGGAATAAACTCATCAGCAGTTCTCTTGACACTTATAACCCCTGTATCGATTTGATTTAAAAGTGGCAATGGAGGAGTAGATGGAGGGAATACCTCCATGCCCTCTACCAGTGGGCTATGAGAAATAGGGTTAGGTTATTGGTGTGTCTTTTTTTTAAACATAGATGGAATTAATCTTTGTGGATTGATACCTAATCCCTCCTCCTGTTGGTCTACACCAGTATTGACTGCTGCATTGTTACCTCCTAGGATTTCTTCACACTCATTCACTATGGTCTCAATTCTATCCAGGACACAATTACTGGCTGCGTGACTAACTTTTTTTACCTTTTTACCTCTCTTGTTCCTAACTGCCCCCCACTCTCCATTGACTTCCTTTTGCCCATTGAGTAACAGAGGTTATCCAATTAGGGCTTTGGCTGCCACGAACAGGCAGAGCGCAGTTTTTGTTGCCCAGAGTTTGCCAAAAGGTAGTGGTATTGATGTTAACAAGCCCCCTAGAATGTACAAGGAAACGTCACGCAGTAATGGAGTAAAAGACAGTACCTTGCATCTGTAACCTAGATGAAAGGGGGGGGCCCTGCCCTGCCTCTTTCTGGTGATGACGGGCTAGGACAGGCCCACCCTTGGCCCGGGCTTCGCCCAGCAAGCGTCCCGCGGAGTGGGAGGCACGAGTCATTTTTGATGCTGCCGGTGGTGAAGGAGGGGCTAGGGCACTCCCTGGTTAGCCCGCTGGCTCCTGGGGCTGGTAGTCCACAAACAAAGCCACCACAGTTCCTCAAAGCGTCTCCCACGGAGCGTGAGGCACGAGTCGGGTTTGATGCTGTCAGTGGTGAAGGAGGGAGTAGGGCACTCCCTGCTTAGCCCGCTGGCTCCTGGGGCTGGTAGTCCACAAACAAAGGCCCCACCGTTCTTCGAAGCGTCTCCCATGGAGCGGGAGGCGCGAGTCATTTTTGATGCTGCAGGTGGTGAAGGAGGGGCTAGGGCACTCCCTTGTTAGCCCGCTGGCTCCTGGGGCTGGTAGTACACAAACAAAGCCCCGCCAGTTCCTCGAAGCGTCTCGAAGAGTCTATAGTAATTTTACATATTTTAGCAGCTGCTGTTTTTTCATCTCATAAACCACTCTCATGCATCTACCTGCAATTATATGCAAATGCTTATTTTAGTCAAGTAGTTTGCTTTTAATGTTTTATTCACGATTGTCCATAGATTGGAGTGGGTGTTATGTGTTTGATTGAGGCCCTAACGTAGGTGCGCCGTTTCAGAGGCACACATCCTTTGTGCCACAAAGACAGGCAGGCCCTTTCACCCACTTAAGGCCCTTTCACCTACATTAGCCCTCCCTTCACAATAACGAGCAACAGAGGCAGTCCCTTATCTGACGTGTGCTCTGGGTGCAGAAGACGGTCCATCTTAAATACGTCATCTCCATGTCCAAAAGTGTCTAACCTATGTCATAACAAATTCTTAGACAGAGACCCTTAAACTCTTGGGATTTTCACTAGAACTGGATTTTTGATTCTCCAAGAACTAATTAAATATGCATGAACCACTATTCCCTAAGGGTTCATTCCTAACTTTACATCAATACTAACATTCCAAGGCACCTACCAGGTATAAATATACCTCCATTTGCCCATGTAAACAAGAGGAGACCAAAACTTCCATGCCTACAGTCTGACCTGAGACGCTGCAGGCTGCGTCATGCCAGAGCTCCAGCTGGCAGAAGTCCATCCACCCATTCTGGAGGGTCCAACTCGAGATCAGGATAAAGTCGCACTAAGGTAATGGGGTTAGACTAAATCCTAGGGGGATTCTTGGCTCTATAAGACCTACACACATGCTATGTACACTTAGGTACATCTAGTTATTCATCATAGCGGTATAGGCTTTATCTTAAAGCATTCTGTATTTCATGTATGTGCTCATTACTATTGCAAAATGGTAGAACTATACAATGCCTTTTTATCTAACTGCACTGCTGGCCGTATTTCTCTGCTACTGTCCAACAGTTGTCGCAGCACATATAACCAGTACTAGAATAACAATTGTGCAATACATTTTATTGTAAACAAACCCGACTGTTTCTTCTATGTACTTCTCTGAGATGAGTTACTGAATCAAAAGTAGTATATTGTTTCCACGATCCCGAGGGATCAGGTTTTTATGTTATGTGGTTGCCAGAAGCTATTCCCTTCTTGTCTTCAAGAAGTTTCTAGTGCCCTCTGAGCTAGTTGGTACACAGTAATTAAGTTTTATACACACAATAGGGGCATGCTGACCTCAGTCCTATGCCAAGCCTATCGTGTATGTTATTCCAATGCGCAGAACCTATCAGGGAAATAGGAACTACACTACACTACATGGCAACAACTTTTTCCAAATTAGCTTGGTCAATTTGGGGTAGGCGCAACACAGCCTCCATTTGTGATAGTTTCCACAATTCATTGTACGCTTCACAAGTAAATCGTTTTGATCTAGGTGATTTGAGACCTAAAATAAATTCAGCCAAATCGATGTCACCAGACAAAAGAGAAAGGTGTTGTTTCACTGACAACAGCGCAGAGTGACCTAACCATTGCAGACACTATTTACCCACTGAATACGTGGTGACTGAATGGGAATGCGGGAAAAGTGGATCAGGTCTGCTTTGTGTGAACCTCGAAGTTGCATTAAGAAAATGCAGTTGACAACCATTGGTACTTGTTTGCCACAACAACCATCCCAAGGGGTCGACATTAGAAACATTTATACTACCATTTTAAAACAGGGCAGGAAACACATCAGTCGTAAAATTTGTGTGCGTATTCCACATATGATCATCAGCTGATGAGGGAATAGAAGGGACATTCACATTTTTGGCCGTAGACAAACCAAAACAAGTAGTTTGTTGTACTGTGTCATTTAAAAAATAAATTTGAGTCAGAATTAGACATACACGATGTAGAGCGTCTATGCCTCATACCTGCCAAAGTTTAGTACCCCAAATTGATTTTAAATCAATGGTGTTCTTCCAATGATTGTAACCATGCAAGGCCAAATCAGTCCTTAAGGAATTAGAATAAATCAATTTAGTGTGAGTTAATATGAATTTAAATTGAGATGGCAATTTTAATTTATAGAAATAGGACTCTGGATTGGACGTATTGTAATCGAAAACTTACTCCATTGAGTTTTCGAACTCCCCTATAAAGGAGTCGGACAGTGCTCCCACTGAGTCAAATTAAACCTCGGTCTTAACGTATTCGTTTTATGCAACAAATGATGGCCATAATGTTGGTAATAGAACAAATCTGCGTATTGGCTGAATTGAAATATGAGTCTTCAGCTTCAAAAGCAGCATAATATTTTAAATCAGAAAACAATTAATGAACTGCCAGAACATCTCAGTTGTCTGAGTGTATGTCCTGTGATACCACAACTTCTAGTGAAAGGCAGAACTCAAATGGAATGTTCAGGATCTCCGTCAGACCATGGATATCGAATGCAACTTCATCCCAAATGATGCCATCTGCGACAGGAAAGGCCGAAATGTTCATGAGGGCTTTATCTCTTTTCATTATATGTGATGATGTATGAGGAGCCAGAACTCCATCAACAAATTTCCCAGCCAAGCATTCAGGGAAATAATGACTGCCGATGAGCAAGGGGAACACTATCACAAACCCAATCCACATGAAAAGGATTATTAGTCTGAGCACCAACCAGATGCATGTTCAGGGTGGGACCTGGTAAGCCTTTTTTTAACCAAGCAATGAAAAGACATGTACGAGTCAGGTACGAGTCAGAGGGGTCGTCACAGATGAGGACGAAGAAGATGAGTCTAACGAGAAACGTGCACGATCCATATAATAACCACTCGCTCCCAAACGAAACAATGTAGGATGGGCAGCATCACACGGACCATGTAGAGTACTGTCAGGAATATCAATGACGAACTCAAATGGTGGAGAATCATACTCAATGTCTGTATTAGTAGAAGTAGAATTCATGACAGGCAAGAAATCAATAGAAGTTGACAACTCCCCCTCCAATTCGTGGGGAGTAGACGAGCAAGCTGAAGTCATTGGATTCAGAGAATGATCTTGGCTCTGAATACTTCAGTATCGGCCATATGGTGTAGCTTGACATTGTCCATAGAAATAAATCTGTTTTTCTTGTGGCCAGGCAAAGGAGGCAAAATCGCTGTAAGAGTACCCTTCAGTTAAAAAACTGGGACAGGTGCTCAATAAGAAGGACTAATTCTTTTTTGTTCTCCATCTTTTCTCGGACCGGATCACCAACTTTCGGAAGCCAGCCAGTAACTGGAATCAGCACCGCTGCTTCAGTGGATGAGGGTGAATGATCTTTAGCCAGTGTGTCATGGGTCTTTTGTGGTTCCTGCAACATAGTAGAGTGGTTATCTACGTCAAATGTCACGGCACAACATCTAGACCATGGGTACTCACAAACTTTCTGTCGGGGCCAAAATTACACCGTGGTTTGTGGCTGAGGCCCGCCCCTGTAGGGGTGGGATCAGTAGGGGGCGGGGTCAGTGAGGGGACGGGGCTAGAGTACTGCCATCACACACCCTTGATCTACTACCCACAGGCACTATCAGTGTAGCTGACTGTTCTGATCATTTTTTGTGGGCTCGCTAAGGACGGCTTCAGACATCTTTCACAGTTTTGTATACAATATAACATAGGGTGGGCATTGGTTCAGCCCCCTGCTCATGATTGCAAGGCTTTTTGTACATTCCATTAGCAGATGCTGATTTAAATAATTTTCTCTCTATTTGTGTGCTGGTCCAATTCCTAAAGGAATTTGGCTTTACTCTGATTGAATGAGTTGTTTCCTTGAAATGCTGATATCAGCGAACAACTTTTCTTTTATATCCTTACCATTTAGGTTTACCACTCCAGGGAAGTGCATACCATGCTCTTTCCCCAATACTTCTCTCTTTAGTTAGCTTTACCTTTTCTAGCTCATGCTCTTCCCATGCTTCATCTTTTGATGTTTCCTCCCGTTGGCACAAAAGTACTGAAGTCTCTCTCTCTCTGTCTCTCTCTGTCTCTCTCTTAGCCAGTTTCTCTCTCTCTCTCTCTCTCTCTCTCTCTCTCTCTCTCTCTCTCTCTCTCTCTCTCTCTCTCTCTCTCTATCTCAGTCAGTCAGTCAGTCTCTCTCTCTCAGTCAGTCAGTTTCTCTCTCTCTCTCTCTGTCAGTCAGTCTTTCTTTCTCTCAGTAAGCCGGTCAGTCTCTCTCTCAGTCAGTCAGTCTCTCTGTAAGTCAGTCTCTCTCAGTCAGTTAGTCAGTCAGTCTGTCTCTCTCTCAGTCAGTCTCTCTCGCTGTCAGTCAGTCTGTCTCTCTCTTAGTCAGTCTCTCAGTAAGTCAGTCTCTCTCTCTCTTAGTCAGTCAGTCTCACTCTCTCTGTCAGTCTCTCTCTCTCAGTCAGTCTGTCTCTCTTAGTCAGTCTCTTTCTATCCCTCTCTCTGTCAGTCAGTCTCTATCTCTCGCTCTCTCTGTCAGTCTCTCTCCCAGTCAGTCTCTCTCTCTGTCAGTCAGTCAGTCAGTCAGTCTCTCTCTTCAAGTCAGTCAGTCTCTCTCAGTCAGTCAGTCTGTTTCTCTCAGTCTCCCTCTCTGTCAGTCAGGCTTTCTCTCTTTTAATCAGTCTCTCTCTCAGCCAGTATCCCTCTCTCAATCAATCAGTCTCTCTCTTTCAGCCAGTCAGTTTATCTCTTAGTCAGTCTCTCTCTCTCTCAGTCTGTCTCTCTCTGTCAGTCTCTCTCAGTCAGTCTCTCTCTGTCAGTCTCTCTCTTTCTTTCAGTCAGTCTCTCCCTCTCTCAGTCAGTCTCTCTCTCTATGTCTCTCTCTCAGTCATTCAGTCTCTCTCTCTGAGTCAGTCAGTCTCTCTCTGTCAGTCTCTCTCTCCCTCAGTTAGTCTCCCTCTCTCTCTCAGTCAGTCTCTCTCAGTCAGTCTTAGTCTGTCAGTCAGTCTCTCTCTCTATGTCAGTCTCTCTCTCTCTCTGTCAGTCAGTCTCTCTCTCTCTCTCAGTCAGTCTCTCTCTCTCTCTCTCTCTCTGAGTCAGTCAGTCTCTCTCGCTCAGTCGGTCTCTCTCTCTTAGTCAGTCTCTCTCTCATTCAGTCTCCCTGTCATTTATTCTCTCTGTCAGTCTGTCAGTCTCTCTCTCCACTCTCTCTCTCTCTACTCTCACTCTCTCCACTCGCTCTCTCTCTCTACACTCTCTTCTGTCACTCGTAATATTGGGTTTACCGTACCTGCAAGGTCTGCAGTTCACCAAGGAAGGCCTGCCAGGCTGCAGGCCGTCCGTGGGCTGTACTATGAGTACCACGGGTGTAGACCATTAAGGTCTGACACAAATATCTTAATGCCAAAGAGCATTTCGTATGGGTCCGCCCACCCAGAGATCCTCTAGGGAGATTATTTAGTGCACGTTGGACCCCATACAAATGAGTAGGCCAACCATTGCCAGTACCTAAGACTCTAGTTGTCAAACGTTTATTTAAGTCACCGTTCATTCACTCCACTATAGAATTGTACTCAGGCCTGTATGGAGATGAAAACTGCACCAGCACCCCCGGAGACCTCATTGCATCCTTGTATGCCTGTCAGTCAGTTTCTCTCTCTCAGTCATTCAGTTTCTCTCTCTGAGTCAGTCAGTCTCTCTCTGTTAGTCTCTCTCTCCCTCAGTTAGTCTCTCTCTCTCTGTCAGTCAGTTTCTCTCAGTTAGTCTCAGTCATTCTGTCTCTCTCTCTGAGTCAGTCTCTCTCTCTGTCAATCAGTCTCTCTCTCTCTCAGTCAGCCCCTCTCGCTCTCAGTCATTCAGTCTCTCTCTGTCAGTCGCTTTCTCAGTCAGTCTCTCTCCCTCAGTCAGTCAGTCTCTCTCTCTCTCAGACAGTCTTTCTATCAGTCAGTCTCTCTGTCACTCAGTCAGTCTCTCTCTCCACTCTCTCTCTCTCCACTCTCCCTCTCCACTTTCTACTTCTCTACACTCTCTTCTGTCACTCGTAATATTGGGTTTACATTACCTGTAAGGTCCGCAGGCTGCCAAGGAAGGCCTGCCGGGCCATAGGCCGCCTGTGGGCCGTACTATGAGTACCATGGGTGTAGACCATTAAGGTCTGGCACAAACATCTTAATGCCAAAGAGCATTTCGTATGAGGTGCGCACACCAAGAGATCTTCTTGGGAGATTAGTTAGCCAAATCCTGCCAGTAGCTAAGACTCTAGCTGTCAGAAGTTTATTTAAGTCACTGTTCATTCGCTCCACTATAGAATTGGCCTGTATACGGAGACAAAAAGTGCACCACTACCCCCAGAGACCTCATTGCGTCCTTGTAAGCCTTAGAGGCAAACGCAGGAACTTGGCAGAATAGAAGGTGCCGCAGGCAAAACTCCCGACAAAGACATGCAAATCTCTAATGACATTTCGAGCGCCAGCACTGCGTTGCAGCAACACCCAAAGGAATCTTGTGCACGAATCCACTGCAACAAAAATATGTTTATTTGCAGTGTCTGATGACAAAGGAACCCAGTGATCAATATCATTACAACCAAATGGTTGATTTGAAATGTAGAGGTCTTAATCTGTTCACAAATGTCACCACACTGGACATAATTACGGGTTTGTTTGTTAAACCACGCCACATTAACGTTGCTGTGAAATAGAAACTGATGCTGAAACTCCGGTATGTGCAGAAGCCATGCCTTCATGTGCGGCTATGATCAAAGGAACTCTGCGGTCCTCATTGCGTATCAGCTGATCTCCAACGGATGGAATCGTAGCAAATGGGACTTGTTCAGGTGACAAATGATAACAATAATTAGAAGGGAAACCTTGCGGGAACTCCGTTCCACCATTTGTAGCAGCAGTAGTCATTTTGAGACCAAAAGAATATGTTATCATTGAAAGCCTGTACACAGCAGTAGGAATCGCACATAACAAGAGTGTTCACATCAGGATCAGCGAATTCTAGAGCCAAAATCAATGCACGCAGCTCGGCTAATTAGCTGTACAGTCCCCAAGCGCCTGTGTATGGACAATAGAAGACTTAAAATCACCATTTACAATCAAACTAGCTACTATAGCGCAAGCCGGCAAATAAGCATGCTTTGACCCAATGGCTGGTAGAGCAGACCCGTCGGTATAGGTGATACATTTGTACTGGTCTAGAGAAAGCAAAGATAACGGAGGAGGAAGAAGATGTTCATATTGTAAAAATTCCTGTTTCTGCAAAGAAGGATCAAAGATAAAAGTGACATCAGTCGATGTCAAAGAACTAGCCCATTGTATCCAATGTGGATGCAAGGCTTTAGAATTCGGAACACTCGCCTTGGTCACTGCCTCTAAAGCAGGTGCAGGCGAGACCATAAGAATGTGATTTCCCTACAACAGAGACCATTCTTTCAGAATCGCCATCTACACAACCCTCAATATTTTTTCAATTATGGAAAAGCGCATTTCCGCTGAAGTGTACAAATGCAATTTTTAAGCTGTTAGTACTGTGTCACCTTCATTGAACGTCAAATAAGTGAAACCTACTGTCCCTGGCACAATTGGTATAACCAAATTGGTAGAATTTTCACGTGTTAAGAAGAAGTTAGTCACAAGCAGATCCGACTGCAAAGACCGCAGGATCATGCTATGTTCAGGAAGCCGGCTGGAAGACGAATAGGTTGGTTGTATCAACGCGTAAAGCGGTTTAATACACAGGGCATAATCAGGAATGTATGTCCTACCGTAATTTAATAATCCCAGCATGGATTGTAATTTTTTCAATGTTGATGGAGGTTGCAACTGTGCACATTTCTCCAGAAAGTGGGGAGCTAACCTCCGACCTTCATTATTCGATTCCTATCCTAGAAAAAGTACAGCTAAGCAAGAGTTATGGGATTTTGCAAAGTTGAATTTGTAACCTAAGTCGGCAAAACTCAGTATGATGCGATCCAAGCAAACAAGATGTGGAATCAATTAATCGTCCATCAAATAGATATCATCGACGTAGGAGAAAGCCTCTGAATCGATCTCATGCAAAAGCGACACTATACGTGCTGCAAAAGTACCGGGATAATTCTTAAAACCCATTGGCAAACATGTAAATCTTTTTCAGTGCCGACAGTGGTGAATGCCGTCCAACTACTACTTTCCGCAGCCAAATTGTGATTATAAAAACCTTTGGATATACCAAGGGTAGTTTTATACTTTTTGGAAACAATATTATTCACTAACGCAGATCTGTGTGTGTTTTGTACTGCAAATTTACAAACATGACTGTTTAAATGTCTGTAATCTAAAACTATGTGATATCAACCATCCAGTTTCGATATCGTAAAAAGAGGATTATTGATTGACGAAACAGAGGGTTCAATGACACCGTAGTACGGTCAACAGTGTCAAAATCTCACTTACGGAGCTTTTGTCTCGCATTTTATCAGATATTGTGATTGCGGCTGTGGCATAAATCGCAAAGGAATTGTTATGCACTGGTGAATCTTTATCCCAGCTCACCTCATTACTATACACAGCCAGCACTAGGGCTAAAGCCCATTCCGACCCGTAAGCTTGCTTCGCCTCCTATGAAACGTAACAGGAAAAACTCAGGAGAATCACATCCTCCCCTCACGGGCCGCAGAAGACAGGGCAAACAGCCTCTCAATCGTATCTGGCCTGGGATGCCTCCTCGCCTCACCAGTCATGCGCACTTTTAATTGCCGAGCCGCAATGCGCATGACAATTGTTAGTCACACACATGCCCTACCCTAAGACGCGCAAACATGGCAGCAGAGACATCTGCACGCTGCGCAGAGTGCACATTACCATTTTTAATTTTTAGGGTTTACCATTTAATTTATGAAGACAAGTCTAGAGGCTTGAGCGAGCGTAAGTTTGTTACATAACTGGCTGCTAGTGCTACCTATTAATTGGTTACCATCACGCCGGATGTGTAGGGCTTGCTGGCTCTGCTGAGGGGGCCCCTGGCTGGAGCACAACCCCCCTTAATTTATGAAGTCTAGAGCGAGCGTATCGTAACGTAAGTTACATAACCCCTACCTATTAATCAATTACCTATTAAAAACGGTCAAAGATGTGTATTGTGTAGTGCTTACTGGCTCTGTGCTGAGGGGGCCCCTAGAGCGCGGGGCCCCATGAGCGCGGGGCCCACCGCAACGCAGGGCCTGCAGGGGCCTGTGTTCAAAGTCAAAGGGAAACATAGCACAAGGGAGCAATAAACATGGAATACCATAAACCCCCCCTTTTGAACAATAAACTAATAGAGAGCATAGTCATGTAACCTAGAAGGTGGTTTGAGGATACGTTGAGAGTGAGAAGACACATTTTCCGGATTCGTTACTTTTTGCATGACAGAAGCAACCAAACCATCATAAAAACTTTGAGAAATGGATGTCAGCACTTTGAGGAGTGTAGTTCTGGTTAGAGCATTTGTTTGAAGGACAGAATACATTCTTACAGCTTGGCTCGAGATCATAGCTCAAAGTGGAATCCTCAACACCTTCTCTATCAGCAGGGATAAGTTTGAAAAAATCAACTTGTTGTTTACTCAAACAAATAACATTGTCCTTGTTCCACCAACCTTTCCCTTCAAGTAAAACAGAAGGGGCCTCATTTATGAAAAGTGACGCATGGCTGCGTGAAAACAGCGATGCGTCACTTTTCACTGCGCACTCCTTGTGACACCAATGATGCGTCATATTTAATGTATGACGCATCATGTCACAAGGACTTACAGATACGTCAGTATTTCTGACGTATCTGTAAGCGCAAAAGTGACGCATTGCTGGAGTGTGTCACAAAAGTGACGCAACTCCAGCAATGCATCCTTTCACATGGGGAAAGCCCCATGTGAAAGGGCTTGCGTCAGTCTTATGCCTGCTGTGAGGCAGGCGCAAGATTTTGACGCAACAGCATCCTAAAAGTGACGCAGGGAAATCTCATAGATTTCACTGCGTCACTATTAGGAGGCTTTTTGCGGGGAACGCCCCCTCTGCATACATTATACCTGACGCAGGTATAATGTGGTGCAGGGGTTTAAAAAGTGGCGCATCTACCTAGATGCGTCACTTTTTAAATTGGCGCAACAAGGCGCATATTTTACGCCGCTGGTGCGTCACAAAAAGTGACTCACCGGCGGCGCAAAACTGACGCAAGGCCTCATAAATAGGGGCCAAGGTTTGCTGACCCTTATAATGCTTACAGGAAGAGAACATTTGGACTGCCCAATGCAGAGTGTACATGGTTTTTTAATCAGCACCCTATAATTGATGGCAAAATGAGATCTTTTTTGACCTTATGTTTATTGTCATGTAGTAGTTTTTTTTTCAACTGTTTTGGGGCCACTCTGTTTCTGACCAGTTGGGCATTGCTCTCTAAATTCCTACTTTGAAGCAAGTCTTGATCCACAGAATACTTTTAAAACCAATCAGACATAAGACTAGAGTTTGGTCCCCCCCCCCCCCCCCCCCCCAGAGCTTTGAATGGAGTAACTCCAGGGGTGGAGTGGGGAGAAATAATGTAAGCTCAAACCTTTTCTTGCAAGAAATCTGCTAAACAGATGTTAGCTGCCAAAGCAGTTTGGATGCCCTCTTTGAGAAATCTATTAGCCCTTTCAACAAATCCATTGGAAGTCGGACTATAGACGGAAACTTATAAATGTTTGACACCAAATTTCTTCAGAAAGGCCTCCATCTGTTTGGAAACAAAATGCAAAGCATTGTTGGTGACAATTGCACATGGAATACTCTCTACCTTGAAAATGTTTTCAAGAAAATGAATCACAGAAGAGGTGTTTGCTGTCTCGACAAAAGAATTATAAATCCATTTCGAGAAGTAGTCAATGTCTACCAACAAATACCTCATCTCACCAGGAAGCATGGAAAAAGGCCCAGCAAAATCCAATAGAATTTTTTCCCAAGGTCTAGCAGGAAAAGGAACAGGATGTAATAGTTTCTTGGCCATCTTCCAGTGCTTGTCGGACACTACACATTGAGGCTAGTACTCTATTACAGTGACTACCCGAGAGTCCATTCTTAGCCACCCAAAACTTTGCCTCAACTTCTTGGAAGTGGCCGAAATCCCCAAGTGTCCCTCGTGAGCTACATTGATGATCTTGGGTCTGAGTTTGGTGGGGGGAACAAAAATACCTATCCTGGTGCAAATCCTATCCTCAAAAGATAACTCTTTGGAAACCTGATTGTAACATCTCATTTCAGTGGAAAGATTTTTTTCAGATGGCCATCTATATTATATATATTTTGTATAGTTCTCAACTTTTACAAAACTAAAATCTTCTACCATAACTTCTTCCCACTCTTGTTGGGAAATGGATTCATAGCAAGGTAATACAGCATCCACAAGTTCAACCACACATTCATGCAAATCCCCACTTGAACCCAAAGGCAGCCAAGACAGACAGTCAGCTTGGACATTTTTCCCTCCTTCGATGTATTTAACTACCAAATCATACTCTTGAAGTTTGGACAACAAACAAACCAGGCAAGCAGAGGCCTGGCCCAAACCGTTACTTACCAACAAGAATACTAATGGCTTGTAGTCGGTGAAAATTTCACGCAAGTTACCCCAAATGTAAGATTTCAATCTTTGCACAGCCCACACTATTGCCAATGCCTCTCTCTCAATGGTGCTACATTTAGTTTCAGCACTTGACAACGCCCTAGAAGCAAAAGCAATAGTATTCTCTTGGCCATTAAACCACTGTCAAAAAACAGCACATTGTCCCTTGAAACTGGCATCAACCAAGATGAACGGTTTGCCTGTGGAAGCAAAAGGTTGTAAGTCAGGGGCATTGACTACCTACCAATAGTTAGAGTTCTTCAAAAATATAATTTACAGTTTCTGTCCAAATGAATATGCCTCCTTTCCTCAATATGGATCACAACAGTTGAAATGTGAGAGCATACCCAGGATCAAATCTGGCATAATATTCGCATAGTCCCATATATGAATGCAATTCATCTTTATCAGATGGAGCTGGGGCTTTTTGAATAGCCTCCACATTACAAAATGTTAAGTTTAATGCTCAACTAGAGATGAGATGACCCAAATACTCCACTTCTGCACCAAGAGTTTACAATTACTAGGTTTGACCGGCATCTCTCTGTCTTGAAGAATGCTTAATGCCTTGTGCAAAGTTAGCACATGTTGTTCCTTAGTTTCTGTGTAGATAAGAATATCATCCTGAAATGCTTGCACATGCGGCATATCACCAAACAAACTATCCATTAATTTTTGAGACACACTCGCTGCCGATGTGAGCCAGAAAGGCACCCTCAAAAACTTGAAGACATCAAACGAGTCACAAAAGGCAGTGAAATGTTGAGATTCCTCTGAAAGTTGTACTTGGTGATATGCTGTCAAGGTCAAGATATGTAATCTTACCAAGACCTTGCATAGGAACAGAAACGCTGGTTCCCAACTCCCTCTCAAAGATAATCCGGAGATCTAGTACCTAGACTCCAATACTACCTTCAAGGGGGAAGGGGGAGTGGATAAAATAACAAATCAAGAAGAGACTAGTCCTGAAACTCTGGTCCTCTCTTTGCTCGTCTACTTCTTCTTCAATTCTGTAGACTGTATTCTTCTATGAGAACCTAAAGACAATAACACAGAATAATGACACCTACTCGACTCTACTTCTATGCTTTATTATGGTTCTACTATCTTACCTACCCTAAGTTTCAAGTACTATGCCCCTCCTTTGTGTGTATTTTAAATGAAGATTCTTATTCCTCTGCTGTTCTTATTGCTGTCTCCCAACCTTTTTCACCTGTTAAACAAAATCTCTTTAGTCACTACCTTCTGTCAAGCCAACCTTTCATATATGTATATATGAAAATGTATACTGAGACTTTCTTATTACTTATTTCTTCTATGGGAGGATATATTCTTGACATTATCTTAACTTGAGCTTTTCCTAGTACTCTGTACTGATTCCCTCAGCGGCGGTCGCTCCTCTCTGCTCCCTGGTGGTCTATGCCCGTCCGCGCCTGGACCGTGCTCAGCGCCAGACCCCCTGGACCTCGCAACACCCACCCCACTCCTTTAACATATGACGCCGCGACTCTCCTTGCCCTTAACCCCGGACGCACCCCACAATGATGCATAGCTACCCCAGGACACACCCACGGACCATTCGCATGCCACTCATGCAAGTTCGCCTGCATCAGGTCCCACACCAAACCCTCCTCCTCCAAACACAGCTCCGACCCTAACCACCTGAAGTGCATCCTGCTGAAAACCCGCTCGGTCCACAAACACGCCACTGAACTCTGGGACCTACTCGACACCACATCACTGGTGGTCGCCTTCCTTACAGAAACCTGGATGAATGCATCATCAGCGCCCGAAATCGCCACAGCCTACAAGATCATCCGAAAAGACCGTACCAACCAAACAGGAGGAGGCATCGCCATCGTCCATAAGAACACCATCCGCATCACGACCAGCTCCGACGATAACCTCGCGACTGCCGAACACCTTCACTTCCAGATCCACACCGACCCCAGGACCACACTTAGAGGCACCCTCATCTACAGACCACCAGTGTTAGACCCGGTACCCTGGCCGGCCAAGACTTGCGTCGAGGTCAGTCAGGGATCGCCACTTCTAAGTGTCAGGGCAAGGGAGTCACACACCAAGGCAACCCCTACTCGCCCTCTAGGTAACGTGGCGCGAGCAGTCAAGGCTAAACTTGGAGGCGATGTAAGTTAAGTATTTGCGCACGCACCCCAGCAACAACACCCAAGGCCCACCACAAAGAAACACTCCACACAAGGTTATGTAAAAATAGCCTTTGTATTATAAAAATATACATCAGATAAAACACACATCTTATTACACGGTGCCAACAGGCACGGGCGGAATTTACAAGGGATATTTGTACAGGACAGGGCCACCTGGACCACTGTCAAGGGTATCAGCACTTTTAGAAATAATTACTGTAGCACAAAAATATAACAGTAGAGCATACAACCAGTAATCACTGGTAACAGGACCTCTCTAGCACCACCTGTACTAGGGAGAAAACAACCACCTACACGTCACACTACCTGTAGGGGTGTAAAAGCAACACACATGATGTCGTAACATTCAGAGGTGTAAAGGCACATGACGCATAAATAATACATTCAGAGGTGCAGAATCAATAACCATTACCCCATACTCACACGTCACCACCTGTGACTGTCCCGGTGTCCCAATGTCAGGGCCTAAACGTGGCAGTTGTCCACTAAGTGCTGGACAACTGGAGCAGGGAAAGTTAGCGCAAAGTTGGAGCCTCTCTGGGCTCAAGGAACCACCACTGTGGCACTGGTGAGCCTCTCTTAGGCTCTCTCACCAGTAAGGGGGGCTGCTGAGCCTCTCGGGGCTCCAGCACTAAACAGGTGCAGCCTCGCTGGGCTGGGGGGTCCCTCGCTCTGGGGACCCAAAGCAATGATGTTGCCAAGAGCCACGCTGGGCTCTAATCCCACTGGTGCCCCCGGGGCACCTCGTGGCTCCACAGGAACGCGGAGATACTTCCTCTCGTTGGAGCCTCTCTTAGGCTCGGGTTGGAGTCCCCCTCTTTGGGGACTCGAAGTGGAGGTGGTGCGTTTCAGAGCCTCTCAGGGCTCGGGAAATAATTACCCCAATGAGCCTCTCGGGCTCTAACATCCAAATGCCACCTTTACGAGCCTCTCTGGGCTCTACAACACGAAGCGCGAGGTCGCGCTACCGAGGTGGGGGGGGGGGGGCAGACACCGACAACGTGTCCCGGCGCCCCTCCCGTGTCTGGTGCACTCACCGGCTTCTGGTGCAGGTCCGGGGCTCCTCTCCAGCTCGGGGATCCTCGGGCGGCCCCCGCAGGCAGCGTCTTCCTCCCTTCCGCCAATCAGAGCACAGGTCACCCGGCGAGCCTCCCGCAGCCACAACCAATGGCAGCGCGGCTCCCGGGTGACGTCAGCAGCTGCTCCGTGGTTTCTCCTCGGCTCGGGGAAAGGCGGGGCTGCTTTCTCCGGGCTGCGGCGGTGCTTTTCACCCGGGGTAAAGGCGGTGTGGGCAGCCGCTCGAATGTTCCAAGCCAGCGAGGTGGGCACTCGCTCTACAAGGTCGATAAGGCGCTCCCAAGCGCCAGGGGGGCAATCACAGCGCTCCCAAGCGCTACAATTTCAAAATAAAGCGCTCTCAGCGCTCGGGCACGATCCAGCGCTTCTAAGCGCTAGGCAGGGATTTCAGCGCTCCCAGCGCTGAAGGGTAGAGAGCAGCGCTCTCAGGCTGTAGACAACGAAGTCCTCAGTTCTCCCCAGCACTGGAGGACAGGACAGGGCTCCAGCAGAACTGGAGGCAGGCAGGGGGGCAAGGCTGGGCCAGAGCCAGCACACTGGGTCTCCAGGCAGGGAGACTCCCCAAGTGGCGGTCCTTCTGGCCCCAGCAGCGGCACAAGCCCCCTCTGGCAGGATTCCAAAAGAAGAACATCTTCAGTGGGGACACAGCCCCTTCTTATACCAACAAATCCTTTGTTACAATGTGCAGGGTGGGGGGAAAACCAGTCGCAGCTGGTTCTGGAGCACTCTTAATGGCCCAACCACCCATTCCTTTCACTGGGGAGGCTAGGGTCGTTAGACACACCACAGGGGGGCGGAGCCAGCATTGTGTGGGGAAAACCCAGCCCATCCAGGACACAGGTACACTCCTCCCACACATCACTCATGCTAATCTCCCACTCACCACCGGGCAGACCCATCCAGACTTCCTGGAGCCTGGCATGCCAGCCGGCTCCAGCCAATCATGCTCCAGTACCCTCACTGCACACATATCTCAATGTCCAGAAGTAGCACTTCCCAACTAGACACATACATGCCGCAGACACCATCTTGCAGCATTCGCTCTCACGAGTTCAGGCATACCAAACTCGGGCCTGCACTCCCCACGCATCAGGAACTACTAGGGACACACACATTCCCCATGCATTCCTATGGGAGGGCAGGCCAGCCATACTACACGCACGCACTTTCACTCTGGGACTCAGGGGAAAGTGCGCAGAGACCCAAAAATCACTGACGCAGGGTCACAAATAAGGCAAAAAGTCTAGGGGTGAACCTGCCCTGCGGGCCAAGTCCAACACAACCCCCTTCCAGCCAAAACGCAGGGGAGAACAATCACCACCGTGATGGACTTCCCTGCTTGGGGCGATAGAACACGGACGCAGGCCCGCCACTGCCGGGACACTCTCCTGTTCTATGCCACGGTGAACCCCTAGGGTTCCTTCTAAAGCTCCTGTAAGGACCAACTGGGCTACCCCACTGGTACTCCTCAGCTGTCCGCGGCCAGGACCCGGCCCTGGGCCACCCAGGTGCCACCGGTCCTTGCCAATTCGCAGAGCGGGGGGTAGTAACCCCTGGCACACAGTGTCCATTCTCCACTCTCCCTGTCTGCAAGACAGGACTAGACTGCCACTGGTTCACCAGCCTTTGGTCTACAACCTCAGGCGGACCAGGAGTCTCAGGGAAGGCTCTCCTCCCCTTACCTCGTCTTCCAGGGTTCCTCCTCCTCCTACGAGGGGTACCCTTACAACGCCACTCCAACCCAGGGTTTAACCCCTCAGGTTGCGCCGGGGTCAGAGGTGGGCTTTCCCACCCTCTGCACCCCCTTCCAGAGGTCTGCCCTCTCCCAACTGGAGAAGTTCCCCTGGAAGAACCGGTCAGGACACTGCTTACAGTCGTCCTACCCTTCAGGTCAGGCCGAACCTGCACCTGGCCTCCCAACCTCCGGTCTAAAACCTTTGGTGGAATAATTGCCTGGCACTCCAGGACTTCTGGGGACTCACACGCAATCCCCCTGAGGCTGACACATGACCCATGTGTCGTGTGACGGTCTGTCTGGCGCAGATCTCCCGCCTCCTGTCCACCTGACAGGGCGCAAAGATCCCCCAGACCAGAAGTGGCGCCACCCGGGTCCACCCAAGACCTAGCCCAACTGGCTAGTCTCTGGTCCACTGGTGCATCCACTGGGAAACTCGTCCCCCAATCACTCCTCGCTTCGGACTTCTGTGCCCTCCCAACTGGAGCGACACTGCCGGACACTGGAGCCCCTGGAGTTCTAGTTACAGACACTCCAGGTTCCCTAGACACTAGGAGATCCTCCTCAAGTGTACTAACAGGACAGCCTAGGTCCCCAACCTGGTGTTCCCTCAAGAAACCACCCAAGTTCTGAGACAGGGCTTCGGGCCTCGGGGTGCTCTCAGCCACCCCCTGACTCTTGCTCCGCTGAGCCAGGCAGTCAGCCCCTTCACCCTTCTCACTATACTGGGACCTAGCTGGGCTACACTGAGCCTCTTCCACCACGCTGGGCTGGAAGCTCCCTGTACCACTACTGTTGGACTCACTCTCTAATGACTGTACAGCACCTCTGGCCCTCTCCCAGCGGTCTGCTTCCAGTGCAAGCTCCCATGGTTCAGACAATCCACACCCCATCAGGTGTTGCCACAACCCTGGGGAACAACAACTGAGCAACTGCTCTCTGAGAAACATATCGAACAATATGTCCCAATCACATTTCGTGGGCTCCTGTACCCAATCACACAGGGCTTCACAACAGTCCTCCTCAAATTCCTCCCACGACTGGTGAGGCAGCTTCCTACTGCCCCTGAATTTCAACCTTAACTCCTCCTCTGGAGAAAAAGGAACCATACTCTGGGAACTGGGAGTGGGACTGTCAACACCAACACTTAAAAAGCTGCCACCACTGGACTCCACCCTCCCTGGGGGATCCAGCAAATTCGGACTGCGGGCAGGGGATAACCTACTCTCTAGGGCTATCTTCTCCCTGGCCCAGGCCCTCTCAGCCTCTGCAATCCGCTCATTCACACCCAGCTGCGCCATCTTCCAGGCATACTCTAACCTGAGCTTCTCCATGGCCAGCTGGTGCTCCCTCTCTTCTCTCCTATCCATCCACTCCTCTGGGGACAGGGAAAGGGATGGGGTGCTATCTCTGACACGGGACCCAGCAAGGGACTCCCTATCTAGGGGGTACTCGCTCTCTGCTGGCGCCCATCCACTGTCAAACTCACTCTCCACCTCAGACTCTTCAGGGCTCCCCTCAGACCCACCACCCTCATGGTGTGCGGTCCGGGCCCTCTCCCTCTCACTGTGCTCACGCTCCCAGTCACTCTTCTGCCACAGGATCATGTTATCCCTAAGCTTGGACTGGGTGTCTGACTCACTCACTGGGATGTCTCTCTCCTTACATAACCGTACCAACTCATGCACACTGTACTTAGACAGGCCACACAGGTTAAAAGGAGATTCCATCTTGACAGGATGCTCACAGACACGTGCAACACAAGGGAACTAGCAATCTGAAGTAAAAGTACACAATTCCAAAACTTCCACTCTCCTTAAAAAAGAACTCACTCATGCGTCCAGGAAACCACACCATTCATCCACGCACACCCTCCCCTCGGATCGGTAAGGCAGTTTCTACCACCCCTGACTTCTCAACCTGACCACATGTGACACAGGTACCAAACTCTGGAAGCAGGGCGGGGGACAAATGTACTGAACACAATTATCAAATGACACTCTTCAGGAGAAGCAATAATGGAACTTCACCAAAACACAATAATCCCCAAAAATGTGGTCATCTAAAATGCAGAGCTTTGTAGTGGCCAGTTGCTACTGTGGTACAACGCAAACACAAATTCTTATCCTCACCGCTTGCCGCCAATGTTAGACCCGGGACCCTGGCCGGCCAAGACTCGCGTCGAGGTCAGTCAGGGATCGCCACTTCTAAGTGTCAGGGCAAGGGAGTCACACACCAAGGCAACCCCTACTCGCCCTCTAGGTAACGTGGCGCGAGCAGTCAAGGCTAAACTTGGAGGCGATGTAAGTTAAGTATTTGCGCACGCACCCCAGCAACAACACCCAAGGCCCACCACAAAGAAACACTCCACACAAGGTTATGTAAAAATAGCCTTTGTATTATAAAAATATACATCAGATAAAACACACATCTTATTACACGGTGCCAACAGGCACGGGCGGAATTTACAAGGGATATTTGTACAGGACAGGGCCACCTGGACCACTGTCAAGGGTATCAGCACTTTTAGAAATAATTACTGTAGCACAAAAATATAACAGTAGAGCATACAACCAGTAATCACTGGTAACAGGACCTCTCTAGCACCACCTGTACTAGGGAGAAAACAACCACCTACACGTCACACTACCTGTAGGGGTGTAAAAGCAACACACATGATGTCGTAACATTCAGAGGTGTAAAGGCACATGACGCATAAATAATACATTCAGAGGTGCAGAATCAATAACCATTACCCCATACTCACAAGTCACCACCTGTGACTGTCCCGGTGTCCCAATGTCAGGGCCTAAACGTGGCAGTTGTCCACTAAGTGCTGGACAACTGGAGCAGGGAAAGTTAGCGCAAAGTTGGAGCCTCTCTGGGCTCAAGGAACCACCACTGTGGCACTGGTGAGCCTCTCTTAGGCTCTCTCACCAGTAAGGGGGGCTGCTGAGCCTCTCGGGGCTCCAGCACTAAACAGGTGCAGCCTCGCTGGGCTGGGGGTCCCTCGCTCTGGGGACCCAAAGCAATGATGTTGCCAAGAGCCACGCTGGGCTCTAATCCCACTGGTGCCCCCGGGGCACCTCGTGGCTCCACAGGAACGCGGAGATACTTCCTCTCGTTGGAGCCTCTCTTAGGCTCGGGTTGGAGTCCCCCTCTTTGGGGACTCGAAGTGGAGGTGGTGCGTTTCAGAGCCTCTCAGGGCTCGGGAAATAATTACCCCAATGAGCCTCTCGGGCTCCAACATCCAAATGCCACCTTTACGAGCCTCTCTGGGCTCTACAACACGAAGCGCGAGGTCGCGCTACCGAGGTGGGGGGGGGGTGGGGGGGGCGGACACCGACAACGTGTCCCGGCGCCCCTCCCGTGTCTGGTGCACTCACCGGCTTCTGGTGCAGGCCCGGGGCTCCTCTCCAGCTCGGGGATCCTCGGGCGGCCCCCGCAGGCAGCGTCTTCCTCCCTTCCGCCAATCAGAGCACAGGTCACCCGGCGAGCCTCCCGCAGCCACAACCAATGGCAGCGCGGCTCCCGGGTGACGTCAGCAGCTGCTCCGTGGTTTCTCCTCGGCTCGGGGAAAGGCGGGGCTGCTTTCTCCGGGCTGCGGCGGTGCTTTTCACCCGGGGTAAAGGCGGTGTGGGCAGCTGCTCGAATGTTCCAAGCCAGCGAGGTGGGCACTCGCTCTACAAGGTCGATAAGGCGCTCCCAAGCGCCAGGGGGGCAATCACAGCGCTCCCAAGCGCTACAATTTCAAAATAAAGCGCTCTCAGCGCTCGGGCACGATCCAGCGCTTCTAATCGCTAGGCAGGGATTTCAGCGCTCCCAGCGCTGAAGGGTAGAGAGCAGCGCTCTCAGGCTGTAGACAACGAAGTCCTCAGTGCTCCCCAGCACTGGAGGACAGGACAGGGCTCCAGCAGAACTGGAGGCAGGCAGGGGGGGCAAGGCTGGGCCAGAGCCAGCACACTGGGTCTCCAGGCAGGGAGACTCCCCAAGTGGCGGTCCTTCTGGCCCCAGCAGCGGCACAAGCCCCCTCTGGCAGGATTCCAAAAGAAGAACATCTTCAGTGGGGACACAGCCCCTTCTTATACCAACAAATCCTTTGTTACAATGTGCAGGGTGGGGGGAAAACCAGTCGCAGCTGGTTCTGGAGCACTCTTGATGGCCCAACCACCCATTCCTTTCACTGGGGAGGCTAGGGTCGTTAGACACACCACAGGGGGGCGGAGCCAGCATTGTGTGGGGAAAACCCAGCCCATCCAGGACACAGGTACACTCCTCCCACACATCACTCATGCTAATCTCCCACTCACCACCGGGCAGACCCATCCAGACTTCCTGGAGCCTGGCATGCCAGCCGGCTCCAGCCAATCATGCTCCAGTACCCTCACTGCACACATATCTCAATGTCCAGAAGTAGCACTTCCCAACTAGACACATACATGCCGCAGACACCATCTTGCAGCATTCGCTCTCACGAGTTCAGGCATACCAAACTCGGGCCTGCACTCCCCACGCATCAGGAACTACTAGGGACACACACATTCCCCATGCATTCCTATGGGAGGGCAGGCCAGCCATACTACACGCACGCACTTTCACTCTGGGACTCAGGGGAAAGTGCGCAGAGACCCAAAAATCACTGACGCAGGGTCACAAATAAGGCAAAAAGTCTAGGGGTGAACCTGCCCTGCGGGCCAAGTCCAACAACCAGGAACCCGCGCACAATTTAATGAAGACATCACTGACTTCATCAGCCCACATGCCCTCGCCTCCGAGAACTACATTTTACTGGGAGACCTCAACTTCCACCTGGAAAAGAATGACGATAACAACACCACCACCCTTCTGGACAACCTCGCAAATCTTGGACTCAAACAACTTGTTGACACCCCCACCCACCTTGCCGGACACACGCTCGACCCTATCTTCACCCCCAGCAAACACATCTCCTTCGATCACACCACTGCTCTCTATTGGACGGACCACAGCTGCGTTCACTTCAGCTACAAAAAGATCACATCCCACATCCCACCACAACCTATTCCTAGAAGAAACTGGAACAAAATCACTACCGACCAACTCTTCACATCGCTTAACCAAAACCCCCCCACCACATCATCGGACCCAAACCAAGCTGCCACCAAACTCACACAATGGATTACCCACTGCGCTGACAAATTAGCACCCTTGAAAAACCACCAGATCAAACAAGGTAGCAAAAAGGCCCCTTGGTTCAACGATGACCTTAAGAAATCCAAGAAGCTATGTCGCACCCTCGAGAAAACCTGGAGAAAAAACCCAACCACTAACAACCTGACCACCTTCAAGGACGCCACCCGCAAACACCACCAACTGATCCGATCCACCAAGAAATCAGCATTCAAGGATCGACTCGACAACAACACCCACAACAGCAAAGAATTATTCGATATCTTCAGATAATTTACCAACCGCCACCGCCGGCACCAACGACATCACTCCCTCCCAAGACCTCTGCGACTCCCTATCCTCCTTCTTCCACAACAAAATCGCCAACATTCATAACAGCTTTGGAAACCTGTCCGAAGAACAACCCACTCAACCCACCTCCGAACCAAAACAGCACTCTCACAACCTTTGCGCCTGGAACCCAATCACGACTGAAGGCACCATCCGCCTGATGAACTCCATCCACTCAGGATCGCCAACCGACCCATGTCCCCACCACATTTTCAACAAAGCAGACTCCATCATCGCACCCCATCTTTGCGATGTCATCAACTGCTCCTTCAACTCCGCTACCTTCCCAGAAAGCTGGAAACATGCCGAACTCAGCGCCCTTCTGAAGAAACCCACAGCGGACCCCTCTGAACTTAAAAACTACCGCCCAATCTCACTCCTCCCCTTCCCGGCCAAAGTCATCGAGAAAGCCGTCAATAGTCAGCTTGCCGACTTCCTTGAATCCAACAATTCACTTGGCTCCTCACAGTCCGGCTTCCGAGCGAAACACAGCACCGAAACCGCCCTCATCGCTGCCACAGACGACATCCGAACACTACTGGACAACGGAGAAACAGTTGCCCTCATCCTACTTGACCTCTCCGCCCCCTTCGACACAGTCTGTCATAACACCCTCATTCAACGCCTCAGCAACATCGGAATTCAAGGAAAAGCGTTAAACTGTATCATCTCGTTCCTCGCTGGAAGAACCCAAAGAGTCCGCCTCCCCCCATTCAGATCAGAGGCAACCGAAGTCATCTGCGGCATACCACAAGGATCATCACTCAGTCCCACCCTCTTCAATGTATACATGAGTCCTCTCGCATCCATCGCGCGACAACACAACCTCAACATCATCTCCTACGCAGACGACACCCAGCTAATCCTCTCCCTCCACCAAAGATCCTAACACCGCCAAAACCAATCTACACGAAGGAATGAAAGAAGTAGCCGAATGGATGAGGAACAGCCGTCTAAAACTAAACTCGGACAAAACGGAAGTCCTCATATTAGGATCATCCCCCTCCGCCTGGGACGACTCATGGTGGCCACCGGCCCTGGGTACAGCACCCATACCTACAGATCATGCACGTAACCTGGGCTTCATCCGAGACTCCTCCCTCTCGATGACCAGACAAGTCAACGCCGTCTCATCTTCATGCTTCAACATCCTTCGCATGCTCAATGGATCCCCACTGAAACAAGAAAGACAGTCACCCACGCATTAGTCACTAGCAGACTAAATTATGGAAACACCCTCTACGCCGGAACCACAGCCAAACTACAGAAAAACTCCAACGCATCCAAAACACCTCAGCCAGACTCATACTGGACATCCCCCATCAAGCTCACATTTCCGGTCATCTGAGGGATCTCCACTGGCTTCCCATCAACAAAAGAATAACGTTCCGTCTCCTCACCCACGCACACAAGGCCCTCTACGTCCTAGGACCCGAATGCCTCAACAAACGACTATCCTTCTACACACCCACCCGCCAACTACGTTCATCCAATCAAGCCCTCGCCACAATCCCGCGCATCAACAGATCCACCATGGGAGGAAGATCTGTCTCCTATTTAGCGGCCAAAACCTGGAATTCTCTCCCCGCTCACCTCCGCCTCACACAGAACCACCTCTCCTTCAGAAAGCAGCTAAAAACCTGGCTATTCGATAAATGATGCACCCACTCTCACTCAAGCGCCTTGAGACCCTCTGGGTGAGTAGTGCGCTATACAAATTACTGAACTTGAACTTGAACTTGTTATTCCTACCTCTGCCCTCTGATAAGTTTTGTTTTAATATTCAACTATTTTATCTTCTAATAATGTTTTATGTGGTACAATAACATTCCTTTTGTCCTTTGTACTTTCTTTATCCTTACAGGTCAAGCTAACACAGGTTAGCTATATTTACGCTATTTAACTATTTACAATTTTCTTATTCACATCTTGCTTTTCACTCGACATTTCTATGTATCATTTTCACATATTGTCTTCTTATTATTGTCCCTTAGGTGGCGCTGTGGCCCAAGGAATGCCGAGTTGAAGCTGCTGACTGGAAATATAGACTACTCGAAGGTAAGGAGCGACGCTCAACTTCTTTGTGGTTTTTTCTTGTATTTCTCTCGTGCTTCTATGAATGCCAAAAGGAGTTATAACCCTAGCAACTCCCGACAAAGGTATAGGGCGGAAAACCGGACGACTTCCCGACGTTTTGAACTGTCTAACTGTATTTACTCTGGAACTCTGATTTCTAGATGCGTACTGGGAATTTGCCTCAGAGAAGTGCGTGTTTATCACAGAGCGTGCGCTTCACCTAGCCTCCTAACACATGTGGGGAAAAGACTGGACCGCCGCTACGAGATTGGAAGCAGCAGCCATCTTTGAATTCCTTTGCCAATTCAATACTGTCCAATGATTGCTCTTAGGTTGTCTTTTCACCTTTTGGCAATATTCTTTTTTTAGTATTGCACCTACAATTGTCATGTCAGCATTTAGAGGTCTGACATATGCAGAGTCCAAGACAATTATAGAAAAGAAAATGGAAGAGCCAATGTTAGCCAACATCTCATGAATGTATGGCAAGGGGTGGCAATCCAACACTATGTTCTGGTTAAGGGACCTCAAGTCCACACACAGCTTGACGTCCCCGGTCCTTTTCTTTGTCTAAACAATGGGAGAAACCCACTCAGAAGCATCAATAGGTGCTTTAATGTTCTCTTGCTTGAGTTTATTCAATAAGATTTTGAGATCCTCCCTTATACTCAAAAGCACAGGTCTAACTTTATAACCCACTGGCAGGGCATCTTTCTTAATTATGATGCAGTATCCAAAGTCAGAGACTACCCCAACAACATCCTTAAAAACATTGGAATAAGCATCAAAGAAGTTAGGTATTACATTCCAATTGGTGTTCATGTAAAGCATGTCTATGGGTGTTTCTCCTAAACTGATGGAAGGATCTTGCCCAGGTCGTAGAATGATTCTAAGCTTTGCAAGGTCCTTCCAACCCACAATATCTCTACCTTTGACAGCTATGTAGACTTTTGTGTTAATGGAACTACCCAAGCACTCCACAGAAGATCAAAGAAAATCAAGAAGATCAATGTCTTGATCTCCAAATGCTTTGGGATTGATGTCAGGAGGAAATAGAACCATCCCAGCAGGGCAAGTATTAAAGAAAGTGAGTTCTGCCAAAATCGTAACAGGTGCACCAGAATTGGCCATGACATGCACAAGTTTCTCATCAATACATGCATCCATAGTTGGTCCTTAGAAAATTTTCTTGGATGTATTATTCACGCATCTCACTCTCAATATTCTCAAGATTCACACTGCTAATTCTAACTCTATTGTTGTAATTGCTTACAGGAGTAGTACTCTTGCATACTCCTTGAAAGGGACCTAATTTCCAACATTTGTTGCATCTTTTGCAAACAGCAGGACAAGAGGGATTGTTACTGATATGCTCTTGGAACCACATCTATAACATATTTGTTGACCACAAGTTTGTTGATTCCTGAAAGGCTTCTTATTATTGGTAAATGTATTTGAAGCAGTACACACAATATCTTCATTTACAATGGAACTTACAGAAGACTGTGATTGCGGTGCATAATTTGACAAAATGTTCTAGGTCACCATAGACCTCTCAATACCCTTAGCCACATACAAGGGTTCTGCCAAGTGGGATTACGACATGTAAGCAAGCGCTCTTGGATTTTTTCTGGAAAACAATAAAATACAAACTAGTCTTGTATATGGGTGCCAACATTTGGTCCAAATTCACATTTTGCTGCAAGTACCCTAAGGGTGGCTACATATTCTTAAACAACCTCATCTTGTGATTGTTTGAACATAGCAGAAATACATCTCTCAAGTAACACACAGGATTAGTCAGAGAATTGTTTTCTCATTCTTTCCTTAGCTTGTAAATAAGGGTTCTAAGGAATACCCTCTATACCAGGCACAGGAACAGGAGGAAGGTTGTCAAATACTCTTTGCGCAGTTATGCCAAGAAGAATAAATAACACAGCCAATTTACTGGTGGGAGAAAATGTGTCAGCATCTATGGCAGCCAAATCATTTTGAATAATTCCAAGCCATTTTTCCCATTTGACTTCCAGTCTGCCAGGCTTAGAGAGAAAAGATGGAGGTTGAATCAACCCTTGTGCAGTAGCCATTTGCAGTCAATAAATGAATGCGAATATAAAAGATGAAGCGGTAAAAACTTAAGGAAATAAAGAAGTAAGCAATAGTTTGATGTAATAGCTGCTCCAAGAAATACTTAACACTTTCCACAGTGCAGGTACAAGTTAGTCAAAACAGAAATTGTAAATTTGCTCAAAAACTCTCATGTCGCTGGACTTGCAGAATACCCAGGAACATATACAGCGCAGCACTACAGTGTAGCTGTTACACTGACCTCCGTAGTGAAATAATCATGGAAATAAGACTTTCAGCTGGCTGGAGCGGTGAAATCAGCTGAACTTGAGTTCAAAATGGCCGCACGTAAATGTGACGACCTGCCGTAGCACTCGGTGAAAGAGTGGTGCTCAATTCCCTGCCTAGCAACCCCCGAAGGAACTCAGTCACAGGACGACGTCTCACTGTGACGTGATTAGCAGGGGTGGGCCAGGTGACGATTGCAGCAAAATTCCAGGCACGAGCTGCACGGAGTTCAAATGCGCTGCATGAGACGACCCCAAAATTGACAGCTGGGCATAAAATAAATGGAACATCTCACCCAATGAAGCAGGAAGTATGAGGTCAGAAGAGGAGCGTGACATTTCCAGCGATTCAGTGATGATAAGAAGAGAAGAAAAGCAGGTGGGCGTGGCTCCGCAGTCAGAGTGTCAAAGCACAGGCAACACCACTCCTGGTACCAAAATGTGGTGGGGTAAAAGAAGAAAACTTCAAATGTCACGAGGTAGGAAAATCAACATTAACTTTATTCCTGTAAGTACAGGGATCCACAACAGCAAGCTCCCTCTTCGTCCGAGTCCAGCAAGCAACTGCCCAACAGAAGAATCGAACGTTGTGAGAGCCCGCAAACTGAGTCACAATAGCAAAATTGAAGCATTACAAAGTCAAAGGGAAAAATAGCACAGGGGAGAAATAAACATGGAATACCACACGTAACAGTGAAGGAAGAAAGGAAGAACCTGAGAATCCTGGAGAAACAATGGAGACAATCTCCATCCACCATTAATCTTTCTATTCTACGTTCAGCAAGATCAAAATACCGAAAAACACATCTTCCATGAAAAAACATCACACTTCAGAACCCTTCTCGGCTCGCCAAAAACAGACCGAAAAAACTATTTTGACCTTATCAAAAATCCAAACTGCTCTCCCTCAACCATCAAGCCTGACGATTCTCCAAAGAAAGCAGCAGAATTCACCATATTCTTTGATGAAAAAGTTAAATCACTGGTGGATCAGGTCTTTCATCCTACCCCCCTAGAGGAGTGCAAATCCTTAGTCATTTGGCAGAACTTTCACATCATCTCTGAAGATGCCCTCCTCAAATGCATCCTCAAAACAAAACCTTCTAACCATTCTTTTGACCCCATCCCTAGTGACATTGCCATTGAGTTCTACACCCATGCTCTTTCCTATTGGACCAATCTGGTTAACCTCTTCCTCAGCCAGGGCTCCCTTCCTGTTGCCCTTAAAACAGGACAGTTTACCCCACTTCTTAAAAAACCCACTGCTGATGTGAACGACCTCAACAACTTCCGCCCCATTTCTGATCTCCCTTTTCTTGCGAAAATCAGAGGAAGATGTGTAGCGAAACAACTTTCCCTACATATTAACGATAATAATCTTCTTGACAATTTCTAGTATGGTTTCACTAAAAACTGCAGTACCAAAACAGCCCTGCTGCAAGCGATCGACGATGCCCTGAATGTACTAGATTTGGGGGAGTCTTGTCTTCTGATTTTTCTAGGCCTTTCTGCAGCCTTTGACACTGTTAATCACAACACTCTCTTTAACAATCTTCAACAGAGAATGGGCTTGGAAGGCACAGTGCTTAAATGGTTTCCCTCATTCCTCTCGGACAGATCCCAAATTATCAAGATAAAGAACTGTCTTTCGTCTTCATTGGCTATAGGTCAAGGCGTCCCTCAAGGTTCTATCCTTGCACCCACTTTGTTCAATCTTTATTTGGAACCATTGGGAAATCTCCTAAGTAAATCTGGGATCCTTTACCATCTCTATGCGGATGACACTCAAATCTACCTTAAGGTGTCTTCCGCACACACTATCTCAATTCTCAACTCTACTCTCAATTCTATTAAAAACTGGAGGTTAGGTCTTCAACTCATTTTGAATCCTTTCGAAACTGAATTCCTCCTCCTCTCTACCTCACTCTCTCCTTCTCCTGTTCAATCTTGGATGGATCAGCTGAATTTACTCATCAATAAACCTATCATTGTCGACAGCGAAAAATCCCGTGGTGTAATACCTGACAAAAGGCTCAATCTACTCTCCCACATCAATTCCATTGCAAAGAATGCACAATACCAACTGCGCCTTCTCTGGGGGATTCAACGTTTCTTTCCGAATCAAGACCTAAAAACTTTGGTCCAATCTCTGGGTCTCTCTACATTGGATTATTGCAATTCTCTTCTTGCTGGCCTCCCCAAATCTCACCTTTCCCTTCTTAAATCCGTTCTCCATTCAGTGACTTGTTTTGTCTTTGGGGCCAAAAGAAGTGACCACATCACACCCATGTTGTCTTCTCTTCGGTGGCTTCCGATCGAAGCAAGAGCAACCTACAAAACTGCCTGTATTACCCACAAAGCCTTGTACACTTCCTCCCCTCGATACCTGGCAAGTAACTTCAAAATCTCTGGAGGCTCTAGACATTCTCATAATGCAGAAAATCTACTGCTTGAGCCCCCCACCTTCAAAAGGGAAAGATCGATGGCTCAATCCTTCTCAGGCAATGGGGTTAAAATCTGGAACTCACTTCCTCCACTACTACGTACCACCACCTCTACCTTGGACCTTCAAAACTGACTTAAAATCTCTTCTCCTCCAAAGACACTTCTAGAACTAATTCATCCCTTTTCGTGTCCCTCAAGGAAGTTCTTTCAATATTGTACATTCGTAATCTATGCCTGTACGATCTTCATCCTGTGTTTCTTGTGTGACTGCCATCTATTGTTTTATTCTACTTTTTCTTCTTTCTCGTTTGTTCCTGTAACATGTAACTATGTAAAATTCTCCTCATGTAACGTACTTGGTTCTATTGCGCTCTGTACCCTTTGGGTAAAGTCTGAGCTATATAAAAATGCATTAAATAAATAAATAAATAAATAAATAAATAAATAAAATAAATTGTTCACCTGCGCTTCGGAGGAGGAGTGATCTACAACGCCCCTGCCAACTTGCTGATATTAGTTTAGTTGTGAGCTCTACGGCACAATTGAAAATAATAAACATCTGGTGCGGCTACAGGTGGGCAGTCACACACCAGGTAAAATATACTACACATCGTGTCCCTATTTGTCTGTCCTGCACTCTCCGTGCTGACCAACCTCTTGGCCCAGCACTACAGCCAGAGCCTGACTTTATCTGGGCTTGTGACATTGTGTCAGAGGGTACAGAGCCTCATTTGATGGGCAGATATGGTTGTCTTCCACTGGCCTGCGGTGCAGCTGCAGACTGGCCTAGTGGAAAAGGAGATGCTGTGTTTGCTGTGAAAATCCCAGGCTAATGGCAGGTGGGTGCCAGAAGACAGGAACTAAGGAAAGAACAGAAACAGAAATGTTGATAATCAGGAGGTAAGCTTTAAAGTAAGCACTGGAAAGCAAACAGGTCTCAGTCTCAAGACCTGCTTACTTTGTTAATGAAAACAAACGGGAAAACTATATACAAATCGACAACGGTGAGGGAAACTCAGTATGCACCAGTGAGTTATTAATAGTAATTCAATCAGAAAATTCTTTAAGATGCGGTGCTCTACTTCAAATGGCCCACCGTTAAAACCAGAAATACAAATGAGAAAATAGAAAATGAAGGAGCGTCTGAATTCAAGAATCAATAAATCAAATATTATAGTCCATAAAAGTTATTTTCTTCTTTATTCTTCAATTTTTTAATCTTCTATATTCAAATGCAAGAAGGTTCAGGAGATTACAATTTCAAAAATTCCAAAACAAAAAGTGGGTTCTCTGGTAATTCAATCCCATGTCACAGTTATTCCAATCCTTTATTCCAATAATACAATTTATTGTTACACGCAGCGAAGGCGTTTCGTTCTCCTTAGGACATCATCAGTTCCCATTATTTTTAACATTGGCTCCATTTTCAATTGTTCTAGGGTGACGAATAAGCAAGAAGCATTGTTGAATAAGACTAAACACCAACATTGTAAATTAACAATTGAATGAGGTACGTTCATACCTGGGTTGAAGAGTATAAAAAATGAATTATTTGATGATTGAGTTCACATGATGTCCAATACTTTGGGTGGATGCTTTGTATATATAGATTGTTAAATAGGCTGGACGGAAGATTAATGAAGTTGTTTTGTTCTTGTTTTAGATTAGAAGGATGTAAAAATGGATTGTGATTCTTTTTCTCTTACTTTCGCAGCCCTGATGATGTCATAAGAAAGACTAAACACGTTAGCTGCGTGTAACAATAAATTGTATTTTTGGATTAAAGGATTGGAATAACTGTGACATGGGATTGAATTACCAGAGAACCCACTATTTGTGTTGGAATTTTTGAAGTTGTAATCTCCTGAACTTTCTTGCATTTGAATAAAGAAGATTTATTGATTCTTGAATTCTGACGCTCTTTCATTTTCTATAAACTGGAAAAAAAGGACAGTGCGGTAACCAGGAGGGACTAAAAAGACTCAATTACAATCAAAAGACACTGTTTACCATAACGAATGACGCAAACCAGTCACAATAACAGGCAGCGTCGAAACACCACTTCTGAAAGTGTATTGATTACAGAAGCCCTCGTAGAGCGAGCAGCACACGTGCTGCAACACTAGGCGAGACCTAAAAACAGACGCACATGGGCAAAAGAGGGCAGTTGGGTCATGGGGTGAGGGCACAGAAGCATGCGGGAGACAGTAACATGCGGCACGGAGGTTGCAGAGAAGCACACTTTGCTTCAGAGGGATAAGGGTGTGGTGCCTAAAGAATGATACAATTGAGACAGCTAGTTAAAACATGAACTCACATGGAGAAAAAAAGAGTGCCCGAAAAATAAGCTCTCATAGAAGAACCAAAGAAGAAAATCAGAGAGGTGGTAAAGAGGCTATGCTCCACGGGAGAGGCATAGACATACTGCATGGGCTAAAACAAATAGGGGCAGATTTACAAGTCCCTTGCGACATCTTTACCACACTGTTGCGTCACTTCTGTGATGCAGCGGCGTCGTAAACAATGTGCCACTATGCAACAGATTTACAACCTGACGTATCTAGTGAGATGCGTCACGTTGTAAACCCCTGCGCTACATTATACCTGCATCCGGTATAATGATGTATGCAGGGTGGGCGTTCTGTCGCAAGGAAGCCCCGTAAAAGTGATGCAGTGAAATCTACAAGATTTCACTAAGTCACTTTTACGTCCCGCTGCGTCAAAACCTTATGCCTGCTTGTAGCAGGCGTAAGGGGTGACGCAGCACAATAGGTATAGGTCGCCCCTGAGCATTGATGGAGGTGTGTCATGCCTGCGACACGAGTCCAGCAATGCGCTGCCCTTCCTACATAAGGTGCGACATGCATCTGACTAGCCACTGTGCGTCGCATTGTAAATGTGACACATCAGTGGTGGCGCAAGGGAATTCCTACATGTCGTATCTTTACTGACGCATCACTGCTAATATGCAGGGATGGCCAGTCCTTGTAAATCTGCCCCTTTGAGCCACCAAACAGAAAACAAGTACCTGTAACCACAAATTCGATGTCAAGAAATGACCAGAATGCATTCTTAGATAAACTTTCAGCATGTCCCCAATATTTGTTTGTAACAGGTAAGAGGGGGAATAAACATGCAATCCCGGCTCTATATACAGACTAATGATCACTGTTGTGGACATGTGGAGAGTTCGCCCAGTGGTTTTCTTAAGAGACTGAGAGTTGTTGAGGGGTTCCTAAGGGATGAAGAATGCACCAGTGGTGGCTGTGAATAGAAAACCTTCTGGTTAGCAGGAATTGGAGTCAAGGGGGGCTAGGGTTTTGTAACTTGAAGGGACTGTTAATGTTTGCAGCTCCTGGTTTATATACCCTGTAGCCTCCTTGTTTTAATCTTGCTTTCTGCAGAGCGGGCCTCCAGATCCTGAGCACGGTCCAGGTGAGGTGAGGTCTAGTCCCCGGTCAAGCTGGGTGAGCATAATTAGATGCATTGATTACATTTAAACATTTATTTTGTTGGATATAGTACCCAAGAAGTGACCAGAGAAATTGATTATATGTTATTCTGATTTATTTTAGATGTCATCTGCATACCTTGACGTGGAGGATCTGTTTTATACTGGTTGTATTTATATAGCTTTTCAACCGTATGTTTGTTATTACATTGCTGAATAACAAAATATATTAATATAATAATTTTTCATGCAAAAAATAATTTTCACGAGTTAGCACACAAATATAAGCAGTAGCAACTTATTAGAGCAGAAGCCCTGAAGAAAGCATAGGGACAGATAGCCCGCCTGGCTGAAACATGTCGGCTCTTTTTGGCAGTTATTATTTCAAACTGCATTTTGCACTGTTCTGTTTTTAGTTAGGGGGTGTGTCGGTGTTTATTAAAAAAAATTGTGAAAGGCATACCACCCTATTTTATTCACCACTTGCACACTTTTGTGTTTTGCACTGCTTCCATCTATTCGCAGGTCGGTTTCCCACTAGACAACTTAAAGTGAATGTGGGCGGTATTCGGCTGAGTACCCGTTGGGACTGTGTACTCTATTGATCAAGAGATACACCATCCCGTTGAACCGTTTAACCAAATGAGAAAACTGATCATGTGGAATAGTTGATGGTTACTCGGATATCAAGAAAAGCAGTTTTCCACCACATATCACGTGTAATGGTCTGTCTCGGGTCACTCTATGAGTATCTTTACTTTTAGAGGTAGTGGTAGTGGTAGTGTTCACCGATAACACTCTACTTTCGCAGAGAGTGTTATTCTCACTTAGCCCGTCAGTTTGGTGGTGAGTAGACCCCCGGTTCTATTGCGTTGTTGTAACAGGTAGGCTTTGACATAAAAACCGTCCCCCAGTACTGGCTCTAGCCCATGAGGGGAGTGCCCAGTGGGAAAACAAGCATTTGCAATGCAATCGGTCTCACCTTTACAACCTTAAAGGTATTTAGCCATGCAGCACATTATCCTAGGTGTTATATCCTCTCTTCTCATTTAGCCTTACACAATGCCCTGTACGGGAAACACTATTTGGAACTCGGAAGCAATGCACTGAAGCAACACATTTTAATACTGCTTCAATCCCTCATAAGGGTAGTATATAAATATGATAATAAAATGAATCTCTGACAGAATATCGAGAGACAAGATTTCGACAGACAGAATATCGATGCTGGAATATCGAAGACAAGTATATCGACACCCTATCTACAACATGGTAAGTACAAAAATATCGAAACTAAACTATCGATGTTAAAAATATCATAATTAAAAATATCGTTATTTTTTATGTGAAAAAAAGAAATATTAAGTAAATAATACTATTATATAATTAAAACTTATGTAAAAATATTTTAGAATGTTTAAAATGAATAAATAATACATATTTAATATTAAACATTTAATTAAAATTAAACGTAGAATATGTAATATATATTTAATAAATTATAATATATCTATATTTTTAATTAATTTAAAAATATTAACAAATACTATAAATTACAAATACATCAACACTCATAAAATAATAACAAAAATAATAATTAATAATTAAATTTAATACATTAAAACAATTAAATATACTTTCAATATTAAAAAAATTAATTAAATACAACATTATGTAACATAATAAAACAATTATAAAATACATAAATACATATAAATTATATTGGATAGCGTAAGGGTAAAAATTACTATTCAAACTCCAGAGGGTGCAACAGTAGGGAAAGCGTTGGATAGCGTAAAGGTAAAAATTACTATTCCAACTTCAAAGGTTGCTACAGTAGGGAAAGTGTTGGATAGCGTAGGGTAAAAATTACTATTCCCACTCCATAGAGTGCAACAGTAGGGAAAGTGTTGGATAGCGTAGAGGCAAAAATTACTATTCCCACTCCAGAGAGTGCAACAACAGAGAAAGCATTGGATAGCGGGTGGGTAAAAATTACTATTCCAACTCCAGTGAGTGCAACAGTAGGGAAAGCGTTGGATAGCGCACAGGTAAAATTTACTATTCCCACTCCAGTGGGTGCAACAGTAGGGAAAGTGTTGGATAGCAGGTAGGTAAAAATTACTATTCCCACTCCAATGAGTGCAACATTAGGGAAAGCGTTGGATAGCGTAAGGTTAAAAATTACTATTCCAACTCCAAAGGGTGCAACAGTAGGGAAAGCGTTGGATAGTGTAGGGGGTAAAATTACTATTCCCACTCCAGAGAGTGCAACAGTAGGGAATGCGTTGGATAGAGGGTGGGTAAAAATTACTATTTACACTCCAGTGAGTGCAACAGTAGGGAAAGCGTTGGATAGCGTACGGGTAAAAATTACTATTCCCACTCCAGTGGGTGCAACAGTAGGGAAAGTGTTGAATAAGTAAAAATGACTATTCCCACTTCAATGAGTGCAACATTAGGGAAAGCTTTGGATAGCGTAAGGGTAAAAATTACTGTTACAACTCCAAAGGGTGCAACAGTAGGGAAAGCGTTGGATAGTTTTTGGGGGTAAAATTACTATTCCCACTCCAGAGAGTGCAACAGTAGGGAAAGTGTAGGATAGCGGGTGGGTAAAAATTACTATTCTCACTCCAGTGAGTGCAACAGTAGGGAAAGCGTTGGATAGCGTAAGAGTATAAATTACTATTCCAACTCCAGTGAGTGCAACAGTAGGGAAAGCGTTGGATAGCGTACGGGTACAAATTACTATTCCAACTCCAGAATGTTCAACAGTAGGGAAAGCTTTGGATAGCGTAGGGGGAAAAATTACTATTCAAACTCCAAAAGGTGCAACAGTAGGGAAAGCGTTTAATAACATAGAATTCTATTTTATCATACTTCTAAATAATGTTTATATTTGAAATAATGTATAATAATTTTTTTTAATAAATCAACATTATTAAAAAACAAGTAATAATTAATAAAACCAATTACTTTTGAATAATTAATTGGCAATAAATTAACAACAAACACCAATAAATAATAATAATTAAATATTACTCAACAAATAATAAATATAAAAGAATAAAATATTGATCAATATAAAAAAAAAATTTAAATCACTATTAAAAATTAATAAACAATATACAAATTAATATTTTTTTTAAACAATGTTTAACAATTAATTATGTAATTTTTCTAGTTAATAAAAAATATTTACAAATTAAAAATTTTAATTGACAATTAAAAAAAATGATTATCTATTAAAATATTTAATTACCAATTAATAATTAATTAATACATTAATTATCCATAACAAAAAATGTATAAATAATTAAATATTTACAACTAAATTACTTCCCACCCAATACCCCTATAAACCCACAACACGCTCCGGTACTAAAACATAACTTTTAATTAAAATTAACATTAACTACCAATTAAATAATTAATTTATCAATAAAAATAATTATTGCCAATTAATTAATTACAAAATAAATTATACATATAGAAATAATGTATTAATTACAATTAAATTACTTCCCACCCTATTCCCCTATAAACCCACAACCTGCTCCGGTACTAAAACATTACATTTACCTAAAAATAACATTAATTACCAATTAAATATTTAATTTATCAATTAAACTAATTAATTGCCAATTAATAATTAATAAAAAAGTTATTTATACATAAAAACATTAATTAACTACAATTAATTTACTTCCCACCCTATTCCCCTATAAACCCACAACCCGCTCCAGTACCAAAACATAACATTTAATTAAAATTACCATTAATTACCAATTAAATAATTAATTTATCAATTAAAATAATTAATTGCCAATTAATAATTAATTACAAAATAAATTATACATAAAAAAATAATTTATTAATTACAATTAAATTACTTCCCACCCTATTCCCCTATAAACCCACAACCCGCTCCGGTACTAAAACATAACATTTAATTAAAATTAACATTAATTACCAATTCATTAATTAATTTATCAATTAAAATAATTAATTGCCAATTAATAATTAATTACAAAATAAATGATACATAAAAAAATAATTTATTAATTACAATTAAATTACTTCCCACCCTATTCCCTTATAAACCCACAACCAGCTCCAGTACTAAAACATATAATTTACTTATAAATAAATGTATTAATATAGAAAAGTAATACACATATAATATAAAATAATTTAAATACTTAACAAAAACATATAACACATACATAATAAAAAACATAAAAATAATACAAATATCGATATTAGTGTTATCGAAATTAGTTACATCGATATATATGCTTTCGATATTACTTACATCGATATAAAGAAGTTCGATATTACTTTCCTTAGGGTCGATATTCTGTCCAGCGATATTCTCGACATCGATATTCTGCACCTTCGAAATTTCAAACACGATATTTTGGTAGGTCAAAATTTAAAACTCGATATTTTGACTGTATTACATTAAAATACCACGTTTGAAGCGGCCGAGGCTACTGACAATTTGTACAGTAAGGGAGTAGAGAGATAAAACAAGGTGAATATATGGTTTACTGCCCAAGTTGTGAACTATAGAACCACTATATTTATATTAAAAAACACGCCTACATAAAAGCATTCTTCCTAATTCTCAAATGCCTTTAGGATCTTAAAAGCATTTAAAAGCTGCTGACAGTGGACACTGGCGCCATTGTTAAAGTGTGGCAATCTGGGGTTGTTGAAAAAATAAAACGCTGTTTAAAAGTTGATTTTGACCAGCCCCAGAACAAATGAAAAGTTTATGCCGCCATTTAAAATGTTTGCATTTGCATTGAAGTTTTCTCGGTGGAACCCTCCTCTCGTTTTCTCTGTTTTAGCTGGTGCAGCCCTGTCCTTTTGCATTCAGTGGTGTCTCACTGGCATATTAAGTGACAAATGCATGTTTCTCAGTTTCTTAAATTCCATGGTAAATTAGCAATCTTCAGAGAATGTAGCAAATGCATTCATGCCATTGTAACAGTGCTAAATATAAAACCGAGCCAATGCAGAGTGAATGGTGGGCGAGGAGAGCTGCTACTGGCTATGTACACAAACATGCCCAGACAGGGAGTTTCTCCCCAGCAGGTGGCAGTCAAACAATCACATTGATCTAGCAGATTGCCTGGTTTGTGTATACACACTGTGAAGACCAGTGCGGGGGAAGCTTTTACAGTTTTGCTAGCGGGGCTGAAAAGCAATCACCTCTAAACCGTCAGGTCTCCTCCTCCTCCTTCCCCTCCTAATAATTCTACTCAGTTTTAACCCTGGGCGTAGTTTGCGTAGTCATGCTACGTGTAGCTACGCGAACTTGCACTTGCGCTTCGTGAGATACGCGAGCGTGCGTAGTTGCTTGTCCCGCCCGTTCGCGATGCATTTTTTCTTGCTTGCCAACTCATATTTGGTGTTCGATTGTCTGTTTGCGTGCTCGGGGATAGTGTCTTGCGAACTTACCCATGCGGTCGCCTATGGGAGCGGCCATCTTGTTTTTCATTAGTCCTGCCCGTTCGTGATGCCTTATTTCCTGTTCCGGGTCACGTATGGCATGTTCGCGATGCGCATTTCATGTTCGGAAACGCGTTATACGTGTTTGCGATGCTTTTTGCATACTGGCAGGGAAATATTGCGGGACCTTACCCATGCAGTCGCAACGGGCACGGCCATCTTGTTTTTTCACCGTCTGCTATGGTTCTGGGGCCTGCTTATCTATTTTCCCTCCATCTTTGCCATCCTTAGGTTTTTACACTGTTTTTCTGATCTTTTTCATTTATTATCTATCCCTTTCTGTCCCTAAGTCTATTTTTTGCATTTTGTTATGTTATGTTATTGCTTATTTGTATAGCGCCTATCACCGCCGGTCTCTAAGCGCTTAGAAACAGAACAACACAACACATGTTAACCCAACTCCCTCGGGCTACCCATCGACTATGCTGGAGTCATCGCCCTTTTAAATAGATGTTTTTTTAATTTCTTTCTGAAGGGCAGTAACTGAGATTCTTCCTTCAAAGTAGTCGGAAGTGCATTCCACAACTGTGGGAGAAGAACAGACAGGGCTCTGCCTCCTCTGGTTTTTAGCTTGAATCTGGGTTGGATCAGATTAGAAGTCTTCCCTGAGCGCAGAGGTCTACCGGGAACGTGTCTCATGAGATGTTGTTTTATGTACTCTGGTGCTTTACCAAAGAGAGCCTTGTGGGCCACACAGAGACATTTGAATTGTACTCTACACATGACCGGTAGCCAGTGCAACTTTTGGAGCAGGGGGGTGGCGTGAGAGTTTCTAGGCAGGGAGTGGATCAGCCTTGCGGCATCGTTCTGTACTACCTGCAGCTTCCTCAACAGCTTCTGTGGCCAGCCGAGGTATAGTGCATTGCTGTAATCAAGTCTTGAAATAACTGTGGCAGATACAATCGATTGCAGGGTAGAGGCTGATAAGATGGGTACCAATTTCCGCAATTACCTCAGTACACCCGTGCAAGAGCCAACCACAGCTGCGACTTGGGGAGCCATCGAGAGGTCTGCATCAATCCTCAGACCCAGACTTTTTACCACCCTACCAGGAGGGGGAGTAGAACCTAGCTCTGGGGGCCAGTATAGGTCACTCCAGGGGTTCCCTAGGTTACTGAGGACCAGCACCTCTGTTTTTTCGGCATTCACTTTCAACAGATTGTTGGTCATCCAGTTGACTGTGAAGCTAAGCAGATTCCTCACTGATTCCTGGGCTTCGATGGTGTCTTCCAGCTGAACCAGTAGCTGGGTATCATCTGCGTAGTTAAAAACTTCGCAGTTCCGGCTCATGAGCTCCTCGACCAGCGGCTGCAGGTAGATATTGAACAGCAGGGGGGATAGCGCTGACCCCTGGGGCATGCCCCATGTTACATCACTAATCCCCGATGGCTGATCACCCAGCTGTACCCTTTGAGTACAGCCTGGTAGAAAAGACTCCAGCCACTTTAGCACTTAGCCTGTGATCCCCAGCTTCGCGATACGGTCCAGCAGGATGGTGTGGCTGACCGTATCGAAAGCCGCCGACAGATCTTGGAGAATCAGGGCGCACGGCTGTTTATTGTCTGTCCTGACTCTCAGTTTGTCGGTGACCGCGGCCATTACTAGTTCCGTACTGTGTTGGGATCGGAACCCTGCTTGCCTGGCGTGAAGGAGGTGCTGGTCCTCCAGATAGCCGGCCAAAGTGCCTAGGACGTGCTTCTCCAAAAGCTTACTCAGGAAAGTAAGTTGCGAGATGGGCCTATAATTTTTCAAGGCCTTCGGGTCAGTGCCAACTTATTTTAATAGTGGGGAGACCCTAGCTTCCTTCAACTGGACAGGAACATACCCTGTTTCCAGTGAGTTATTAAGTAAACTCACCACCTGGGGCTGGATGCCTGGCAATGCCATTTTAAAAATTCTTGGGGGGCATGGGTCTATAGTGGAGCCAGATTTGGTCTGTCCAACAAGTTCCTCGAGGCGTGTGTCGTCGATAGGAGGAAAGATGCTTAACATCATGGGCGGCACCTGAGCCCCTAGCATGGACAAAGTGGGAGTGGCTGAGCGTGCGTTGATATCAGTGATGATATCCTGTACCTTCTGGAGGAAAAAAGTTTGGAATGAGTCAGAGTCTGGCTGATCATTCACAGAGATTATCCCTTTCTGTTGCATGAGCACTCTTAGGATCACAAAGGTTTCTCGCTGTAAATTAGTTGCTTCTCTAATTCTTCCCTCGTAGAAGGCTGACTTTCTCTCCAGAATGTCTGCCTTATATTTCGCCAGCAGAGTTTTAAAAGTTTCTGCCTCCGTTTGACGGTAATTAAGTCTCCACCTTCTCTCAGCCTTCCATAGAGCTTGCTTTTTCTCTTTCAGTGAGGCGTCGAACCATGGTGCTCCCTTCTCTTTGGATCTGGTCCTCTCTATCTGCTCAGGAGCCAGTTGATCAAGAGTGGGGAGCAGCCAGGACATAAGCGCGGTGGCATCTTTATCTAAATTTATGCCACTCAGTGTGGGAGGGGCGGCTGAGGACAGGGCGGCTATTAAAGAATCAGCCTCAACCTTTTTCCAGAGCCGGACTTTCCTCCGTGCCTGATTAAATGCAGCCCTAACGGGGTCACCCGGAACCCAGCATCTGATCATAGAATGGTCCGACCAGATGCAGGGGCTGACCTCGGTATTATTTCTACTTTTACTGCAATTTTTTCACTTTTCTACTGTTTTATTACTTCCTTCTTTAAGCTCCTACTTTTTTCCCTAACTTTATTTTTCCCTTCTAAATTTTTTTTTCCAACTCCGCTCACCCCAGAACCATGCCTAAGGGCACTAACGGCTCCAAGAAGGGCAAGGCACCTGCACCCAAGACCTGCCTGCCTTGCGGCAGACTGCTGTAGTGCAGTTCATATATTCCCAATAGGCTCTGCACATTGGAATAATATATCATATAGATATGACGCATAGGGCTTAGGTCAGTAGGTCTCTATGGAATAAACTAAACCTAATTGTGAGTGCCAGCTAGCTCAGAGGTCACTAGAAACTTTCTTGACTACACAAGAAGGGATTAGTTTCTGACAACCGCATAAACATGACAACTTTGTTTCCCTAGGAATGGAAAATATCTTCAGAGCCGTAGAAACAATAGATAACTATTAGACTCAGACAATCGGGCATTCTTCGTTTCTACAGAGTTGCAGAGAAATAGTGAGAGGGATGTTTTCAATAAAAGATTTATTGAACAGTCTTCTTTCTCATGCAAGAGAGGTGAACTGCTATAATCGTTAGACAGAATGTAAAGTATAATGCGTACAACGAGAATAGTATTATAAAATAATACTGTAATAGCATTGTATGGGTTCTAAGCCATATAAAAATAATAACATAAATAACACAGGCTAAAATACTCAACTGGTGCTTCTAAAATACTCCTACCCCAATGTACCTAACCTAAGTCTAGTACGAGGGAAGAAGTAAGTATTGTTTAGCATACGTTTTAGTTCTGCCAAGAATTGCTAAAGGTTTCATTAGGTTCTAATCAGCTCCACACCTTAGAATGAAGGAGGTTGGTATCTCTGTCTCGGACTCGATTTCCCAACACCCCACAAGGGGAGTCAGAAACACTGGAGCTGGATTCTCGGCAGAGGAGGACAGCAACTTGTCAGTGCGTCAGCTGGAGAGTCGACTTCCTTCAGCCCTTGCTGTAGTGAGCTGCGTTGGGCAAGTTGGTCGTTGAACTGCACTGAACCACACCATGCTTTGCTATAGCAAGTGAAGGTATATTTATACCTTGAAGGTGTTTAGGAATGCCAGCTTAGACGTAAAGTCAGGCATATGAGCGTCATGGATAAAGCCCTAAGGAATAGTTGTTCATGCATAATAATGAGTTTCTTGGAGAAAACAATGTCCAGGCTAGGGGAAGTCCCTTCTGCTTAAGACTCTGGTTTTAACGTTGTGACGTTGATGAATGGATGGATGTAGCCATGCTTGTTTTTGGGCAGCATGGGCTTTGCCTAAATAGGAGCTTGATTTCCATGTCTATATAAGGGCAACTTGGATTGTACCTATATAAGGGCAGGAATCAGGAAAATTCATTCGTAATCCAAAACACCATACAACACTGTGCCCTGCAGGGGTGCAGGCCCAAGAGCTTTTGGCGAGGCGGAGGTAGCCACCCTGGTTTTTTTTGTGCAGCGCCACCACCCCTTGACCATGGCAACAGGCGGCAGGCCTGGCTCCAGGTACCTGACCCAGGAGGGTCACCGCCGGTGGGCGAAGGTGCGCCAGGCTGTATTTCGGCAATCAGGGGCCCCGCGCACCCATCACCAGCTGGCCCACCAGTGGTCAGACATCTTGGACCGGGAGTAGGACCTGCTACGTGTCGAGGTTGTGGGGCTTGGTGAGTAGCTAATATACTAGTAGTATAAGTATTGTGTATAATTTTGCTCCGAATAGCAAGAATACTGCTGCTTACATTGCAGGTAAATTAAGTTTCAAAATTGTCTGTTATTGTAGGACACAGGTGCTCGGTGCCGCTCTTACTTGTTTGCAACTTTGCACTCGATTGGGCTGATTATGTAAGAGTTTACTTAGAGAACTTAAGTTAGGTAATGCTATTGCTAGAGAGACTCTAGTCCTTCCTTTGCCCTCCTGTCACTAAGAAGAGATAGTGGTGGATGGATTGATAGGTTTAGTTAATATTAGTTGGTAATTTTTTAGAGGTCTGCGTGACGTATCCTCTCTGTTACTGAGTACTGCTTACCCCAGTCCTTGGTAGAACGTTTTGTAGTTTGTTTAGTGAGTGGTAAGGTTTAGCAGCGTCACTAGCATAACATCAGATGCAACCACTAACCAACAATTTGATGTATGCAAACATTTATGCATGTTTCCTACACCTATGCATTTTTGAGGGCTAAATTGAAATGCAGACTTATTGAACAATTGGCCCATCTGGAATATGTGGGCTAGGTCAGGTGGTAGATAGGCTTAGTTAGTTTTCTGGAATCAGAATGGAACACTGGATAAGTGTTCATAAATAATAAGTAGACGGTCTGTGAGTCCCGCAATATTAATACTACTAGCCAAACTGATGAGATAGGTCATTTTTATTGCAATTGTTGTTTCTTAAAATGTTTTTTGAGTGTTTTTTAAAATATTTTATTTGTTTCACAGTACACCAATCATTAATGTTTGTCTCTTTCTTTGTTATATCTTACATGATCAGCACCCAGGGGCAAGACGACGGGGTCACAGGCGGCGGGACAAGAACATCAACATGCCTCCCATGGCCAGGACCGCTCCTATACCGAGGTCTCTGCTGCTGGCCCCAGTAAGTCCTCCAGTGGTTATATTAATAATGATATTTCCCTAACTTTCACTGCACTTTATTTTTGTTTGAACTATTATTTCTGTTTCCTAATTCTTTTTTCTAAATCTTCTTCGATCTAGACTGTCTCTAAATTCTTGTTGTTATTCCTGCCTCCAACTGCCTCTGCTATGAGCCTATGACTCTCTGTACTACTACTATTAGTCTTTCAGTAGCTAAGCTTGCCCAGTTGGACACTTTTTATTTGAAAGGTTTTAAATAAAACTCAGATTTACCAATAGCTCTAGCAATGGAGTCCATTCCTTTGGGTTGTCCTCTTCTGGTCTTCTTAATCTTTCTTGAGGCTTTTGGACAATTCCCACCAACAAAATCCCAACCAGATACTTGACTATTTTTGATAGGATATACTACTACTGTTGTGGGGATTCTGCACAGCCACATACATAACTATGCTCAAGGAAATAAGATGTTGGCGATGGGAGGTTGGACCTTCCTCACACCTCAGTCAGAGCGCCCAATCCCCTAACCGACTACCTATACTCTCTCATTAGGTCCCCGAACACCTCCCGAAGATACCCAATTATTACACAACCCAGAACTTTATAACATTCTTTCACTCACTCACTCGTGTAGGTCCACCACACCAAATACCACAGAGTCTTTGTGTAAGTTGAAGTTCAAAAGGTTTATTTTCAACTGACAAGCTATGTATGTTGTTCTACAATTCAAATCATTATACTATACGAACCAGCTACAAAAGCAAAATGCATAAGATTAAAACAATAAACATTGTTACAATATGTAAACACTTTATTGTATAGTTAGTAAAAACCATTACAAAATATAGTACGACAATATACAAAAACACGGAGGATTTACTTTGCTCTTTGTGTGATAAAAAGTTATAAAATGAATGAGTCTTTTTTTTTTTTTTTAAAGTACACGTGGTCCAGGTTCAAGATTTTGCCAGAGGTCTTTGTTTTTTCTCGAAATTGTCAATGAATTTGGCTGCTCTGCAAATAAGTTGCGGATCTGCTGAGCATAGGATTAGTATGATCGCGGACCGGCAGGTGTGTATTCCATATTCCTTGAATTTAGTTTTTTAACCAATTCCGACGTTCCTGGATGGCTGCCGGTGCTGATTTTTTATATGATTGAATTGTCATCCAGGCATGGGACCGACGACTGAAAATTAGTTTATCGTCGAGCAGGGAGTGCCTGTTGGCGGCCTTCTTTACCAGCTGTTTGAAGGAAGATACTGGAAGCTTAGATTCCCAAACTGCAGCCAAGTCAGTTAATTCTAATGACGATTTAAGATACTTTGCGTAGTGAGAGTTGGGACTTTTACTAATTATTGTCCACATGGCTCGATGTAGCGCAATTTCTTTGTTCATCCACACATCGTTCCAAAATTTTGTAGCCTCATACTTTTTCAGCAGCACCTGGGATTGCAAACCGAATTCAAGTCTGACCTGTGCGGGTGATGCATTTTAGGTAACGCAAATACACGTTTGTAGATTTTCATTTGAACTTTTTCCAGGAGTTGTGCGCTCTTGCCATGATGTAGTACGCTCCCATAAGCTATTGTTGGGAGTAGCTTAGCTTTTATTGTCGTTAGAAGGGGGGAGACCAGAGGGCCTTTAAGTTCGGTCACATTGTTACAAGTCATCAGAAGCATCAGACAAGCGATCTCTGTGCGAATTCTGAGGGACCATTCACCTTAGAACATAGAAGTACTGGTTACATCATAAGCTCTGCAAAGCTCTGGTTTGTTCCTAGAAGGGAATCATCTGCCTCTTCTGAGAAAAATGGTGCACGTTAGATAGTATAATGCAAGCATTTCTCAGTCATGCCAAAAAGTGTAGCATTATGGCTAAGCAATACGGACTGACCCGAACTTCATAACAAAGTGGCCTGTTTTCCGATCTCTTGTACGCAACGCTCAGACAGTAGCTGTATGAGCTCATGTGGCCTCAAAGGCGTCTTATACAACAAGCTGCGAGGTAACATGAGCAAAGGACATGAAACTAAAATGGTGCATGGCTCGGGCTAACTTTGCAAAGAGTTGAGTAGACTAGAATGACCCTAGGGACCATAACACTACTAGTGTCTACTCCACTTTCTAGTACCCGATTTGGACTAGTGATGTAGGTTGTATATGTATGTAATAACTTTTTTTCAATCTTGCTATTGAAAAAGAATGAATAGGGGGAGGTGTATATGGCATCTAAAAATGTGTAACATTTTTTCGAGGCATACTACCGACCACCACCAGCGGTGATACGACCACTCCAGAGGGAGCAGGAGATGAGGCAGCGGAAACTACTATTACAGGGGGTGAGCCAGCATCAGTGGCGGGCGGTGGTAAGTTATGTTCCTTACTTATTGACATTACACTAGCGGGAAGGGTGTACTGTACACTCACTGTACTGTTGAGACTTAGTAAGTATGAAGTTGCAGTGAACATTAGACAACAGTTGAAGACACCCTTTAATTAGCAATGGCATTAGCAGCAATTGCATTAGCAGCGTGAGTTGAGTAACCAATGGTTTCTTCTATCTGACTCCAACACAGCTGTGAGTTTTATGGAGAAGACTAAAAGTCAAATCAGATCAGATGACCTTGATGGATGTGTTGAACAACAAGGGAAAGAAGGGTGGAAGGAGGAAGGACAGACGAGATGTAATATGACTGGCAGAGAAAAGATGCCTGCATGGGTGCCCACACCATATGGGTAAATAGGATAGCAAGAATCAACAGCGGTGTGTGGGTCAAACTCAAAGCCATGGCAAGCAAGAAAGGACACATGGGTGGTTGTTGGTGAAACAAACAAAGGTTTGTTGAGAGATTAGTAAGAATGTTAGACGTGTACTTTGAATGGATGGATGCCTGTATGTATAGATAGTATAGGTGGCGCTGTCACTGGATGCAGACAAGAGTCTTTGAAGAGATTGTAAATGAAACCGCGCTACAGTAGCAAAGCTGAGGGGAATATATAAGTTGTATTTTCAGAATACTCCCTTGACTCACAGTAGTTTGCAAGCACATCATATATATATTGTGTATGTATGTACTTATCAGCGCCTTCCTCCGACTTAGAGGACCACTCCCTACCTATATTAATTTTACTGTCAGCCAGCCTGCTATGGGTGTGGCCTATCTGTTGGTCACACAATCAATCAAAATAAAGTACCTCATGTGTCGGCCCATATATAAGCAGTGCTCATTGGATCAGATATATAATCTGCCGTTTTAGGTTCGCCTACACAGTGCGCATGCGCTGCATAGGAGAGAGACCTGTAGCCATCGGCACAGCTTTCCCTGCAAAGACGGGCACGCGTTGCATTGCTTGCCATATAGTCGCACACTCCTGCAAGGGAATCTCGCAGGCCCCCTCCCCTGCTGCCGCACGAGGCTCGCGCTTGTTCCCCAATGTAACCTCTGCTCGCCCTCGTCCACTCACTCCCCGGCTTCCCTTGATCACTCATCAGTTTAATGGTTTTGCACGTTCACAAACACCAGTCAACGGGCGGTGCGCACTAGGAAACGAGTCACAACATTTAAGGAAGCAGATAAAACCGCTAGAGGATGATAAAAAAATACATTGTGTTTGTGCTCCTTTCTTTGTATGATTTTAAACATTACACTCTTTACTTCAGCATGTGGAAACGGGCATTGGGCGCAGACTGTTTTCAATAAAGAGCTACTTTCTCCTTCTTTGAACTGAAACCTTGTACCCGTATAAACACACAAAAATCGCAGACTGTGAAGCTTCCAAGGAATGTCCAACCCCCACGCGGCTGCCCACGGACTGCTGGGAGCAGACAGCGCGTGCCTTGAGATTAGGGTAGGGTTTACCACCTGAACATGTCCGTTTGCAGCGAGTCTTTCGATATGTACCTAAACACGTCACATGCTATTAACATTATGGTAAAGATATCACAATGAGTTAATGCTCTTTCGGCAGAAACGCATGCTCACTCCGAATTTAACCTTTTAAGCTCAGTTTAAAAATTAATATGATTAAGGCGAACAAGTTGTTACTTGTTTTAAGAATATACCAATATGCAAGTTAGCAGGCTCGAGATAAAAAACAATATTACAAAATTACATCATGCACACGACTTTTTGTTGCAACTGACGCTATCAGCGACCCCAATGTGAATATAAGGGAATTTTATTTATTTGTACATTTGGTTTGTTTATTTAAAGGATGAACGTGGTCCGAACTGTGCGCCAGAGGCCCCACAACTTATACTTATAGAACATCATTACACACTGTACATGGGTAGCTTATACATTGCATGGTGGTAGTTAAGAAAGCATTAGGTACCTAAATAGGTCACATGTTGCATTCAAGGCTTCTGCCGACGATGTTGGTGGTGCTTTGTGCCATTTTAAACTTGACTAGAAGCCGTGATGGGTCAGTAAGGATTGAAAACAGTAATGTGCACCTGGGAGAAGAAAGAAAGGCGGAGTGAAGCACGCAATTTTCATGCATTGGTATTCCTCAAGGCGCTAGTATCTCACCGGACGGAGCAAGAAAGGGAAGCAGGGACAGAGTCGAGAATGAGCCTAAATAGTGGGAAATGTAATTTGCACCCGCCATGCAAATACCATTCATCCAATAACAATGGTTTAAATTCTTCATCCCTGAAACCCTGAAAATATTTTCTGTCTGGAGTTAAAAATAATATGGAAGAGGTGCCGATAGAGACTTCAAGCAGTTCAAAAACTTACTTAACAAGCATTGGCATAGCCAATAGGTCTTGCTTTTGGGACCTTAAGTATTTAATTATGCAGCACAATATCCTTAGTGCAACAACACCAACTGTTGAATTGCTAAACACTTGTAAGGTCCCAAAGGTGAGACCTATGGGCTATGCCAATGCTTGTTGTAGTAGTCAGGGCAGGGTGAAAATTAAGTTGAGCATTTGCCCTTAATGTAACAGAGAGACTATTTCCTCCACAGTGACACCAGTAATAGAAAATGACGAGCTTCCCCACTGCAGACAGTAGTAAATATAACTAATGTGAGTCTGCTTCATGAGTCAGACTCGAGTATGTTTGTCTTGGGCGCAAGCTGAGTGAGCTGGCATGCCGGATCCAACAAGGTTATGTAATTTCGCTTAACTAAGAGAAAAAGAAGACTGGTGTACTGTGCCATAGTGCTAGTATAATGCCTGCAACTCCCACAAATGTTAGAGGCTGAGGAAGTGGGAGGACAGATACATACCACAAATGTTATGTACTGTGCTTGCTAGTGCTACAGCTACTATGCCACTATGTGTTGAATTAATTTTGTGTTACTGTTTTGCTAAGAGTATTGGTAAAATATATATATTTTTCTTTCTTGATATAGCTCCTCCAAAATCAATGAGGAAGGAGTTGGCAAGCATGGCCTGGCGCCGGAAGCTGGAGACCATCTGCCCGAGTACCGATGGCTGGTGGCTCTGCCGGAGGAGGAGGCGGCAGCAGCTCCAGCCTCCTCCAATGCCCCGGGCTCCAGCCAGGACCCTCCAGTTTTTCGGCGCTGCGGTCAGGCAGCCACCCGTCATCACCTGCCACCAACAACATCCAGCACTACTGCTGCCCCCCTGTGGATGCAACTGCAGGGCATATGCGCGACACGTGCTCCTCTGAAATGCACAACTGGAGGAGGATCTAGAGGAGGTCAGGAAGAGGCTCAAGGTTATGGAGAGTGACATCAGAAGATTAAGAGCCCGCCGCTCAAGACCCTGTTCAATTGCCCCTTTTTGATAGGTTTTTTTGGTGGGTGGGAATCGGGCGTTGGGGTTTTTATGGACAATTGGACATTTGATTTTTTGTACTTTTTCATTTTGGACATTGGTTGGGGTTAGGGAGAGGGGTGGGTCAGGTGTTGTTGTGGGATTTTTTTACGTAGTTTATTTTTGTTAGGGGATTAAATTATATATATTTATACTTTACATACAATGTGGGTAATTATTTAATTGGCTGACTTTTGTAAGACACAAACAGATAGATGTGGTACCCCGCACTGAGTGACTTATCCTACTAGTACGGTCAGTCTCTCCTCCTCCTAGTCCATTATTATTCCTCCTCCAAACATCTTTTCTTTTCTTACCTGTGATTGATGTTTAAGTTAGGTACTTCGATGGCTGCATGACGATGCAAGTTGGGTTTCCGAAGAGAATGCAGAATCAGATGCCATGGTTGTAGTGGTAGTAATAGTAGACACTGGCAGTAGCATTTACAAAAAAAGGAAAATGAGACAGTCATTCGCCTGAGAGAGACTCTGGGAGGAGTAGTAGAGCAAAGTAAATAAACCATAATGGTGGAGGGGATAGCCTAGAACAAGTTACAAACTGTAGTTGTTTTCAAGTCACTCAACTAGGCCTACACTAGACACAAGCGTAACCTTTAGTGCTGTAGCCTGTGTGTAATAGTAAGGATGACAATCGATGCTGGCAATTAATGATGATGGATTAGGTTCCTTTGTTAAAATAGTTAACTCACAAATATACTTATCATCATGGGTGGGCAAGCAGAAGAAGATTCTTCCCCTGCCTTGAAATTGAATTAGTTTTGCTTTTGCCACGTCCGTCCTAGCAAGCGTGTGATTAATTATCGGTGTACATTTAATTTAGTCACACCTCAATAAATCACACAGCCCGGGGGAAGAGGTTTAGGGTTTGATGAATGGTTGGGAAGGGGGGTTTGGGGAAAGTTTGACAAAGAAAAAAACAGTACACTTGGACAAACAACAAAGGAAACACATTCTTTGTAGAATACCATATCCATCAATCAGTTAAGGGTGAAAAAGGAAATGCATGCATGATGATGATTGATAACTTGATGGTTAATGATAAGTAAAACTACTACTAGACAATTAGACAGTACAGGGCATCAGCATATCAATAATATGCAATGTTCTGTTGTACCGGGCTTAAATTTAAAGATATCAAAGAAATTTAAAGATAGCTCTAGGGATGAATTATAACTAAGCAAAGAGCAAACATAATTAATAATAACAATAATACACAGTCGTAACGATTGAAGACAAAAAATTAATCAAATGATTTAAAAGATTATGAAAGTTGATACTGTTACTGTGTTATCCTGGTCAAAATGGGGAGTTGCATCTCGGATTTCCTCTTGGTCCTCAGTCCCTTCCATGGATGCTCCGTCCATCATTCTTGGCTGACGCCACTGCCTGCCTAGAAGATGTAGATTCATTGGTAAGGTAAGTGTGCATTGTTTTTCCAAGTAAAGCACAGGGTAAAAGCCGGCCTGTAAGTGTAAATGTAAAAAAGAAATGGGATATTGAAAAATCAATGAATGAAAAAATGCATCAATTACGGCTGGGTGCAACAAGAGAAGAGAACACTTTCAAGACTGTGGCGGCATGGATAGGATACATCATGTCTCTGTTTACAGCATTTTAAGTTACAACAACAGGACAGAGCAGGCCCACGACACAGGGCGGTGAGTGACCAAACCTCTACTTAGCTTAAATTTTGACAGAGTCAGACAAAGCACATATACAGCAACCTATAATTTTCTAAATTAAGTGTCTAATTCAATGCACCACTGTCAGTCATACCACTGCACTCGACTCCACCACTACACAGACATGTAGGTCTGGTGTGGCTCTTGTTGACTTATGTTTACCTTTTATGCCACTTCATGAAATGCCGTTATTCCATCAACCATCTCCGATCCTACTGACTGACTGCGAAGATAGTATGGTCATCATCATGGTGTTGTACGTGTGTTTTTGTCCAAGTCCAACTCAGTCTGTAATGTACAGAGTAGAACTCTAAGTCCACATTCCATATTAAAAAATGCAACGGATATTGGCTTGCAGTAATAGGAATACAATTTGGTTATTAAGCAAGAAGGGAAACATAACATTGACTGACACTTGAGTCACTTTGAGTTGGTAGATTAATTACGAGTACAGTTCAACTTCATTCATGCACAATGTGTCATCAACACAAAAAACAGCAATCACTCTGAGTCTGCATACAACGCATGCCATTATTACCTGTCTTGCTCTTCGCTTTGGCCGTCAGATGCCTGCATAGTTCTTCTGACAGGTGTGTGTTTTTTTAGTGAGGCAGTGGCCTCATTATTACTCCACATACATTTTGAGTGTTAGTCGTTGTTTCGGTTTTCGTATTCATCTGTGTCGCTTTGTCGCTGTTGAAGTTGGTTCACATGGTCAGTGCTGTGAGTTGGGCTGCGGCCTGGGTAGCCGTCATTGGTCAATTGAGTTTGCCGAAATGAAACATGTGAGGCATCAGCAAGTTTCTTTGAAGAGTCTTGTCTTTCTCTGCCAAGTACCTTCTGTTCTGACATTGATGAGCTTTTGAATGCCTGCCGACTCCGAGGCTGTAGCCTAGTTCTGACAGTGATGTTTTCGGCTCGGAATCAAAAGGCGGATAGCTGTAGTCACGTTCCAATTGCTCTGGAGAGACTGTTAGAGGTAACATTTCTTGTACTGTTCTCCATCCAATGTTGGGTTTGAGGGAAAAAATGCATTTAGGGCGAGTCAGGAAGATGGAGCAGGACTCTGAGGAGTAGACAGTGAAATGCACAGAGGTGTCACTCCAATGTGGAAATCAAATAACAAGAGAAGACTGTGGTGATGAGTTTGTTGTGGTTCGAACCAGAAAGACAGAGACACATACAAATAAAGTAAGGAAGAAAGTAACAGTTTGAAAGCCTAGTTGTCAGGGAAGAGGAGCTTGTCCTCAAACTCTGGTGGTTCAACCAGAAATAGCAGGTCATCTAACAGTAACAAATGATTTCCGTCACTTAGTCGCTCTCCTCTTCATGCTGTGATTCAGCTATTTTGTACTCCGGTGGTATAAAGTGCTGATTCATTTTGATCATGGTTAACCTCTCCATGCTTTTAGGAGAGAGACTGGTCTTTTTCACAGTTACAATGGCGCCAGCAGCACTGAAAACATGCTCAGAAGACACATTTGCATCAGGGCAAGCCAGATACTTTAGCGCCAGCCTGCTGAGCACTGGCCATTGGCTTCTTTTCCCATACCAATACACCAATGGGCTTTGATCCATGAAGACCTCTGTTGTGTCACCCAGATAGGCCTGGACCATCAGCTCAATGTTCAGGGGTGCTCCGAATTGCTTGGCCTCCTTTGCCTTTGCATCAGCAATGGACTTACCATAACCTTTCTGTAGAAACCAATCAGTTGCCGATTTTGATGTGGCTGATGATCCTGTTGTTGCTGTTGTTGATGTTATTAGTAGTCTTTGTGACTGCTGGGAGCCAAACGCACTGCTCTCAGGCTCTGAAGTAGAACTTGATTATGGATGGCCTATAGTACTTGTTCCGGCCTGGGGTGGCGGGCAACTAATTAAGAGCCGTTCGTTTTTTAAGTCAGTGACTTCCTCAGCTATCAAAGTTTTGTACTTGGCAACATCCACTTCTTAAAAAGGAATTACTGCATTACTGTTCAGCAATACTTTGTACCGTGGATCCAAAATTGTGGCAGTAATGTAATGTGGATGTGACACAATGTTATTTTGAATCCTTGTATTTTTAGATAAGCAAATGACTAAGGTGTCCACCAAATAATATGCGTTTACTTTGTCATCCACACCTATGTACGTTTCAGACACCTCCTTCAGCTGTTGCTCTAGCATGTGCAACAATGGGATAGCTTTGCCCATAGTACAGTCCTCCCTGCTGACTTCACGTGTGAAGACCTCAAAAAGAAGTAGCATCTCTGTCAGGCATTTAACAAGGTCCCATTGGCCCATCTCAATGGTCATGCCTCTCACAGTAGGATCCCCTATTATTTTCATTACATAAGCATAGAGTGGTGTGTACTGCTCAAACAGACCATCAAGCATGTAATAAGTTGAGTTCCAACGTGTTGGCACCTCCTGGGTGAGTGCTTTGACTGGCATTTTATGCTCACGTTGATTGGCCCTAAGCTGCTTCCGGGCTTTAAAAGAATGGTTGAAATGTGTGCATATTCTTCTGCAGGTGGTCAGTAAGTTGCTGACTTTGCATTCATTTTTCAGAAAGTCTTGAACAAAGTCTTAATGCAGTGTGCCAAACACAGGACCCTGAAATAGCCACCATCTTTCATGGCCCTAACTACATTACTGCCCTGGGACCCATCCCAGTCCGGCTTCCGCAGCAACCACAGCACTGAGACCGCCCTCATCGCCGCCACCGATGAAATCAGGATCCTTATGGACAAAGGAGAAACAACTGCCCTAATCCTTCTGGGCCTATCAGCAGCCTTCGACATGGTCTGCCACCGCACCCTAACAGCACGCCTCCCTGGCGCCGGAATCCAAGAGAAGGCCCTGGCCTGGACCACGTCCTTCCTCTCCGGCAGAACCCAGAGCGTCCTCCTCCCTTCCTTCCACTCTAAGACCACCGAGATCATCTGCGGCGTTCCACAGGGATCATCCCTCAGCCCGATGCTGTTCAATATCTACATGGCACCTCTCGCCCACGTCGCATGACAACATAACCTTAACATCATCTCCTACGCCGACGGCACCCAGCTTATCATATCCTTCACCGAAGACCCCCACACTGCCATAGCCAACCTCCACAGAGGAATGAAGGCCATCGCCGATTGGATGAAGGACAGCAGGATGAAGCTGAACTCAGACAAGACGGAGGTCCTCATCCTCGGCCCCACCCCCTCAGCCTGGGACAACTCCTGGTGGCCAACAGCACTAGGAAAGGCCCCAGAACCAACCGACCACGCACGAAACCTGGGGGTCATCCTCAACTCCACCCTCTCCATGACCAGGCAGGTCAATGCCTTCACCGCCACCTGCTTCAACACCCTCCGAATGCTCCGCAGGATCTTCAAATGGATCCCCCCCCGACACAAGAAGTACCGTCACCCAGGCCCTGGTCATCAGCAGACTGGACTACGGGAACGCCCTCTACGCAGGAACAACAACCAAGCTCTTTAGACGCTGCAACATATCCAGAATGCCTCGGCACAACTGATCCTCAATGTCCCCTGACGCAGCCACATCACACCCCACCTGAGAGGCCTCATTGGCTCACCATCAACAACAAGATCACCTTCAAACTCCTCATCCACGCACACAAAGCCCTACACAACGCCGGACCATCATACCTCAACAACCGACTCAGCTTCCACACACCCACCCGCAGCCTCCGCTCTGCCAACCTCACCCTCGCCACTGTTCCACGCATTCGGAAAACCACCGACAGCGGCAGATCCTTCTCCTACCTCGCCGCCAAGACCTGGAACACCCTCCCAACCAACCAACGTCAGACCCAGGACCTGCTGGCCTTCAGAAGACTTCTCAAGACCTGGCTTTTTGATCAGTAGCTACCCCCGCGCGCCCCCAGCGACTTGAGACCCTCAAGGGTATGCAGCGCACTTACAATGGTAATTATTGATTGATTGATTGACTGCCATTATCCGTGGCAACAAAACCAATATTATGCCCTCTTGGGTGCAGCCACTCAAAGACCTTGCAGTTAAACTCATCCAAAATGTTTGTAGCAGTACGAGATTTCTCCATAGCAAACATGGCTACACCTGCAGATATCTTTTCTCTAACACCCAAAAAAGAGATCCAGTGTGCAGTGATGCACATGTAATGAGTGGCTTGGCAACTGGTCCACATGTCTGTTGTCAGGTGGATACTCTAAACAACACTCCGTTTTAAGGCTTTTCCAAGCAATTTCAGCATGTCATGATGTAGTGCTGAAACAGCAACTCTGGCGAAATAGTAGCAGCTGGGAACCTTCCATTTTGGGCAAATGGTTGTCACAAATTCCAGAGAACCCACCCCTTCAACAAAAGAAAAAGGGAGAAGGTCCAGTGCTTCTCAATGTACAAACATGCTATTGTGTGTTTGCATTCGTACTGCCCCTCCGGCCTAGTAAACATGCTAATAATGGTAGGCTGCGTGGTATTCCTTTCTGTTAGGCTCAACGCCGCTCTTTTTTTCATTGCAGTACTCCTTGGTGTCTCAGGCTGACTCTTACTCTTGTAACACTGAGATATTGCTGAGGATGTGGGCGGTACCACTGCAGTGCTGGGGATAGGGCTACGTTGTGTTCCACTACCAGAGAGAATGTCTCCCTCTTCTTCCTGTTCCACCGTGATCGGTTCTTCTACTTGTTTATCCCCACCAACAGCAATGGTTACAGTTTTTATGCGCCGAAGGTGGTCCTCCCAGTTGATCGAGTGGTGTTTTTTCAGATGGGTCATTTGGCCTCCGGTACCATAGTTTGTACCAAGCTTACCCCGACTAAAAGAGGTATTACAAATGGAGCATATAGCAATGTTCTTCACCTTTTCGCTAACCGTAAAGAAGTCCCACACTGGAGAGCTTAACTTTTGTCTCCAGCTGGAGGTGCCACTTCCAATGCCGGATTAACTGAGGGGGTCCAGTGCTAACAATTTAGCCAGCTTCGCAATGTACAAACGTGCTATTGGGTGGTTGCATTCGTACTGCCCCTCCGGCCTAGTAAACCTGCTAATAATGGTAGGCTGCGTGATATTCCTTTCTGTTAGGCTCAACGCCACACTTTTTTTCATTGCAGTACTCATTGGTGTCTCAGGCTGACTCTTACTCTTGTGCCACTGAGATATTGCTGAGGATGTGGGCGTTACCACTGCAGTGCTGGGGACAGGGCTACTTTGTGTACCACTACCAGAGAGAATGTCTCCGACTTCTCCCTGTTCTACCATTATCGGACCTTCTACTTGTTTATCCCCACCAACAGCAATGGTTCCAGTTTTTATGCACCGAAGGTTGTCCTCCCAGTTGATCGAGTGGTGTTTTTTCAGATGGGTCATTTGGCCTCTGGAACCATAGCTTGTACCAAGCTTACCCCGACTAACAGAGGTATTACAAATGGAGCATATAGCAATGTTCTCCTCCTTATCGTTAACCGTAAAGAAGTCCCACACTGGGGAGTTTAACTTTTGTCTCCTGCTGGAGGTGCCACTTCCAATGCTGGATGAACTTGAGGGTGTGCGTTGAATTTGACTCTGTGCAGTACCACTACCCACTTCTACTGAGGTGGATCTTGTGTTGGATGTAGGTCGCTGCCGGGCCTTTGCTAATGTAAATATGGAAGCTGGGGGTCGTGCTGGTGTTACCTGTGTTGGAGGTATGCGTGCTACATCCCTCGCAGCCATTTTGGATAGGGTAATAATGTTGGTCTCTATCTCTTCAGGCCGGGAGTGATGTTCGTGATGACTGGCTCATCATCATTATCCTGCTGTTCTACATCGACCTCCATAAGTGTAAGGATTTCTGGAACCTTCCTTTTCTCTTGCCTGGTCTTGGGATGTGTCTCCCTCTCATGCTCAGGTTGTTGTGGCTCCCAAGTGACATCTAGATCATCAGAAGGGATGCTTGGTGAAGAACTCGATGGACTAACCCTCCTTTTCCTTGCTGGGTTTTTGGAAGACAAGGGATCTCCGGAATGAGTGGCTTCCTCTTATTCCTCTGCATGAGGCTCAATTTCCTGAACTGCCCCTACTTCAGGAGGAACAACAACTACTATTGCGGGTGGAAATAGCTGCTGTTGTTGTTGACCACTTATCTGCTGTTTTTCCTCCTGCGTTGATTGTGTACTACTTTGAGATAGCGATAAGTTTAGGTCAGGCTCAGCATCACTGGTTTCCACCATTAGGCTGGCTACCTCTTCCACACTCATCTGCTTGCGCCTGGGTTTGTGGGTTGGGCCCACTAATGTGGAGGTGCTGCTCCCAGCTTGGACCCCGGACACCGCCGCTGGAGGCGTCATTTTTGGTTTCCCAAAAAAGCTTTTGGGCGGCACACCAGACTTAAGTGATACTTCCTTCTTCTGTTCCTTCTTCTCAATAGCAACTTTCTTAGAACTGGAGGACCTGGTACCTGCTTTCTTTGAGGGCATCTTCTTCAGATGTCAGCAGCACTCAGTTGCACAAGTTGCAGAGAGGTCTCGTCAGGTCACTCACACGTCACGTCGTGTACAGCAGCAGGACGTCTGTCTGGCACCATAAAGGGCGATGATGACACACCTCCTCCTCAGTCTTTTGTGCACCTAAAAGCAAAAAAGCCAGACGAACATCATTCAAATGATAGTACAATCAAACTAATATAACATATAACTTCTTAGTGTGTGGTGATCACAATTATTAAATTTTCGTAACTCAGTAAACAACAACAGTGTAGCCATTTATGAGACTTTGACAACAAGGCCAGGGCTTTCCTGGTGTATTGTACTGTGTACACTCAGGGAGAATAATAATAGCAAATAACAGAAACATAAATGTAGTGGAGCTGTCATATGGTTACTACGTTTCTATATATTGTGTTAAGTTAGCATGAGCTTATTAAATGTTTAAACGCAATATTTTCTTTCAGCTTGAGTTTGCACACGACACCTAATTGTTATTGTAGCTTCCAACCTAGACGAAAGATGTGATTTATTGGAGAATAATATGTTATTGCCCTGGTATCAGTCGTGCTTGGTATACTTGGTACAACTGTCTGTACACCGAGAACTGCACACTCTAAGAATAACCTAACACAAGGTTGCTGAAGGCCTGATCCTCGCACCACGTTAGACATAACACAAATAATGTTGCTTCCAACATTGGGCTCTACGCGGGTTTAAGATACAGTTACAGGGAATGAATCAACACACTTGATGTTTCGAATGCAGAGAGCTGGTAGCTGTTGATGTGATCTCCTCCTACTGAGAATTAGAGGTATGGGTTCGCCCTGCTAAAACCCAGATGAGACCTTCTTAGATATAATATAATATGCTAATTAGGGTGCGCGAAATATAGTTGATACAGAATTCTATAGATCTTTGCATCATAACACCTTTTGCTTATTATGGATTAGTGACTATGCTGCTAACTCTGATTTTTATAATATGTATGTTGATATTATACAAGATACTGCGTTTGAGAATGTTGCATTGAAAAATAAACATTTCAAACTTGCACGTGTGTTCTTTGCCTCCCAGTTTTGGTTTGGAATGATTATATAACGAAAGAGTGTTCATGTGTTCCACGATACCTGAGGTATTCTAAGTTCATGTTCTGGATTGTCTAAGTTATTGGTAAGTTATTACTACCGATGAGACACTGTAGCTAGCTTGGTAAGGGGATTTCTGAAACAAAGGTGAGTTTTGGGTCACCCTAACTCTCCCAGGTTCTAGATCTCTGTGCACAGTTCTGTGGGAGAACGGAAACCCTGCTACATGGCGCCCATACGTTGATTGGCCTTATATCATGACACTCGAGTAGTATATCATTCAAACCTTAACGCCTTAATTCCCGTTTCCGGAAAACGGCAGTGTCGGAAAAACCTACCTATTTTTGAAATAGGTCTTTTTCAAGCTTGAATCTATCTGTAAACGGTTTCTTTGAATTACTACCCAGTTGTGCTACAAAGTAATCTTTGTGTTTTCACTTTCCTGTGCTGACATGGCACAAGCCGTGGACATCCCGCAGCATAATCGCATTGCGGTGCGTGACCATTTGCGGATGTATGATGTTCCTGTGGAAGGCTTGGCTGTCGTTCTGGTAGTAAGTGCGGAACATGCTTACCCGTACGAACTGTTTTATTCGTGGGTGACGTTTCCGCCAGTGGACGCTAATTCTGGAGTGTTCCATTCATACACTGCTTCAGCTGTACCGGCTGCGTATGCTCCGTACAGAGCACTGGAGGTTCCTATTGATGCTTGGCAGCATGGAGTTTGGTTTGGTGGCGCCCTACCACACTCATTATCGGCTTCGAGGTTAGGTCCTTTGTCCATTCCGGGCACACCTTGGCCCGCTTTGGCTGGATTCACTCCTCACCCTAATCGCGCCACTTGTAACGTGGGAGATCTGCGCCGGCTTCATGAAGTCGCGGTGGAAGTGATTAGAGCGCTTGTTTATTTATTTTTTTGAAATTTTTTATTGCGCAAACAAATACCCAAGGGTGTCTCGGCGCATGTGTGAGCTAGCAGGACCATATTAGTAGAGTTCACTGGTCAAACAGCCATGTCTTTACGAGCCTCCGGAAGCTCATCAGGTTAGGGGCAGTTTTGATATTTAGTGGAAGAAGGTTCCAGAGTTTTGGTGTGGCCACTAAAAAGCGACGGTCTCCCCAAGTTGCCGTTCTAGTGCGAGGTACAGGAAGAAGGCAAGTGTTGGCAGATCTCAACAATCTTTTGGGGGTGTACAGCTGGAATGCCTCAGTCAGGAATTTGGGTCCTGTACCATGCACTGTCTTATAGGCAATGCAGAGGGCCTTGAACTTAATGCGGCTCTCTACTCTGAGCCAGTGAAGCTGGCGGATGGCGAGGGTAGTAGGCTGGCGGCGAGGGATGTTTAAAAGAATTCTGGCAGCCGCATTCTGTACCGACTGTAACTTTGACAGCACAGATTTCTGGGTGTTGAGGAAGAGGGCATTTCCATAATCCATTTTGGAAAATACCAGAGTGGTAACTAAAGTCTTCCCGGCAGAGGAGGGGAGATAAGGCAGTAATTTCTTTATTTTCTTTAGCGTGAAGAAGGCAGAGGAGACAACCTTGTTAACATGAAGGTTGAAAGTTAGTTTGCTGTCGAAGATGACTCCCAAATTCCTCGCTTTTACCACTGGGACAGGTGGAGAGCCCAGTTGTTTGGGCCACCAGATGGAAGACCATTCTGGGGCGAGGTTGCCAAAGGTCATAACCTCGGTTTTATCCGAGTTGAGCCTTAGGCAGTTGGAGGACATCTACGTACTGACAGCAAGCATTGCTTCCTGAAAATTGGCTGCCACTGCTGTACCGTTCTTGTGGATCGCCAGCACCAGTTGGGTATCGTCTGTGTAGGAAGTTAATCGCACCCCATAGGCCTTTATTACCCTCGCTAAGTCCGCTACGTAGATGTTGAATAACGTGGGACTTAGCGAGGAGCCCTGTGGTACTCCACATGGTAGTGCAGAGACGGGAGAGTAGAAATTGCCCAACTTGACTGTCTGGGTGCGGTCGGCCAGAAAAGATGAAATAAGGTCTCTAGCCGAACCGTCAATCCCCAGAGCTGTGACACGGTCGACCAAAATAGCATGGTCGACCGTGTCAAATGCAGCGGATAGATCCAGAAGAATTAAGATGGCCGTTCCTCCCTGGTCCATGATGGTTCTGATTTCATCAGAAGCTTTTATTAAAGCGGTCTCCGTCCCGTGTCCCTTCCTAAAGCCAAACTGCGTTTCGTCTAAGAGTTGGTTCGTGTCGACGAACTCTGAGAGCTGTATATTCATCAGAGCTTCGCAAATTTTGGCCGGGAAGGGAAGACAGGCAGTTGGTCTATAGCTGACCGGGTGGAGGGATCCAGGGAGGGCTTCTTCAGAAGAGCCGTAATGTTCAGGACGCGGCCCCTAGGGGCGCACAGCTTCGTGCAGAACATGCTGGTCTGAAAATCAATCCGGTCATGGTAAATTCCGTGATGGGTAAAAAGCCCCAGGAAACGGATGATTTTCCGTTCTGGCTTGCTGAGAAATTCGGCCAGCTGGAAGCTGTGTTTCCCAACACGAGTCCGGGTGATAAACACCGGATTCTTACACTAAGTTTGCCGAAAGATTTGGCTCCTGAACTTGTTGACTGTGAGACCTGGGGCAAGACTTTTGCAGCGGTCTATTCGAGGTGCTATGGCTCCCGGTCTGTGACCAATCTAGGTGGGGTCCTTAAACGTGTTCAAGACGAACACGGACCGGAGTCGGCTGTTGAATTGGGTATGCGCCTGTGTGGCTCCTTTGATGTGGTTTGCGATCTGATCCTTGCGAATGTCAAGGGGGATGCAGTGAACTTTCAGGTTGCTAACGCATTGGCGTTGGTTCCCGAGGCCGAACGACCCAGACGGTTGGCAAGGATAATTGTAGCTGCTTACAAAATGGTTGGCCGCAATGCAATGGGGGTTAAAGCTTTTCCTGATAAGGAGAAGAAGCAGCCCCAGGGTCAGACATCGGAAACTAGTGGTCAACAAAAGTCCAAGAAACAAAATTGGCCTAAAAAGCAGAATCAGGGTAAGCAACAACAACAACAAACACAGGTTTCTGCTCCTGCGTCTCCGTTGCCTGCGCAGTCGGATCGTGTTTATGATTTGCGCGACCGCGCGATGATTAAATCGCCTGAGAGGTTTCAGGCTTCTGACCAACGCTCTCCTCGTTCATTTCAGGACTCATCGGCTCCGTCAACCGGTGGTGGAGGGGGGCGCAGGGGCCGGGGTGGCCAGCAAGGACGTGGTCAGCCCCGCCCGCGAAACAGTGGAGAGCAGCAGGAAGGCTCTACGCCCAAGAGACCACAGTTTGCCACGAAGAAAGTCGCCGCCCTGACAGCGCATCGTTATGCCCCAGATAGTGAGAACGCGGCTTCGGAATCTGACGTGGGCTCTGACCTTGCTGGACAGCGCAGCAGAGATTACCATAGTGAGAGAGGCCCTCCGTCCACTGTTGAAGGTGACAGCGACTGATACTTATGTTGTGATTGAAACTGCTGATACGCATGTTGCTCCCCCTGAACGTCTTTTTGAAATTGTCCTGTTAATTGAAGGTGACATGCAGCGAACTGTAAAAGGGGTATTTTGGGAAAATCTCTCGTCTACGTATGACATTTTGCTTTCGGAGACTGACTGGCCCCCACCTTTTGTTCTCGCAGCTCCGCGAGGGGAGGAGGTAATCCTACCCAGTTTCGCGCACACAGTGCCGAGAGTGGAAGCGCTGCAGTTTGCAGAAGAGTGGGCTCTGGCGCTTGCGCCGGCTGTGTACCGCAATCAGTGTGGCTGGGATAAATTGTCACCGAGCCACGAGATTCCTTTACGGTCTCAGCCACAGCCTCAACCTCAATATCCCATACGGCGTGAAGCCAAAGCTTCAGTCGCGGCTATCCTTGAACAATTAGAATATCAAGGTGTAATTGAAACGTGTGTGTCTCCGATGAATAACCCCCTTTTTACTGTAAACAAGCCGGATGGCTCATATCGTTTGGTTTTGGATTATAGGCATTTGAACTCGCATTGCCGTAACTGCGCAGTACAAAATACTCATGGCTCTGCGTTAGTGAATAGTCTTGAGCGTAAACGGTTCGAAACCACGCTTGACATTTCCAATGGTTTTTATGCCCATAGACTAGACGGTCTAAGTTCCCAGTGGACCAGTTTTACATGCGGCGGTGTGCAAAAAATGTTTCGGCGACTCCCAATGGGTTACAAGAACAGTCCTGGAGTATTCTCCGCACGCATTGTCTCTCTTCTGGAGAGCTTCGACCCAGTTGCTTGTTCGTTTGTGGATGACATTTATCTCACAGACGACGATCTTTGGGAGCATCTGTGTCGAGTAAATAGCATAATTTGTAACTTTGCTGACATAGGTTACAAGTTTAACTTTGCAAAGTCGCACATTGCAGAGTACACAGTGTTGTTTCTAGGTTACGAGCTTAACAACGAAGGGAAGGGTTTAGCACCCCACTTCCTGGAGAAATGCGCACAGTTGCCTTCTCCGACAACACTGAAAAAATTACAATCTCTGCTGGGCTTTTTGAATTTCGGGAGGACTTACATTCCGGAATATGCCCAGCGTATCAAGCCTTTGTATGCTTTGATACAACCATCTTTTTCCAAATCATGCTGGCTGCCTGAGCATTCAGCCATTCTACAATCTTTGCAGGCTGATTTGCTCGCTTCTGAATACTTACAGACTCGTGATAACCAAACCAACCTAGTGATAAGAATTATCCCTGGGGTGGTGGGTTTCACGTACCTGACTTTTAATGAGGGAGATACAGTACCTATTGCTTACAAGTCACACTTGTACACTTCGGCTGAATTGCGTTTTTCCACTGTGGAGAAAGTTTTAACGGCTGTGCAGATGGCGATTCTTGAGGAACGTGCCCTGTCACAAGGGAAGCGCATGTTGGTTGTTACCCCGTGTCCTGCCTTAGAGGCAGTTACGAAGGCCAGTGTACCTAATTCCAAAGCTTTGCACCCTCGGTGGATTCAATGGGCTGCATCCTTGACGTCACAAGATGTCACGTTTATTTTTGACGCCACTTTACGTTCGCAGGAGTATTTACAGTATGAATTTGTTCATCCTGCTCCTTAAGCAATGCGGCCGTTGGAGGATTTCCATTGCATCATTTACACTGATGGTTCGGCGCAGGTTGCGCATGGCTCTAAATATGCCTACGTTTCCGCTTGCGCCATTGTGGTCGGTGCCATGGTGAACGATGAGTTCAAGTCCAGTGTCGTGCACACGCAGACACTTGGGGACTGCACTGCACAATTAGCAGAGCTCCGTGCTCTGATGCTTGCATTGGAGTACGCAGATGCTAGTTTGACAACTTTGATCGTAAGTGACTCTTACTACTGTGTCCAGTCTTACAATGAAAACTTGTTCTTTTGGATTCAGAATGAATTTCGTGATTCCAAAGGTAGCACAATAAAACATAAAATGATCTGGGTCCGAGTGGCGGAACTTAAAGAGAAGTTGCCACTCGTGTTTGTGATTCATACTCTCGGTCATCAGCGCGTGGGGGTCCACGCTGTTGGCAATTCGCTTGCTGATGAAGCAGCGAAGTCAGCGGTATCAAAATACTTAGTTGCAGCAGTCACGAGGTTCAAAAGCAAAATAGATGATGACATCTTAGCAGCAGTTGCTGCGACAGAGAAGGGAATTAAATATCCTGCGGGGTTCCCTTCTAAATACACATACCACTTAAGTCCCGATAAGGTTCCTTATGTGAAAATCCCTGATGTTGGCGAACGTCTAGTTCCCAACTCGGATCGCAGGGCTGTTTTGATTGCAGCGGCTCATGAAGGTGTGGCGTCTGCGCATTTGGGCGTCTCAGCCACTGTAACTCAGCTACAACAGAGATTCTGGTGGCGGGGACTGTACAAACAGACGCGCGAATATGTTCTTCAATGTGACATTTGCCAGCAGATTAAGCCTTCAACTGCTGCGCGTCCGCCTCAGACACAGTTGTATATCTCGAATAAACCGCTTGGATGCGTTTATTTGGATCACTGCGGTCCATTTTCTTCTGATACTGCATACAAGTACATCTTAGTAGCGGTAGATTCATGCACACGCTTTGTGTGGGTATGGCCACATCGGAGCGCTGATTCACGTACTGTCATTAAGGATTTGCGAGTCTTTGTGGGAATTTTTGCCTGTGGTACCTTCCATTCAGATCAGGGTCCGGCGTTTGCCTCTAAGGCGTATAAGGATGCTATGGTTTCGATGGGGGTCCAAGTCAAGTTTTCGAGTCCCTACAGACCTGAGGGTAACAGTGTAGTTGAACGAATGAACCGCGACTTAAAGCAATCTTTGACAGCTCGAGTTATAGGCACTGGCAGAAACTGGTTAGCCCACCTCATAGGCGTGCAGCGTGCGCTTAATAATCTCCCTAGAAGGTCTCTGGGTGGGCGGACCCCATACGAAATGCTCTTTGGTATCAAGATGTATGTCCCTGACCTCGATGGGCTGGACTGCAAGGCCCAGGCCACGGCCTTTGACGTAGATGAACATTGCAATGTTTTACAGAATCTACAAAAGACCAGAGACAGTCTTGCAAAGGAACATTTGCCCTCCACATCGGATGATGCGCTGCAGATCCCGGTAGTTGGATGGCTACCCCAAGTTGGAGAATTGGTTCGAGAGAAGATCGATAACAAGAAAGAGTTTGGTCCCTCATATCGAGCACCAGTTCGAGTTCTTGGAGTGAAGGGCACAAGAACAGTCATTTTACCACCACTTCCAGGTCGTAAGGAAAACAGATTTATTTCTATTGACAATGTCAAGACACACAGGGTGGCCGATTCTTCATAGCATGACACCGGCTGTATCCTGTCCTTCCATGGTGAGGCACTCTGTGCTAGCGTTAAGATCTGGTGCAGAACAGGAGGTGTCCCTCGAGATGCCTGCCATATCCAGTCCTTTACTAAATACTATTCCTGTTACTAACATTGATGAGCTGAACTACACTTATCCTGCTGATTTATCGATGCCTGATTTACAGACCCGTTTGGCAGACCCATCCAGATTCTCTTTTGACTCTGTTTCGGAACTTTCAAAGAAACCCTCAAACATTTCAAAATATACCAAGTTATTTAAAAAACATTTTTTGATTCCTCCATGGACATACATTTGGTTGATCCTATTTTCATTTTACCTTTTTATGTCAATTGGTTTAGTGTTTTATTTTTTCTGCCTGATCGATGGTCACTACGTTAAAGAAAGAACAGGAATTCGGTACCTGAATGGAACATTGGCCCCTCTTTCCTCTTCACATTCAGCGTACAGACTGAAACAAAACTTAAATACAGTCAACATTACTGCTTGGCCTGTCCTTGATGGGATTGTGTGGGATGCGGTTAGGTTTCAGATACATGGGCCCACTGAAGTGATTAATGTTCCAAATGTGCTTAGAGTAAACATGGGAGATGTGATTAAACAAAATATACGTTCTGATGATTGGGATATTCAGGCCGTAGAGGCATTATTTTCTGATTTGAAGTATTATGCTGCCTTCGATGCTGAGGATCTGTATTCAGATTCCACTAATTATGGTGATTTGTTTTGTTTTCAACACTATGGTTATCATTGTTTACATAAGACAAATTCCAGGCGGGTTGCTGTAAATTATACACAATGGGAACATTGCCCTGCTCCATTAGGTGGCAGCTCCAATATGTTTCTGAAAAAATACACTTATTTTACAGACTTTAATCAATCTAATCCCGAGTCATTTTATTTTAAAATGACACAAAAGTCCAAGTCCAAAGTTAGACTTACCGATACAAAATTGCTGTATTCGAAGTACTTTCTGGACAGGTTGGCTGTAAATGGCTACGAGTTTTGGAAAGGAACAATTGACCTTAAATCGGTTTGGGGTACCAAAGATTGGCAGGTACAAGGCACTGAGGCTTTGCACCGTGCATGTCTCGTCCCGAATCACATGTTGTTTTTAAATTCTTCCATTTTCCAAACAGCATGCTTTGGATTGGCTACTGCTAAAAAATTAGATACACCGACCATCCCAGATTTAGAGGAATATTCAGGTTGGGGTAATTTTACTGATTTGTCCATTCATGAGTTGCAAGCTCTTTTGCACAATTCCTCCTTTAACATTTCCATTTTGGATTCCAAGGGTTGGCTGATATGGCAGAAGAGTGCTGACTCTTGCCAACACCGTTTTCTGGGCTTGGCTAAAGGGTTCACAGAAGTCAGACCCGATCCCCGTTTTGAAGAAGACTATACTGTCACAACTTATTCTGTGGGGAAGCTGTGTCAAAATTGGTTACAACATTCCACATTAGCTGCAGTTAAACTTCATCTGTCTCAATTGAATGATAATGTGGATTTGAATGATTTTATAAAAGGCCCAGCTAAAGGTAGATCTAAACGATGGCTGTGTGCGATTTACAATGAAATTTGGAAAATTTCCCAGATTGAGGCTGCTAAACGCCTGAGAGCTATTGATCAAGCAAATTTGGAAAAGGTGCTTGCAGTTGTCGATAACAGTATTAACACGCTTTCTTCCCGAATTTACACGTTGAACAATATTGTGTCTTCTGTTGTTGACATTGTACATGATGAAGTGTCAGTGTTATATCATGGTCAAAATCAATTGCGTTCTGTGATGCAGTTTGCTTGGACACTACAGACTTTGAAGTCTGGTCGAGTGCCTTGGAATTTTTTGAACGTCTCATCACTATTTGCCTCATTTAATTTGACTGAAAAACAGCGTATGCTATCAATGAGAGATGCATCCTTTTCTATGTTACACATTGAGAAATTAATATCCTTGCCCTTTTCTGTGGCTGAGGTGACTACTGCTACATGGCTTATCCATGGTGTTATTACCTTACCTTTTGCTCTGTATAAATTTACAAATTGTATGAAATATATGGCTATAGGGCGATATGAACCATTAGGCAGTGCTTTCCTCCATGAGACATGGTCTTTACCATACACTTACAGATGCCTAAAAGAGGGAAATGAAGTGAATCTGAATGGTGAAGAATGTACACAGTCGCCTGACCGCTCACTAATATGCAGACACATCCAGTTGCATGGTTCTTGTAATCAGGACAAGCCTAATTTGGCCTGTGTTTTGAAAGGGACACCAGTTCCTGCAATAGTTCCCACGTTCACTTTATTGTCCAACGGTAGTTATTTGCTTTTGAATAACGAGCTGTGTTGTGGGTTACAGGCCGGTATCGCTTATGTGGTAACCGTTTCAGAGAGGGTGGTTTGCTGCAAGAATGTGTTATATCCACCCACGCATGGGAATTCAGATGTTTCAATTTGGCCACGAATACCAACCTTGAAAGCTGAGTTCAATGGTTTAAGCCGTATAAGAGCCCTATTGTCTCAAAAGCAGGTGGCCCTGAGCTCTGCCCGCGAAACTTATGTCCTTCACATAGCAAACACACGCACAGAGGTACAGGCACTTTTAAGTACTGATTTGCCGTTTCATTTCTCCGAGCTGGTTCATCAAATCTTCAATGCCTCCTCCACGACCGGCCTGGCTCATTTTTTTAAAATGGTTAGCAGTGGTCTCGTGACTACATTTGAAAAAGTATTTGGTATTATCCCTGCGTTCTTTCATTCTATATTCGCTTGCCTGTTTGGCGGATTTCCTGTTTTGCTGGCTTTGGCTGCAGGCGTTCTGGTGATATTTTACTTTATAAAACATGGATGCCCATCCTGCGCAAGGAAACGCTCAGCCCCTACTGATGCAGTTTCGCAACCGGATGCTTGATTACTATGGCTCCTTGCCGCTTGCGACTTTAAGCACGGCTTTTGGATTATCGTTCAGATTTTCCTATTTCACATGTGTCCAGCCCGTGTTTCATTGCCTGAGCTGTGATTTCGACTGAGCCATTGATTTGTGTCTCTGTTTACCGACTTCTCCTGACGTTGATTTTGATCAGCTGATGAACCCTGTAGTGGCTCACGAGTTGGTCTGTTCTGGCGAAAGGGTTATGGCCGTGGCAGCGATGCATGGACTAATGGGTCAGTGGGACATATTCGCAGCGGCGCATGACTTTCTGGCACATGGTGTTCTCGAGAACCCACTGAGTTGTCCTCTGATGTTGCTAGAGGAATCGGTGTTGGAGGAGCACGTATGTTCTTTCCCATTGCTTAATTGGATGGCTGAACTGTTTTCGGATGATGACAGTGATTTCATGTTGGAAGCTGTAGCTACCTATTTTGCATATTCATTCAACCCATGAGTGACTTTAAAGACTTTCATTATTATGGCACGTGACTTTTTAGTAATTCTGAATGGTGCCTTTTTCAATACGAACATTCGATTTTCATATGTTCTGGGCCTATGAACTGAGAGTAGGCCTTAAGTTCGACTTTTATATTTTGTGTGGCCACTATAGGCATTCATACATATTTTTGTTTTTAAATTTTACATACATTTGCATACATTTAGCTTGGCTCAATATCATTGAACTCTGCTTTCATGTTTTACCTTTCATATGGTATTAGCTTGTGTTTTCTCGTTTTTAAACTGTCCTCGGATCATTGGGGGGGTGTCATATGGTTACTACGTTTCTATATATTGTGTTAAGTTAGCATGAGCTTATTAAATGTTTAAATGCAATATTTTCTTTCAGCTTGAGTTTGCACACGACACCTAATTGTTATTGTTGCTTTCAACCTAGACGAAAGATGTGATTTATTGGAGAATAATATGTTATTGCCCTGGTATCAGTCGTGCTTGGTACACTTGGTACAACTGTCTGTACACCGAGAACTGCACACTCTAAGAATAACCTAACACAAGGTTGCTGAAGGCCTGATCCTCGCACCACGTTAGACATAACACAAATAATGTTGCTGCCAACATTGGGCTCTACGCGGGTTTAAGATACAGTTACAGGGAATGAACCAACACACTTGATGTTTCGCATGCAGAGAGCTGGTAGCTGTTGATGTGATCTCCTCCTACTGAGAATTAGAGGTATGGGTCCGCCCTGCTAAAACCCAGATGAGACCTTCTTAGATATAATACAATATGCTATTTAGGGTGCGCGAAATATAGTTGATACAGAATTCTATAGATCTTTGTATCATAACATGCTATCACCTTTTGCTTATTATGGATTAGTGACTATGCTGCTAACTCTGATTTTTATAATATGTATGTTGATATTATACAAGATACTGCGTTTGAGAATGTTGCTTTGAAAAATAAACATTTCAAACTTGCACGTGTGTTCTTTGCCTCCCAGTTTTGGTTTGGAATGATTATATAACGAAAGAGTGTTCATGTGTTCCACGATACCTGAGGTATTCTAAGTTCATGTTCTGGATTGTCTAAGTTATTGGTAAGTTATTACTACCGATGAGACACTGTAGCTAGCTTGGTAAGGGGATTTCTGAAACAAAGGTGAGTTTTGGGTCACCCTAACTCACCCAGGTTCTAGATCTCTGTGCACAGTTCTGTGGGAGAACGGAAACCCTGCTACAGAGCCTGTTTGCCCTAAATTTGTGCATCACGTGGGATGGATGCAGCATCAGGGAGCAATAACAACACATATACATGCAAAAAATGTATTTATTTAACACGCTCCCAAAAACTGAAATATACCCTAGAAAAGCCCCCACATTTTGCAATTCAATCCAATGCCATCCATGCCATACATGATGTTAAAATTCAACACACAACACAAAAACAGTTGTTTAACTTTCATGCACCCATGATGATTGATGAGTACCTCTGGGCCTACTGGCAGACTAGGCCAAGAGCTTGGAGGCCTATGGCAAAAGCATAGTGGTTGGTCCCACAAAATGGCCACCACCACTTGGCCAGGCCATCAACAAAAACAAGAAAAGGAAAACAAGACAGAAAATGCAGGCCTATGCAAAAGCACAATGCCTGGCTTCTCAAAATGGCCACCATCGGAACAGGAAGTTGAAGTCTCTGGGGAACTTCCTTCCTCTTTTAAAAAATTGTAAAAAAAAGAAAAATGACTCCATGCTCGAAATACTACAGCGAAATGACAACCTGAGGAGTGTTTTTAGCAAAATGAACAAAATCATAATTTTCGAGAAGGTTTTATGATGCTCTATAGATATTCTTCACCAGATTGCAAATTCTGCATGTTCGGCATCGCGATCTGTACAAAAAGTCGTTATCGCGTGCGCGAACACGCCTATTGACTGCGTGAAAAAGACAAAAACGGTAAGTCCGAGTTGCCGCGCTGTGCAGAGGTGCCAAAACTACGCAAGCTAAATGCCTACGGTTACCTGGTTACCTACTGGTTGAAAAGCCCTATTTATTCAACATACACCCAAAAACTGAAATTCCACCCCAAAAAACACATTTTGCAATTTATTCTAATGCCATACGTGATGTTAAAATTCGACAGACAACACAGAAACAGTTTTTATGCACCCATGATGATGACTACCTCTGGGCCTACCGGCAGACTAGGCCACAAGCTTGAAACTGAAGCTATGGCAAAAGCAAGCACATTGCCTGGACGGCTCCACAAAATGGCCGCTAGCCACCCACAACAAAAAGTAATGGAAGACAGACAATGCAAGCCTATGCCAAAAGCACACTGCCTGCCTTCACAAAATGGCCGCCACCCACATGGCCAGGCAACAACAACAAGCAGAAGCCAATGGGAACAAAGAAAAGACATGCAGACCTATATGGAAAAAGAAGCACACTACTAAACTGCCACCACAAAATGGCCCCAAGCCACATGGTCACTCAAAGTCACAACAGGCCATGGAAAACAATGAACTGAAGCAGGCCTATATATGACCTGACAAATGAGGCCTGCTGAACAACACAGCTTTAATACAAATATGCAAAAACAAAAATCAATGGGGCTAGGAAAGGTTGGAAAGTTACACATCAAGCAGACACACACATCCAACAAAGGTATTTAACACACACACCCAAACAGTGAAATACACCACAACCACATTTAGCAATTCAATCCTATGCCATCCATGCCCTACATGATGTTTAAATTCAACAGACACCACAGAAACATGCACCCATGGGTACCTCTGGGCCTACCGGCTGAAATTTCAAAGAAAAACAACTAGGACCCTACTGAAACTACATGCCACCTACAACAATAAATCCCCAGAAAAATGTAGCTACAAACAAGCCTCAATCAAACAAACATGTACACCAATTCTCCAACTTACTTGTAAAATGAAATCTCAAATCCAATCCAATGATATGATGCAGCAGACCGACACAAAAAGTGATACTTCCAGCGCCAAATCCAAATGAAAGTGAACAGCTCATGGACAAAGCACTGGAAGGAGCCTGCTGGACAGGAACAGGAAGTTGGAGACTCAGGGGCACTTCCTTCCTCTTGAAAAAAGAGAAACAAAATGGGATTCCTTGCACAGAAAACTACAGCCAAATCACAATCTGAGGAGTTTTTCTGAGGAAAATAAAGGTTTTATGGTGCTCGAGAGATATTCTTTGCCAGATTGTAGTTTCTGCGTGTTCTGGGTCGCGATCTTACCAACACTGCCGCCGGAAGGAAGATAGCGCGTACGAATGACTTGTTCGCACAGTATCGTGGGATCTTGCGACCGGATTCCAAATCTTGTGGTGCACTCGAACGGATAGAAAATCGAGTCATTACCGGGCACGTGAGAATGCATATTGAGCATGCGAAGAAGAAAAACAGCGTTGCTACGTTGTAGATTGCGTAGTATTCGGTAACTATGTGCTGTACGCTAACTGTGAAGTTACCGAAACTTCGCAAACCCTGCGAGAGGAGTGTAGTTCACCACCCAGGGTTACTCAGGACCATATTATTAGGAAAGGGCGATACATTATCACCGCTTTTATCGGCACGAAACAAAGGATGCCTAGTGATGGATACAGAATGGCAAACAACAACATACAAACCTGAGACCTCTTCAATGGGAGCTAAATCAATTGAAAGAGGGTATAATTATAAGAAACACCGAAAGATAATTGTGAGGCCCCCACCCTTCCTTACAGTCCAGGAGAATGCAACACTTTAAAGCTGTTCAAACAAAAGCAAGATCAGGAGAAGAAGCTTTGGTAGTCCAGGACTCCATGACAACTCAGATGTCTAGTTGAAGATTTGGTGAAAGGTTGTGAACTTCAGTTGAATGTTTAAACAAAGAATGAGCATTTGTTAGAGCACAGTTCAAATGAGTTAGTTGTGTACTAGAAGAAAGTCATTTAAATTGCCTCATGTTCACATCAGGTAGCCCTTTGCAAGAGGAGGAAAGGGAATAAAGCAGGCAGTCATAAAAGCACAAAAATGACCGCATAGAAGTGTGGTAAGAATCTGGGGCCATATTATCAAGAACAGGCGATAAAATTATTGCCGATTTATCGTCAGGAAACTGCTGCTAAAGCGGCGATAATGGGCTTGATAATATGCCCTTGTGAATTCCCATAGAAGCCCAGGTTCTGGTGTTAACCTGGGCTTCTATTGGAATTCACAATGGCATATTATCAAGCCCATTATCGCCGCTTTAGCGGCAGTTTCCTGCCGATAAAAGCGGCGATAATTTATCGCCCTGGCTTGATAATATGGCCCTCAATTCACTATTCAGACCATCTCTCCAGTCAGAACTAACCAGCTTTCTTCTTACCGGACACCCTCATTTAAGAATCTTATCCCTATCGCCCTTACCAGCTCAAACACCACCATTACCAAAACAGTTGCGTCAGAGCTGCACTGTTTGCTCCACAACTGCAGATCTGCAAACAAACATGAACTGGAAATTTCTGACCCTATCACCCACCACAATCTTGACATGTTCTTTCTCACTGAGACCTGGTTTATCGACTCCTCTCATACTTTGTTTGATCTTTTAGTACCCACTGACTACTCTATCCTCAGAAATGACAGAACAGACAAAATTGTTGGGGTGTCGCTATCATCTTCAGAAATTCAAATTAAAGCCTTTTCTACCACCTTCTTCCATACATTCAAATGCCTATCCCTAGAACTTCAAGTACATCAGGGCTCTTCCTTCAGATTCCATGCCATCTACCACCCGCCAGGTAACTGCTATTCCTTTTTGGAGGAACTCACCAACTTCATCAATGCCTAATATTCTCAAAGTGACAGACAGATCTTCCTGGGTGACTCCAATCTCCACTGGGACTCTTTGGAAGACTCGGCTGCCAACAAGCTTGCCACCTTTCAGCCAATGATGTCTTCCAACATTGCTCGGAAATTACACACTCCAAGGGCTCAATTCTGGACCTTGTTATATCCAAAGCAGACCTGCTTACTATTGCTCCCCCCATCCATGTAGACTGGTCAGACCACTTCCTCATTCCTTTCCGTTTTCACCAATAGCACATTATAATTCTTGGCCAACCTAAAAGAGCTTCTCCATGGTTCCGCAACACTTAAAACATTGATCTTGAGACTCTTTGTGATTCTGCTATGCTTGCACTTCCTAGACTAGACCCTAACATGGATGTCAACAATCTAATTTCCCATTGCCTCTTAGTCCTTGCAGTCAAAATCGATAATGTCGCTCCACTCCAAAGCAAAAGGAAAAGACCTACCCCTTCAGCACCTTGGTTCAATAAAGCTCTCTATGATGAAATCTCTATCCACCTCCAATCTCTTTTTTTTACGTTCAACAAGATCCAAATACCAAAATCACATTTTCTACGAAAAAGCATCACATTTCAGATCCCTCCTTGACCCAGCCAAAAACAGACCCTAAAACCTTTTTGACCTCATCAAAAACCCAAACTGCTCTCCCCTAACCATCAAGCCTGAGGATTCTACAAAGAAAGCAGCAGAATTAGCTATATTCTTTGGTGAAAAGGTCAAATAACTGTTGGATCAGGTCACCCACCCCACCCCCATTGAGGAGCGAGAATCCTTAGTCACTTGGCAGAACTTTGACGTCATCTCGGAAGATGACCTCCTCAAATACATCCTAGAAACCAAGCCCTCCAACCATTCTTCTGACCCCTTCCCTAGTGGCATCGCCTTTGATTTCTACACCCACACTCTCTCCTACTGTACCAGTCTAGTTAACCTCTTCCTCAGTCAAGGCTCCTTCCCTGTTGCCCTAAAACAGGACAGGATACCCCTCTTCTAAAAAAAAACCTCAGCTGATGCGAACAACCTCAACAACTTCCGCCCCATCACTAACCTCCTTTTTCTTTCGAAAATCACAGAAAATTGTGTTGCAAAACAACTTTCCCTACATATTATGGACAATAATCTCCTCAACGTTTTCCAGTCTGGCTTCATTCAGAACTACAGCACTGAAACAGCCCTGCTGCAAGTGATTGATGATGTGCTGCATATACTCAAATCTGGGGAATCGTGTCTTCTGATTCTTCTAGACCTCTCTGCAGCCTTCAACACTGTTACTCATAACTCCCTCCTTAACACTCTCCAACGGAGAATGGGCTGGGTAGGCACAGTGCTTAAATGGTTTGCCTTATTTCTCTCCGACAGATCCCAAATGATCAAGATAGCGAACAGTCTGTCGTCTCAATTAGCTGTAGGTCAAGGCGTCCCTTGAGGCTCTATCCTTGCACCCATTTTGCTTAATCTCTACCTGGAACCATTAGGGAACCTCCTAAGTAAATCTGGGATCTATTACCATCTCTATGCGGATGACACTCAAATCTATCTCAAGGTGTCTTCCGCACACAATCTCTCACTACTCAACTCTACTCTCAACTCTATTCACAACTGGACGTTAGCTCACCAACTCATTCTAAATCCCCCCTAAACTGAATGTCTCCTCCTATGTACCTCTCTCTCCCCTCCTCCTGTTCAATCTTGAATGGATCAGCTGAACTTACTTAACAACAAACCCATCATTGTCGACAGCGATAAATCCCTAGGTGCCATACTTGACAAAAAAATCAACCTAATCTCCCACATCAACTCTATTGCTAAGAACGCAGGTTACCAATTGCGCCTTCTGTGGGGGATTCGTCAGTTCTTCCTGGAGAAAGACCTAAAAACCTTGGTACAATCGCTGGTTCTCTTTAGACTGGATTATTGCAATTCTCTTCTGACAGGCCTACCCAAATCCCACCTCTCCCCTCTCAAATCCATCCTCCATTCAGCAGCTTGCGTTGTTTCAGGGTCTAAACGAAGCGACCACATCACTCATATCCTGTCTTCTCTTCGATGGCTTCCCATCGAGGAACGATCTATTTTCAAAACTGCCTGCATCACCCACAAAGCCTTGCACACTTTCTCCCCTCGTTACCTGGTGAATAAATTTACATTGTCGGGAGGCTCTAGACCTTCTCGCAATGCAGAAACATTTCTGTTTGAGCCCCCCCTCCTCCAAAAGGGAAATATCAATGGCACAATCCTTCTCAGGTAATGCAGTGAGAATCTGGAACTCGCTTCCTCCATTGCTCCGTGCCACCTCAAATTTCTTCTCTTCCAAAGACACTTTCAGAACTAATACTTTCATTCTCAGACCACTCTAGAAAGTTCGTTCATCATTGTAAATTTGCAATTTTTTCCTGTACATTCCTCACTCTTGCTTGCGGTGTTGGATATTGGGTTTGTGTACCTTACCTTTTTTAGTCTCCTGTTTATTTTTGTAAAGGTCTATTGTGTAACACTTTTTTCATGTAACGTAACTGGTCCTATTGTACAGCGCTCTGACACCTTCGGGTAACGTCTGCGCTATATAAAAATGCAGTAAAAAAAAAATACATTTAAAAAAAATAAAATAAAGGTGGGAAGCTTACCTTTAAAGACAGACTGGGGATTGAGGGGGACAGAAGGGCCTCTTGCTCTAATAATATATCTAATATTAGATCATTGGAATGTTGGGAGCTCCTTTGAAGACAATGCAGCTCCAGAGATCTGTATTCACTGGTAAAGGCCCTCTTTTCTGAGTGTTCTAAACTTCACAAGCTGCCAAGAGCAATCCATTCTATTGTTTAAAATCACAGTTAGCTCAACAGTCAAGCCAAGGTAAAGAGCTGAGCAGTAGCAATGGCAAATCCTCTAAGATATGTACAGTTTTGTGAAAAGCCTCAACAAATATCTTTCAATTTATTTGGACACCTTTCCATTGATGAATGGGTAAATAAATCTGCTGGAGTTCAAATGGAGAAGACTGGAAAACGTCACCAAAACTTTGCTGCACATGAACTGGATATACTTGAAGAGCAGAGGGCTGAAACCAGCACTAGAACAGCAACAACATGGGAGACTCAAATATTCAGAGACTGGTTAGTAGAAAATGGGTATCAGCCGGACTTTGAGATGAAACCAGTGCCTGAACTCTGTAGCCTTCTGAGACATTTTTATGCAGAGGTAAGAAATGCTAAGGGGGAATGTTACAGTAATCAAAGCTTTATATCAGCAAGGGCTGGACTAAATAGACAAATTAATAATCCTCCTTTTAGCAGAGCTGTTAATATCATGCATGATGCTGTATTTGCACCCGCTAACAATGTGTTAGTAGCAATTTAAAAAAAACAACGTAGAGAAGGCAGAGATATCAGTATAAGAAAATAATTTATCTCAGCACAGGACTTGTCATTGATAAAACACTGTGGTATCTTGAAATGTGATGAACCTATTTCACTGCAGTACAAAGTTGTTTTTGATACCCAACTACACCTTGCAAGACGTGGCAGGGAAGGATTACAGGAGTTGCCTAAAAATGCTTTCACCTTCCAAATAGATTAAAACAACCAAGAGTATGCAACCTTAACTTTTAACGAACAAACAAAAATCCACAAAGAAATAGATGAGAAATTAAGATACCAAAACAGAGGTCGCATCTATGCCCAGCCAGACAATGATATGTGTCCTGTGAAATCGTTGAAATTTTATATTTCAAAATTGCCCAGAGATTGCACATACTTCTATGTTCAACCAATGAAACTTACTGTGGAGGATACTGCATGTGCCACTGTTTGGTATTTCAAAAACCCACTAGGAAAAAACACAATTGGAGGACTAATGAAAGAAATCAGCAGAAAGCAAGTTTAAGTCGCATTTACACAAACCATTGTCTGCGTGCTACAGCTGTGCAATTGCTTGCAGATAATGGTCTAGAAACTCGACAGATTATGGCAGTCACTGGTCACACAAAAGCGAAACCAGTGTACAGAGTTACTGGAAAGCTTCATCTGAAGATCGAAATATATGGTTCACTGTACTAGCAAATGCAGGTGACAATACCAAGAAAAAAATATCCGTCAAAAACATAAATGGGCCTGAAACTTGTGCAGAAATAGAAGGCAATCCTTCTTTGCAGATGCCAGGGAGCAGAGCAGATCACAATAAGGAAAACATTATTAAAGATGTTTTTTCTCACTGTAACATCACATTTAATGGCAATGTACAATTTGTAATGAAATAAAACCTTATAATTGAAAACTTTCTGTAACAAATTATTTCTAATGGTTGTCATGCTTTGCAAAGTTCCTTCTTTTCCAAAAGTATTAATGTGCATGTATAACTCCTAAATTTGAAACTTGTTATTCCATGATTTAGTACTGAAATTGTATTACAAGGTGATGTTAATGCTGTAATAAATAATATTTTTTCACAAACTTAACTGTCTGTTTTTTTTTATTCTCCTTATTTGAATACAGTTTTATATAGCACAAACTAGACCCGAAAATATCAGGTATCAGAGTGCTTTACATGTGCACCAGTTTCTTTTACAGATGGACACATTCATTGTTGTAAGACACAGGGAGTTTAAGTGATTTGCCCAGAATCACAGGATGCTAAGCGTCGTTGCTGAGATTTGAACCCTCCCTTGCCATTATGGTAATATACAGGTTAAATGTCTTCTTTGGTCAAATGCCCCTCAGTATTTTAAACCTCCAGTCTACTTTCCAACTTCAAGATTATGTTTTATTTTTTTCACAGTTGGATATATAGGTCAGGCATAGGGCTTGTTATGTAGCCTAATATCTCACATTCCCTTTTAAATTACAAATATAAAAACATTGAAATATACAGTTACTAAGAGACTACCAACACACGTAATGTTTTTCATCTAGATCTAAAACTAGGTTTAAACAAATATGCAGCCTGGGAAGGTCTGCGACACATTTAAAATTATTTAAATAATTTGTAGCACATTTCACGGACGAGAGCCCAAGTTAAAAATTAAGCACTTGTTCGGTAGTTTCCTTCCATGTGCGAAGCATCGTCTGCAGCTGAAGAATACTAAACTTAACGATTGGCAAAGCCCCTTCTGACATAAATCGAAAGAAAAACCGGCGCTCTTTCTAGCTTCCGGATTTCTTCATCAAGGGGTGGGCTCTTCCTTTTTAATTTCGTATCGGGCGCATGCGCAAAAAAATAACCAAATCCCGTAATTTAAAAGGTTGTTATGACCTTTCCTAAGCCTGGCATTCTAGACGTCGATTTCATGAGTGCCCCGTCATTGCCGTTTAATTTTGCTAAACCTTTTTTAAAATCTCTGGTTCAGAACAACCGAAATCTGCTCCACAACATGTCGTCAGTTCTTCACTTGGATCACGGAGGGAGCAGAACATGGCGTCAGTTGAAAGTAAGGATAAAATAATTTTCTTTTGCACGCGCGCACGATGTGCAGACCTTGCTGCTACTGTTTTAATATTACGTGTCAGGTAATGCCTACCGCGGTCCAATGCTCTAATAGCCTTATAGCCCGCCGTAGCGGGCTATACCGGCTGTTAAAGGCCCGCTGGCTCGCTAAAAACGATCCAGCGGGCCTTTAACAGCCGGTATAGCCCGCTACGGCGGGCTATAAGGCTATATTAGAACATAGGAATGTTGGGAGCTCCATTGAAAAACAATGGAGTGCTCTGGGCTTATAATGGCTGGTATAAGCCTGGGGCTATAACATTCCAATGTTTCTTTGTTCAGAGCTCTGGCTGTGAACAAAAGCTTCAGGGAGCCTGGGGGGATTCCAATCCCCTTACGCTCCCATAAGGCTCTGTTTTTTTTTTTTTTTTAGAACATTCTGCCCTCTAGTGGCCGAATGTTCTATTAGCCTTATTATCCTTCGTAGCTGGGCTTTACCAGCTATTAAAGTTCCTCTCCCTTGTTAAACACTGGAGAGGGCCTTTAATAGCCGGTATAGCCCTCTACGGCGGGCTATAAGGCTATAATATGGTGGTACAGATGATGCTGACCTGCAGAAGTGAAGCTGCCAAAGCAACTGGCCCTTATTTCCATTATCAGGTTCCTTAACACCTTCGCTGCTTGAGATATTCCTCTCGTGTTCTGGGCCCTAATAGAACTGGGTGTGGTCATGACGAGCTCAGCTTGTCATGAGCACAAGAGCATTGTGCCTCATGACGAGCCGAGCTCGTCATGAGCACTGAAGGGGCTAACATGTAAATGCTGTACAGTAACCAGCGGCTGTTTTGTTGGTAGTGAAATCTCATACTACCACAGTCGACACACGAGACACAGAGATATAAAGAAAGAATTTTACATGAAATGAGGATGAACTGAGATCGGCCTGCAGTATGAAGGAAAGAAGATCCCACTGTTTGCCGCCCAGGAATCAGAAATGATGTGAAAAAACACTGAACATGAAGATAGAACTTTCAGAATATTTAATTGAAGGCTCAACATACGTGAACCACAGAGTAAAAATTCGATATTAAAAAAATCTGCTGCTCCAATTCTACAACTGAGAAAATCTGTAATTCTGCAGTTGGTTGTACTGATGATGAACAATGTGTCCGCTCGTTACTATTCCTTGTTAAAAGCAAGGCTGTCAGGAGCACCTATGAAGGAAATAAATAAGCGCGGCCGCTATAGTTAAAGTGTATCGAAATAATATTCAACTGTTGGTGCTGCTTATCTTTAAATTAAACCAAACAGCGCCACTATGTGGCAGCTGTCGCAGGTGTTGACAATTAAAAGCTGGTCCCAAGCACCACAAACTACTGGCTCAAATTAAGCACTGCTCAGCACCAGACCAATGTCTGGGCACAGCTCACACACTTGGGGCATCACAGTCAGGAAAACAAAAGAGAAGGGTGGAATTATTCAATCCCTCTCAGCAATGGCTGGAGTTGCATAGTGGGTGAAACATAATGGTCTGGAATGTGGCCCAGGTAATTACCAGTGGCTGGAATCAATTCAAGTCCTCCACCCACCACCATCGCTTCCCTGGGCTGGATGAAGACATCAGTGGACATGCAGCAGAGCACACGTTCGTCCCCTCGGATCCAGGCCTTCCTGCTTACGTGTATTGTTTCCTTGTAATTGTATTTATATAGTGCTTACTAACCCTGATGAGGCAAGGAGGCCAACCGAGCGCCAAGAGGGGGAAAGGGCTAGCTTGCGTCTCCCCTCGCTAGAGAGTCCTAGGAGCTAATCTGCCCCAAAGTAGTATATAACTGACCCTCTTTTGCAGTGTTTCATTTGTAAAAAACGTAGTGCCGGGCCCTCGATAGGAAGACACTAGAGTTTGCACCATCCATTGCCCCTGGCAGCACAGCCAAGGACAGCACCAACACACTACTAATAATCACACTCTTAAAAGTGTGACAATTCATATTATTACAGGCCCCCAAAGCTATAAGAATGGTTTTTGAGGCAAATACTATTAATTGGAAATGTAAATTGTTATAATAAACAGACGTTGTTATGCTTCTACCTAAATTGGCAGACACCACTATCATGTGGCAGACAGATTTAAGCCCCGGATCTGGCAATTAAGTGCCGGTGCTGAGCAACGGAAAGCACCAGCACAAATTAAGAACTGCGTCTTTTATGGTTACTGTTGGAACCGGGTCCTCCGGCCCTCTTAAGGTAGCATGGCACTGGGTGGGGAGGCTAAATCTGGAAGGCAATTGTGACGTGCTTGCATCATACACACTACAACACCCCAGTGCAGACACACAAAAAAATGACACCACACTGTCTTAGTTAAATAGAATATAGAGTAGCTTTATCTCTTTATATTGTGAAGGACGAATGAGGATTTCAATATTCAGTAAATTGTTCTTGGTCATTCCTACCAAAGATTAAATACAATATCTGGTCAGTACATCATATAACTTATGGCAGACCAAACACCCAGATCTTAAATACATTCAGTTTGAGCTAAAGCAGACAATATACTCTGAATGGTAACTATAACTGGTTGTCATTTCTCTGATCAAGTAGGTACATTGACTAATATCATAACAAATATGTGCAACTGTTAAACATAAAAGATTAATGACATTCCATTTCAGCAGTGTTTTCCTTTCGTATGATTCTGAATTAATCTGGAGAAGGCATTTATTCTAGAGTCACCAATAGGTTGAATTAGAGTGCACTGTCTCTTTTATCCCCTGGGCAAGAAATATGCTTTAGCTGGATCTAATTCCGGCGGAGTTTGAGGTCTGAGATCCACTTCCACAAATCTAGTTAGTCACATAAAGAACAACAAGTGAATTTCTCTGGGCCTGGCTCCTGTCACATCCCCCGTTCCTTGGCAGACCCTCTCCCTGCACAGTTCCACTCTTTCCTTCCCCACCCTTCGCTGTGGGGTCCAATTTACCTTTGCGCCCAACCGGCGCCTTATTCAAATTTACCGGGGATCGAGCCGGCGGCCCGGTCTTCCCCCTACCTCCCGCTCAGGTCTTTACACACTACCTGAAGCAGACAGGGACCGTGACCGAACCGCATTGTAACTCCTCTGTGGCCTCGCATCTGACAGGCCACACTCCGCGCACCCTCCCGATCCTCCGGGGAGTCAGCCGTGGGACAGCTTGGCACCGCTGACGAACCGCCCTACTTCCGCCTCAGAAGAGCTTCGTCTTGACAAGGAGAGGCAATGCGCTGGGCGGGAGTCCGGTTGCTAAGCGACCCTCCCCAGCGTCTCTCCCCGGCTGGCGCTGCTCCACCTCACCTCACGCCTTGAGCGGGAATCGCTCGATCACGCTACCTCAGCATCACAAAAGCTCAGGAAGGGCATGAAGAGAGGGGAAAATATGAGAGCTCTGCCAGATACAACGGAGACAGAGTTGGCGACCTGCAACATCAGGCAGTACAGCACCACTCCAATAAGGCAAATCGGCCAGTCAGAGCAAGTTTTATGACTCCGGGTTATTTCAGGGGTATTAATCAAGGTTCCTGCTTCCACTTTGCCAAATCATCCAGCAGTACCACCCTCAAAGGTCCCTAGGGTAGGGCCAGGTCACTCTCACCGGTTGGTTGTGTGGTTTAGTCCTTTTTATCTGGTGGTCACCCAGGAATGGTATTCTCTCCTCCTCCAGCAGGGCCAGATCAGCAGGAAGGAGGGCAGCACCCACTACTAACTAGCAGCCCCTAAGAGCAATCAAGTCAGCCTGAGTCACAATCCCCCTACTCTGTAGTCTGCACTCCAGCCAGCCCAGTCATGACAAAATGGCCGCCCAGTGTCCTCCCATATATAGTCTAGGCCTAGGTCACTAGAGTGGACTGGAAGTTTCTGGAACTCTCTAATGTAATCCTATGGGCCAGAGCTCTGAGGTAATTTCTAGCAGGCGTCCATCTTAGGTACTCATTCTACCCACCATTTTAGGAAGGCGGAGCTGTGCCACAGCACTAATTAGCAGTGGTGGGGTACTCGGAGTCCTTAGGCCACACAAAAAGGGGTGGTGGAAAAAATAATGGGAGGCAGAAAAGGACAAAAATATGGGGAGACCATCCAAAAAGCTGACAGGTCTAACACGCATCCCCCCCAGCTGAAAGTGGGGAGAGCTACCCAATCCCTTGGGAGTTCTCGTCACTAAGGTGGAAAAACTCAAGAGACCATCAGCATTGGCATGGTCCACTCCAGGCTGATGTTCCACCCTAAAGTCCATTCCCAGTAGGGAGATGGACCACCTTAGCAACTTGGTATTCTCACCCCTCATCTGCATAAGCCACCTGAGGGGCCGGTGGTCGGTCTGAACAAGGAAGTGCGAATCAAACAGGTATGGCCGCAACTTCTTCAGGGCCCAAACCACCGCAAAGGCTTCCCTCTCTATCGCACTCCACCTCTGTTCCCGGGGGAGCAGTCTCCTGGAAAGGAAAACCACAGGTTGGTCCAGACCCTCTTCATTGAGCTGCGATAACACTGCCCCAATGCCATACTCAAACGTGTCTGTTTGGACGATGAATTCTTTGGAAAAGTCTGGGGCCCTGAGCACCGGAGCCGGGCACATAGCTTTCTTTACGGTGTCAAAGGCTCGTTGGCACGCCTCGGTCCACATTACCTGTCAAGGGTGTTTCTTGGATGTAAGCTCAGTCAAGGGAGTCATAGTGGTACCATATCCCTTGACAAAGCGGCGGTAGTAACTGGTGAGGCCCAGAAAAGCCTGGTCCTCAGTCTGTGTCTTGGGGGGTTCCCAGGCCATGATTGTTTCAATCTCGCCCCTGACCCACCAAATGGCCGAGGTACACAACCGACCCCTGCCCGATCTGGCATTTGCTAGCCTTGATCGTCAGGCCTGCCTGCTGCAGGGCCTGAAGTACTTTCCGAAGGTGACCCAAATGGTCCTCCCTGGTGCTGCTGAAGACAGCGATGTCATCAAGGTAAGCAGCAGAAACGGTCTCCATTCCGGAGAGGACCTGGTTCACCAGCCGCTGGAAGGTAGCAGGGGCGTTCTTGAGCCCAAAGGGCATCACTCGGAACTGGTGTTGTCCCTCAGGGGTGGAGAAGGCAGGCCTCTCCTTCGCCCCATCTGGCAGGGAGATCTGCCAGTACCCTAACATGAGATCAAAGGTATTGGGCAGCTCCCAGCCGGTAAATGAGCTCATCCGCCCTAGGAATGGGATGTTAGTCTTAGTCACTAAGTTCAGTCCCCTGTAATCCACACCAAACCTGCGTTCCGGTGTGGTGCCCGGTAGGGCAGCTTTTGGTACCAGTACCACTGGACTGGACCAGGGGCTGTCGGAGGGATCAATCACTCCCAATTCCAGCATCTTAGTGATCTCACTGTGGATGCTGGCCTTCACCTTATCTGACAGCCGGTAGGACATGGACTTCACAGGTCGGCTGTCCCCTGTGTCCATATCATGGGTATACAGGTGGGTCCTCCCCGGGATAAGGGAGAACAGCGAGGAGCACTGCTCCAAGATTTAGTGACAGTCCCTCTGCTGTTCGGGAGTCAGGGATGGTGAGAGGACCACTCCTTCCACTGAACCATCCTTCTCATGGGACGCAAATAGGTCGGGGAGAGGTTCACTTTCCTCTTCCTCTGCCCCATCAGTCACCATCTTCAAGGTCACCTCGGACCTCTCATGGTGGGGCTTGAGGCGGTTGACATGGATCAGCCGATGGGGCTGCCTGGGGGTCTCAAGATCTACCACGCAGGTAACCTTGCCCTTCTTTTCAGCCACTTCAAAGGGGCCTGTCCAGCGGTCCTGGATGGCACTAAGCTCTCCAGGCTCCATGACCCACACCTTCTGTCCAGGCTCCAACTCCACGGGGTGAGCATTGTGTTCGTACCACTCTTTCATGACTGCCTGGCTGGCTTCAAGGTTGTCAGAAGCTTGCTTCCACAACTTAGCCTTTTGGCTACGGAAAGCCAGCATATAACTCACCACATCCTGGGGAAGCCTCCTGGGAGTCTTTTCCCATCCATCTTTTACCAAGCTGAGAGGTCCTCTAACAGGGTGCCCATACAGAAGCTCAAAAGAGGCTGAAGCCCACCCCCTTCTGTGGCACTTCCCTGATTGAGAACAACAAACAGGGTAAGAGGATGTCCCATTTCCTCCGTAGGTCCTTGGGTAGACTTCTTATCATACCTTTTAGGGTTTTGGTAAACCGTTCCACCAGACTATTGGTCTGGGGATGGTAGGGGTGGAGAAACTGTAAGTGACTCCACATTCCTTCCACATAGCCTGCATGTATGCCGACATGAAGTTATCCCCCCTTCAGATACAAATTCCTTGGGGAAACCCACTCAGGTAAAAATCCCCATCAGGGACCGGGCCACCGCAGGTGCAGTAATGGTCCTCAGAGGAATAGCCTCTGGGTACCGGGTGACATGATCCACCAGCACCAGGATGAACCTGTGACCGGCTGAAGTAGGTGGATCCAGTGGCCCAACAATGTCGATGCCCACCCTTTCAAAGGGAGTGCTAACGACGGGTAGTGGTTCCAGGGGAGCCTTCATCTTAACCCCCGTTTTCCCACTGGCTTGACAGGACACACACGTCCTATAAAAAGTGTCGGACGCAACCCTCATTGAGGCCAATAGAAGTGTGGAACAAGCCGGGCAAAGGTTTTGTCCTGTCCCTGGTGTCCTGCCAAAGGAATTTCATGAGCCAACTCCAAAAGGAAGGCTCGGTAACGCTGTGGGACAACCAAAGCCCGGGACGAGCCATGTACCGGAGCCTTGGGCTCACCATAGAGGAGGCCATCCACTCAGTAGATATGAAAGTCCCCTGTTGCATTACCTGCTGCCTAGGCTTTGGCTTGTCGCCTCAGACCCTCAAGGGTAGGGCACTCCTTCTGCCCTTGACAGAACTCCTCCCTGGTGGGTCCTCCTTCCACCTGTCACTCCGCGGGGATAGGTAAGTCCTCCAGGGAGACAACATCCCGCTCCTTGGACTCCTGGACCACCACCTCAGGTGTCCCCTCCATCTCAGGGTGGGTGGACGCCGGGGCAGGTTTTCCCCGACCCCGGATCGTTCCCTTTTTTTTGCAGCTGGCTGGGCCTTTGTTCCAGGTTCCAACCCCTGTGAATTTCCAAGCCGGGCAGTCACGGACCGCATGCTTGCACAAGTCCAATCAGGCGATCCCAGCATCTCCGTATGTGTCTGAAACTCTACCTCTTTCCAAGCATTGTGCTCAAGATCGTTCCCCAACAGACAGTCAACTGGCACGGCAGGGCTCACCGCAACTCGTAGAAGGCCCGCGACCCCTGCCCACTCAAAGGGAACCTCAGCCACGGAATAGTGACCCACTATGCCATCAGCCATCACAACTGGGAGGAGTACGTTGGGAATCACCTGCTCTGGGGACACCAACTGTCTTCTTACCATGGTCATACTGGCACCTGTGTCCCTCCGAGCCTCCCCCCTCTGGCCATTGATGGGGACCCATTGCCTATACTTTGTGGTATTTAGGACCATTAAAGTAATGGGGTGACCCAAAAGGTACTGGACCTGGGTTATTTACGATACAGAAAAAATGGTCCAAGACCTCTATATTTTCATTTATCCCTGAATTAATCAGTAAATTTTCAAATCAAGAGCTTGTCATTACAGATCAGCTCAACACAATAAATGTATCTCACTCTACAAGACATGAGAACTTCGAACGCATTTGGAAAAAAAGCAGCAGCAAAAGACAAAATATATTCAAAACAAAAGTAATATTTAATATTACCAGGTCAGCAAATTGCTCATTTCAAAATTTGTTTTTTTTTGTTTTGTTTTTATAAATAGCAATGGTTGCCCCAATACGAGCGTGCAGATAGAAAAGCTCTGGGTGAAAAGGTGTGTGAAAGATTAAGACAGAAAAGGAATTCACAGAAAATATTTGTGACATAAAATAATCGTAACTGTTTTTATATATACCATACGAAGAACTTAATTAATCATAGTGTACAACCTGGCCGCAATCAGAAACAAATTGGCTCAAATGTTTATCTTTGAATATTCATGACTACTCAGTGTCAACAATAAGGTCTGCACATCAATATACAGAGACAAAATGGTCCAGGTATTTGTTACTAAGGGCGTCGACATTTCGATTTGTCGTAATGGCCTGTTGGTCGGTTAAGCCTTGGTCATGCGAGTCTTCATCAGGACAAAGAAATAACGAGGCAACCAAGGGTAATAGATGACCCTAAAACAAAAACAGGGATTCTATAAGTGCTGCCGCAACTACTGTAGAAGTCAAGCCCTACCCATTTCTAAGTGGCTTACCCTTTCTGAAGAATGGGGTGGCGATTATTCCCACGCTCCCAAGAAGTTTTCTTCAATCCTACAATAATAAATATTAAAAGCATGTATTTATAGAACTAGCTCTCAATAGACAAAGTCCATAAATCAGACTAGGAACCCAATATTGATATTTACGAGAACGGTGTTGAGAGGAATGACTTCTTCCAAGAATTATTGAATCCGAATGTGTAGTCGATGGGATGCAATTTCCATAATGAGTATAGCACTGTAAGGGATATAATTATGTCTATCAGTGTCCTTCCCCATGGGTGATACTGATAGGATATTGTATGGAGTGACTGTATAAACCATACCTTTTCGTGTTCAGGGTGTCCCTATCCCTCAATTCACAAGGAGAGATGAATTTACTGGATCAAGCCGGAATCTGCGTAGTAAAACCCTGTAGAAACATAATAATGGTAGGAGCCATTATTATAGCCTCCCTCCATTACAATGCACTGTCAACACAATGACAAAAAGGAATTTTTGTCATTGTGATTGTTTTTGAATACAATCAGATGCTCCTCATCCATCTCTTACTCATCACCATCGAGCGTGGCCATAGTATTGTCCCACCTCTCGTGTCTGTGAAGGAACGGCAACGTTAACGTTAGGTGACTCAACACAGCATCATAGCTGCAATGTCAGCCAAAACCTAGTGATGGTGCTTACCGTGTGTATACTCCACGTTATGCAACCGAGTCAGCCTCCTGCTAGGTAGCAGCTATTTTTCGCGCCGTGTATAACTTCCGCATTTCTGGAAGTCGAGAGAGAAAAACGACTTGCGTGATTGAGACGCGAAAGACCATGCCGCTGGGGCATTCCTGTGTATAAGCCCGGTTGTAGGTGCTACATGGTACTTGAAATTGCATCAAGGTCCAGTGGTGCATAAGTTATAAAAATTGGAAGCGGATTTTGGGCGCAAATCAAAAATTCGAAAAAGTTAAAAATTGACACGCGGGCAACATGCTGTATTTATTATTAATTAGTGGCCCCAATTGTTTCTATATAAGCCCGTAATTGCGAGGACTGTTGGCCCAAATTTCAATAAAACCCAAATCACATAGCATCATTCACATTCAGATAGCGGCCGCCATCTTGGTATGGGCTCATACTAGTAAGTTCTGAGGACAAATATATGGTCTCTAAGATCCACCAACAATAGTTAATACAAAAAATATATACATTAAATTACATGAAACCACATTTAACAATTTAACAATTTAAACATTACAAGCATTTAGCAGTAATTTAGAGCGCCCCAACATTCGTTGTCTAGGTGCCAAGCCCCAAAATTACACAGAAGCTGAAACACAGTTTAAGTTTGACATATAAATCCATACTTCACAGCAAAAATATCATGTGGTGTAGGTTAACATGATTATTAATCAATTCATGTAATCACACGCATATTCAGTAGGTGTAATGTCTGATAAATCCTGCTATTGATTAACCACTTATAACCTTACTCAATTACTACAATTGAGAGAATCAAACTGGCACAGTCACTACTTACACTAGGGACACGATCATACTCTCAACAGTGATACCTGTCTGTTGATCTCCTCTAATTCATTCAGTCCTTTATTTACTGTGTCGAGCTGGTGTATCCATTCATTTTCCCTTCTACTAAGGATTCCACTAAGGTCACCACCTCGTGGGTTCACTCTCACCTTCTCAACAACCCACCACCTAAAGCAATTAGCTTCATGTTTGAACATGGTGAAGTGTTCCACAATGGGGCACCTGGTATGTTGCAACGTATGCGGCTCATATGCTGAAGAATGCAGCATTTAACTTTCTGTATTGTCTGCCCCACATATAGAAACCCACAGGGACACAAGATGACATAAATGACTCCTGTTGAGTTACAATTGCTATGGTCTTTTAGCACATATGTCTGACCATTATAGGTAAATGTCGTACATTCTGTGGTCAAAGGACAGGCCTTGCATATACTGCACTTTGTGTGTCCTATCACTGGTGGGAAACCCCATAACGTGGTTTGCTTCTCAATATGGGCACTTGGTAAAAGGGATTTTATTAGATGATCTCTGATGTTTCTCCCCTTTTGAAAGGCATGTAATGGGGGTTCCAGCCCTCCCACTTCTTCCTTCACCAGGTGCCAATGTCGATTTATTGCCTTTTGGATCTCGTTACTCTTTGTATTAAAAGTGGTCACACACACCAATCTTTCTGCCCCGCTTTTCTTAGGCTGTACCTCCAACAGGTGTTCACGGTGGTTATCGTACTCCAATGTAAATTGGATATCCTCTAGACATGTATTTAACCACCCATGAAATTGGACCAAGGCCTCTTTATTTCCATCCCAAATCATTAGGACATCATCTATATACCTAGCCCATACAGAAATATGGTTTCTATATGGGTTATTCAAATTAAGTACATAGTCCTGTTCATATTCACTCATGAATATTATCGCCAGATTAGGGGCAAAATGTGCCCCCCATCGCCACGTCGGAGGCCTACTCCCCATAGTGTTCCTACGGAGTTCATTATTCAACTCTTGACAATAGCCATGACCCGTAATTACTTTAGTTTTCAAGAAACGTATTATGTGCATACTAAGGGCGTGGCTATGGGGGCAAGTTTAATATTCAGGTATATAGAGGATGTCCTAATGATTTGGGATGGAAATAAAGAGGCCTTGGTCCAATTTCATGGGTGGTTAAATACATGTCTAGAGGATATCCAATTTACATTGGAGTATGATAATGTCTCAATTAACTTTCTGGACATCCAAATCAAAGCAGGCACGGGTAGTCTCTATACGAGTTTGTATAGGAAAAGTAGCGAAGGAAACACACTCCTTAGATACACGAGTCACCATCCCCGTAACCTCAGGGACAACTTACCCTTCGGGCAGTTCCTGAGGTTACGTAGAAACTGTACTAAGAAGGAAGATTCTTTGATGAATCTTCACTACTTATTGCACGTTTAAGTGAACGAGGGTACCCTATCCGTTTACTCAAGAAGGCCCGAAAACGGGCGTGGTATAACCATCGTGAACACCTGTTGGAGGTACAGCCTAAGAAAAGTGGGGCAGAAAGATTGGTGTGTGTGACCACTTTTAATACAAAGAGTAATGAGATCAAAAAGGCAATAAATCGACATTGGCATCTGGTGAAGGAAGAAGTGGGAGGACTGGAACCCCCATTACATGCCTTTCGAAAGGGGAGAAACATCAGAGATCATCTCATAAAATCCCTTTTACCAAGTTCACATATTGACAAGCAAACCACGTTATGGGGTTTCCCACCAGTGATAGGACACACAAAGTGCAGTATATGCAAGGCCTGTCCTTTGACCACAGAATGTACGTCATTTACCTATAATGGTCAGACATATATGCTAAAAGACCATAGCAATTGTAACTCAACAGGAGTCATTTATGTCATCTTGTGTCCCTGTAGGTTTCTATATGTGGGGCAGACAATACAGAAAGTTAAATGCTGCATTCTTCAGCATATGAGCCGCATACGTTGCAACATACCAGGTGCCCCATTGGTGGAACACTTCACCATGTTCAAACATGAAGCTAATTGCTTTAGGTGGTGGGTTGTTGAGAAGGTGAGAGTGAACCCACGAGGTGGTGACCTTAGTGGAATCCTTAGTAGAAGGGAATGTAAATGGATACACCAGCTCGACACAGTAAATAAAGGACTGAATGAATTAGAGGAGATCAACAGACAGGCATCACTGTTGAGAGTATGATCGTGTCCCTAGTTTAAGTAGTGACTGTGCCAGTTTGATTCTCTCAATTGTAGTAATTGAGTAAGGTTATAAGTGGTTAATCAATAGCAGGATTTATCAGACATTACACCTACTGAATATGCGTGTGATTACATGAATTGATTAATAATCATGTTAACCTACACCACATTATATTTTTGCTGTGAAGCATGGATTTATATTTCAAACTTAAACTGTGTTTCAGCTTCTGTGTAATTTTGGGGCTTGGCAACTAGACAACGAATGTTGGGGCGCTCTAAATTACTGTTAAATGCTTGTAATGTTTAAATTGTTAAATTGTTAAATGTGGTTTCATGTAATTTAATGTATATATTTTTTGTATTAACTATTGTTGGTGGATCTTAGAGACCATATATTTGTCCTCAGAACTTACTAGTATGAGCCCATACCAAGATGGCGGCCGCTATCTGAATGTGAATGATGCTATGTGATTTGGGTTTTATTGAAATTTGGGCCAACAGTCCTTGCAATTACGGGCGTATATAGAAACAATTGGGGCCAGTAATTAATATTAAGTACAGCATGTTGCCCGCGTGTCAATTTTTAACTTTTTCGAATTTTTGATTTGCGCCCAAAATCCGCTTCCAATATTTTTCACTTATGCACCACTGGACCTTGATGCAATTTCAAGTACTATGTAGCACCTACAACCGGGCTTATACACAGGAATGCCCCAGCGGCATGGTCTTTCGCGTCTCAATCACGTGAGTCCTTTTTCTCTCTCGACTTCCAGAAATGCGGAAGTTATACACAGCGCGAACAACAGCTGCTACCTAGCAGGAGGCTTACTTGGTTGCATAACGTGGAGTATACACATGGTAAGCACTGTCACTAGGTTTTGGCTGACATTGCAGCTATGATGCTGTGTTGAGTCGCCTAACGTTAACGTTGCCGTTCCTTCACAGACACGAGAGGTGGGACAATACTATGGCCACGCTCGATGGTGATGAGTAAGAGATGGATGAGGAGCATCTGATTGTATTCAAAAACACAGGTAATTCACCAAGATGCCTGCGTTCCTTTTTGTCATGGTGTTGACAGTGCATTGTAATAGAGGGAGGTTATAATAATGGCTCCTACCATTGTTATGTTTATACAGGGTTTTACTACGCAGATTCTGGCTTGATCCAGTAAATTTGTCTCTCCTTGTGAATTGAGGGATAGGGACACCCTGAACACGAAAAGGTATGGTTTATACAGTCACTCCATACAATATCCTATTAGTATCACCCATGGGGAAGGACACTGATAGACATAATTATATCCCCTACAGTGGTATACTCATTATGGAAATATCATCCCATCGACTACACATTCGGATTCAATAATTCTTGGAAGAAGTCATTCCTCTCAACACCGTTCTGGTAAATATCAATATTGAGTTCCTAGCCTGATTTATGGACTTTGTGTATTGAGAACTAGTTCTATATATACATGCTTTTAATATTTATTATTGTAGGATTGAAGAAAACTTCTTGGGAGCGTGGGAATAATCGCCACCCCATTCTTCAGAAAGGGTAAGCCACTTAGAAATGGGTAGGGCTTGACTTCTACAGTAGTTGCGGCAGCACTTATAGAATCCCTGTTTTTGTTTTAGGGTCATCTATTACCTTTGGTTGCCTCGTTATATCTTTGTCCTGATGAAGACTCGCATGGCCAAGGCTTAACTGACCAACAGGCCGTACAGACGAGTCGAAACATCGACGCCCTTAGTATCAAATACCTGGACCATTTTGTCTCTGTATATTGATGTGCAGACCTTATTGTTGACACTGAGTAGTCATGAATATTAAAAGATAAACATTTGAGCCAATTTGTTTCTGATTGTGGCCAGGTTGTGCACTACGATTAATTAAGTTCTTCATGTGGTATATATAAAAACAGTTACGATTATTTTATGTCACAAATATTTTCTGTGAATTCCTTTTCTGTCTTAATCTTTCACACACCTTTTCACCCAGAGCTTTTCTATCTGCACGCTCGTATTGGGGCAACCATTGCTATTTATAAAAACAAAAAAAACATTTTTTTTTTTAAATGAGCAATATGCTGACCTGGTAATATTAAATATTACTTTTATTTTGAATATATTTGATCTTTTGCTGCTGCTTTTTTTCCAAATGCGTTCGAAGTTCTCATGTCTTGTAGAGTGAGATACATTTATTGTGTTGAGCTGATCTGTAATGACAAGGTCTTGATTGGAAAATTTACTGATTAATTCAGGGATAAATGAAAATATAGAGGTCTTGGACCATTTTTTCTGTATAATTTTTTTCTGTATTGTGGTATTTGGGAGCACATGGATCTTAGGAACCATCTCGCTGTCTCCCAAGGATACTAGAGTCAGCCCTGCCCACTCACCCCCTTTGTCTAAGGGCAGCTCCTCCCCGAGCACTACACTCGCCACCCCTGGGGGTTTTCCTCCAGTGGGAGGGTGCGCTCTCTTTGGACACTTGGGGTCTCCTTTATAGTGTCAAACTTCGCAGCACTCGTAGCACCAGACAATTCTGTGCTCCCAACTACGGTCAGGATAAGTGGGTTTTTGGTGGACAGACTTGGCAGGGGGACCTGACTCATTCCCTTGCGAGCTATTTTGGGGGCCTCTGTAGAACTCCTTCTTTTTATCTCCTCCTCTTTCTTCTGGGAAGAACCCTGTCCAGCTTTTTGGGAGTCTTCCCCAGATCCCTTAGAAGACACTCTGGCACTAGCCCAGGTGTCGGCCTCCTCTGCAAGCTTCCTAGGGCCAGTCAGCTTGCTGTCCACCAGGTGTTGGCGCAGCTCCGGAAAAATTTTCTCGAGGAGGTGCTCCTTTAAGGACAGGTTGAACAACCCCTCGTAATCAGTAACCTCACTGCCCTGCACCCAGCACTTTAATGCCTTTTGAGCGTAGTCCAAAGAATCCACCCAGTTTTGCGTGGGAAGCTTGTGGCTGTTCTGGAATTTCTGTCGGTACTTTTCAGGGGTCAGCCCAAACTTCCTGACTAAGGCAATCTTCATTGTGGGGTAATTGGTCTGTTCCTCCTGTACTAGCGCTAGAAGGGCATCCCTCCCAGCTGGAGGCATGTACTTATACAGGCCACCCCCCCTAATGACTTTCAGGAACCCCATGGGCTCTCAACGAGACCTCATAGGCGGCCAACCACTTGCCAATGTCGTCCCCTATGCTAAAACTAGCGATTACATCCTTGGGCAGGTAGAGTCTAGGCTCCCTGGTAACTTCCTTAGGTACGATGTCACAAATGGGATTACAGGGGCTCCCTATCTGTAGGGCTTTAAGATCCAGTTCCCTTAAAGTAAGCTCATGGATAAACCTCCTCTCCTTCCTCTCCTTTTCCAACCATGCTAGCTCCAATTTAAGTTGTCTCTTCTCCCTCCTGTCTGCTAATTCTACTGAGGACAGGCTCCTTCCAGACACACTACTGCCCGCCCTAGAAGGTGTCCCAGGCCCTGGTAACAGGTTGCCGCCTTCAGGTTGGTACAGTAGGTCTAATTCCGCTGTGATGTTATGCTCCATCCCTTCCTCATCCCTCACCCCATCCGGGTGAGCTGCTACCCATGCTCTTAAGCTGGTTTGAAGTTCTGATTTCTTCGCACCACGCTTAAAGAACACCCCTTTTCCTGGCAAAATTCTTTCAGATGCTCCACTGAGTAAGTTTCCATCTCAGCCAGCTCAAACTCCACCATGCCAGATGGGCCCTCAGACATTTGCATGGGATGCTTGATAGAAAGGCGTTAAATTGGAACTACCTACAACCACCACCTCAAGAAGGATTATGGAAAAAACAAAAATGCCAATTAAAGAGACTAAACCTTTGAAGACAAAATTATCAGACAGAGAAAGAACAATTAGGTGTAAGGTGCGTGGTGCACACTAATTTGCTGTAGGGTGTACGCAAGCATAGATCCGATCCCACCACTGAGCACCAATATGTTGAAACCGGATCCTCCAGCCCTCCTAAAGGTAGCATGGCACTGGGTGGAAAGGCTAAATCTGGAAGGCAATTGTGACGTGCTTGCATCATACACACTACAACACCCCAGTGCAGACCCACAAAAAAATGACACCACGCCGTCTTAGTTAAATAGAATACAGAATAGCTTTATCTGTTTATATTGTGAAGGACGAGTCGAGGATTTCAATATTCAGTAAATTGTTCTTGGTCATTCCTACCAAAGATTAAATACAATATCTGGTCAGTACATCATATCACTTATGGCAGACCAAACGCCCAAATCTTAAATACATTCAGTTTGAGCTACAGCAGACAATATACTCTGAATGGTTTAACTGTAACTGGTTGTCATTTCTCTGATCAAGTAGGTACACTGACTAATATCATAACAAATATGTGCAACTGTTAAACATAAAAGATTAATGACATTCCATTTCAGCAGGGTTTTCAATTCTTATCATTCTGAACTAATCTGGAGAAAACATTAATTCTAGAGTCACCAATAGGTTGAATTAGAGTGCACTGTCTCTTTTATCCCCTGGGAAAGAAATATGCTTAGCTGGATCTAATTCCGGGGGAGTTTGAGGTCTGAGATCCACTCCCACAAATCGAGTTAGTCACATAAAGAACGAGTACATTTCTCTGGGCCTGGTTCCTGTCACATCCCCCGTTCCTTGGCAGACCCTCTCCCTGCAGAGTTCCACTCTTTCCTTCCCCACCCTTCGCTGTGGGGTTCCCAAATTACCTTGGCGCCCGACCGGCACTTTATTCAAATTTACCGGGGATCAAGCCGGCGGCCCGGTCTTCCCCATACCTCCCGCTTGGGTCTTAACACACTACCCAAAGTGGAGCTGGGACTGTGACCGGACCGCGTTGTAACTCCTCTGTGGCCTCGCAGCTGACAGGCCACACTCCGCGCACACTCCTGATCCTCCGGGGAGTCAGCCGCGGGACAGCCTGTCACCGCTGACGGACTGCCCTACTTCCGCCTCAGAAGAGCTCCATCTTGACAAGGAGAGGCAAAGCGCTGGGCGGGAGTCTGGTTGCCAAGCGACCCCGCCCAGTGTCTCTCCCCGGCTGGCGCTGCTCCACCTCACCTCACGCCTTGAGCGGGAATCGCTCAAACACGCTACCTTGGCGACACAAAAGCTCAGGAAGGGCATGAAGAGAGGGGAAAATATGAGAGCTCTGCCCGATACACTGGAGACAGAGCTGGAGACCTGCAACATCAGGTAGTACAGCACCACTCCGATAAGGCAAATCGGCCAGTCAGAGCAAGTTTTATGACTCTGGGTTATTTCTGGGGTATTAATCAAGGTTCCTGCTTCCACTTTGCAAAATCATCCAACAGCACCACCCTCAGAGGTCCCTAGGGTAGGGCCAGGTCACTCTCACCGGTTGGTTGTGTGGTTTGGTCCTTTTTATCTGGTGGTCACCCAGGAATGGTATTCTCTCCTTCTCCTCCAGCAGGGCCAGAACAGCAGAAAGGAGGGCAGCACCCACTACTAACTAGCAGCCCCTAAGAGCAATCAAGTCAGCCTGAGTCACAATCCCCATACTCTGTAGTCTGCACTCCAGCCAGTCCAGTCATGACAAAATGGCCGCCCTGTGTCCTCCCTTATATAGTCTAGGCCTAGGTCACTAGAGTGGACTGGAAGGTTCTGGAACCCTCTAATGTAATCCTATGGGCCAGAGCTCTGAGGTAATTTCTAGCAGGAGTCCATCTTAGGTACTCATTCTGCCCACCATTTTAGGAAGGCGCACCTGTGCCACAGCACTGATTAGCAGTGGTGTGGCACTCGGAGTCCTAAGGCCACACAAAAAGGTTTGGCGGAAAAAATAATGGGAGGCAGAAAAGGACAAAAATAAGGGGAGACCATCCAAAAAGCTGACAGGTCTAACAGTTACCTAAACCGGTGCGCGAGAGCAATAAGCAATTTACCACTATTGTATCTATCGCGATGACAATTCCAACAGTGCCTCTGTTATGTCACATGCGTCAAACTGCGCAAAATTGTGCCTGTAAGACCACAAGCTGGAGAGAGTGTGGCCAAACGGCTAGGGCGGTCGACCTCGGCAGCTGGGGAACCAGGTTTGAGTCTCAGCAGGGACGCTCAACATTCTGTCATTCTGCGCAAATCACTTAATCTCCCGGTGCCGAACAAAAATTAATGCGTCTGCCTGTAATGTAACTGGTGCTTATGTAAAGCGCTCTGATACCTTCAGGTCTGGTTCGCACTATATCAAACTCTGGGGAAAAAATATATATCATTTTTAAAAATGTTATCTAATGTAATATATAGTTTTAAAAAAATGTATCACTGTATAGAATTTTATAGAACCACATGGGTACTTCATAAGAGACAAGTGTATTTGGAACGTGAATAGCGACTCCTTTCAGAAAAAAACACGAAAATATCATTCTTATTGGCATGAAATATATTGCAGGCTTTGAATTACTATAACATGAAGACATAGTTTAAAAACACAAGTAGGACTAATATAAAAATTAACAAGCATTGGCAAAGCCAATAGGTCTCGCCTTTGAGACTATTGCCTCTGGCTTTTCCTTTTGTTCTTGTGGATTGGAGTTATTTGGTGTGGAGGGAAATGATGTGGTGTGGGGTGAAATTATGTGGGTTGAAATTGTGTGGCATGTAATTGTTGCATTAAGTGGAATTTTGTGGAGTGAAATTATTTGTTTGGTATAGAGTGAAATTATGTGGACTGTAAATATGGGGCATGGAGTGCAATGATATGGAGTGGTATTGAGGAGTGGCATGGATTTGAATTATGTAGTGTGGTGTGTAGTGCAACTATGTGTTGTGGAGTAGAAATATGTTTTGGTGTTTAATTATGTGATGTGGAGTGGAATTATGTGGCGTTGTGTTGTGTGGTGTGTATTTATGCAGAGTGTTGCTATGTGGTGTGGATTGGATTTATGTGAAGTCTAATTATGTGGTGTGGACTGGAGTGAAATTATGTGGAGTTGAATCATATGGTGTACTTATGTTGCATGGTGTGAAATTGTGTGAAATTATGTGACATGGTTTGGAGTGGAATTATGTGACATGGTGCGTGATTGAATTTTGTGGATTTTAATTATGTGTTTTGGCTCTGAGTGGATATACGTGAAGTGCCAATGTGTAGCATGGAGTGTAACTATGTGTAGTGGAATTATCTGGAGTTGAATTGTACTGTGTGGAGTGTAATTATGTGGAGTGGAGTGGAACTATGTTGTGTGGAGTGGTATTGTATGAAGTGGAATTATGTGGCATGGAGTGGAATGGTTTAGAACTGAATTGTGAGATGTTGAAATGTGTTGTGTGTAGTGGAGTTATGCAGTGTGAATTTGTGTGTTGTGGTATTGCGTGGCACTTAACTGTGTAACGTTGCGTTGAATTATGCAGAGTTGAATTATGTGGAATGTAATTGTGAGGCATGGAGTGGGGTTGAATTAAGTGTAGTGGCATTGTTTGGCATGGAGTGGGATTATGTGGAGTAGACTGGCGGTGGAAGAAGAAGAAAGAGGGGCGTGGCAGAAGGGGATGGATGCAAATGCATGTTTCCCAGAAAGCTCGCCAGTGTAGAGGTTGTGGCATAATGGCCAAAGCTACCAAATTTGAAGCTGGGAAAACAGGTTTGAGTCTCTGCGCTGGCTCAACATCCTGTGACTCTGGGCGAATCACATAATCTCCCCATGACCTTCACAAAATGTATGTGTCCTTGTGTAGAGTGATCCTATACTTTTGGGTTGAGTATGCGCTATATAAAAGCTGAAGCAAAAGTCAACTGATAGGACAAAGGCATCTGGTCTTCCGGCTCATGTATTGTAATGGGTGGGGGCACAGCAATGAGAAGGAGGGAGGGGGATCATCCACTAAGATGAAACAGATGACAGAGCCAGCTGTGAAAGATGCACTCTGAAGAGTGGCTGAACAAAAAGAAACAAATAGCTCCCAAAATCACGAATCAGTGTTAGGATACAAATACTAGGGCAATGCTCTAGGGGATGGTCACATGCGAGGAGAGGACAGTACAGACCGTAGAGCTGGCCAGAAGGAAGCAAGCAATTGAGAGAGGATTTGAAATCCTCCAATGGTAAGTAATGGGATGGCTGCAAGCCATTACCAGTAAACAAAATATCTTGAAGAGACAAAGCATTTGCTGTCTATGCGAGACCTAAAAAGCTAAGCCTGACTCCTTCTAGTGGTCAGCTGTGAACGGACTCCAAAGGGTGCTCATATTGCATTGTGCCCTGTCTACACGTTCAAGCCCCTAACCCAGCTCTCCAGGAAGGCCTACATGTTGCAGCAATTATCATGATGAATTCTTTAAACATACATAAAGTAGGCTTTATCCAAGAATATTGCCCTCTTACCACATACTACTGGCAGTTGGTGTATCATTCCGCCTCCTGAGAAGTCTGCATTGCAATGCATGAGGGGACTATTTCACATCTCAAACATACACACTGAAGCATCACACATTATGTTTTTTGTCTCCGACGCATTCAGTGTACACTAAAGCACTCTTTTATGTTTTGATTTTTAACTCAGCGGGCTTTTAAAAAATGTTATTCAAGACCTTAAATGCAAGCCAGACCTATTGACTTTGTCAATGCTTGTTTTACACACAAGTCATACTGTTCTGAACTGTGCATAACCCTCGCACTGCTACGAGTGCTTGAAGAGTTTATGAGAAGGGTTCGCACTATCAGCTAGCTGCCAATACTCTGCAAATATTTGAAGAATGGGGGAGTCAGGTCCTGGGACGTGGGGCTAGCTGGACCATTAATATAACTTAGCACACAGATTGCCAGCCACACACTTACTTAAATCCTCTATTTTTGAGGGAACAAACCATAAGAGACTTCCTGGTTCGTACGGGTATATCACTCAAACCCTTTTATTATTTATTTGTTTTTTGTCTTTTCTTAAGTATTGATGTATGAAAGGGACACCTTATCGTTTTGTACACCTTATTTACAATTATTTACAATTCGCGATTATTTACAACACAAACACATACACATAACTAGTTGTATTATACAAAGTGAATTGCTCTGATATATATACACTCAAATATTCATACTACGAAGAAAAAATCATCCGTAATTCCATAAAGACCAGAGTCAAAAGTATAAACTTGATGACAATCATAACTCAATGAACTACAGTTGAATGTAGGCAGTTCAAAAAAGGAAAAATAGACTTCAAATTAATTCATTCAGTCCATTCAACCAATAAATGGCTAATCTTTTTACGTAAAAACTTTTGACATTGCTGAGCCCCTGGTGCGCACGCGGTGTATGTTTGAGGCTAATTCGCTGACGTCAGACATGGCATCTACTAAGTACTGTTTTGCTCGTCCCATGTGCTTGGCTTGAGATAAAAAAACTTTGCAAACAAGTACAGATCCCGGAGCTATTTTGAGACCGACAGGTCTGTGCCAGTGCTGAGGCTGGCCCGTGCCAGCGCCAAGGCAGGACCATGCCAGCGCCGAGGGAGGCCCATGCCAGTGCTTAGTGCCAATATCGGCCCAGACCCAGACCTTTCTTCATACAACATACCCCTCCACCAATAACCGACACGACACAAGTTGATGGAGAAAGTTGTTGCAGCTTTATTAGCACATACATTATGCCAACATGTTGGGGTATCTTATGGGCGATCCAAGAGCAGGCTGCCCCTCGCGACCCGCCCACCTGATGAGCCATAACCCCCCGGGGTGTTAACCACGGGGGCGTTGTCAGTTTTGAGGGAAGGTCTAACCCCTCCCCTCGGCGGACCTCTATTCCGCCCCTTGCTCATGCCCCCCCCCCTCGGGGGGCGGAGCGTTGTGGCAACCCCCGGTTGCTCAGGTCTACAACCGCCCAAAGGACTAACGGGGCGCCGTCGGTCCTCCAGGATCCATCACAGCGTGGATCTCCCTGGAGGATAATTCTGCTCTCGCACCCACCAGTGCTCCTGTAGAGGGTACCCCTCTGTACCTTTCTGCATTGGATCGCCCTGTAACTCTGCCAAGGCTCTGGGTGTGGCCGCCGCCGCCCCAGAGTCCCCCCACCAACTAGCTTCCTATTAGTACAACCTGATGCTCCTAGTGTCTTCCGCTATACCAACCAAAGATCGCCATATCAACTTCGGGTAAATGAACCCCGTCTACATCAAAGCACACAGTGCATTTGGCCAGTAGCAACCCAAGCCTGATGAAACAAGTTCTCCTCTGCTATTCTGTACAGCTGGCTGACCAGCAACCAACAAGCCTCTATCAGGTAAACGACACCACGAGCACTGGCCTGGTGTCCCCTGTCTAGCATATGGCCTCACACCCTTACTTAGACCTACTGGGGACATCTTCACCATCCAGGTCACGCCAGTCGGCTCACTCCCATGACGCCGACCCTACTGGAGGCTAACCAACTCCTCGCCTGTTCAGCCTCACTGGAAAGACACGTACTTTCAAACCCAAGGGAACCTAATTGTAGGACCCTCACCTCTCAACTATGCCTGCGAACTGCGTTCTGGTGTTGGCTTAAAACACTGTGTAGAGGATCTCTTCATGTTTAACACTTGAACAAGACGTCCCCCTGTGCCTGGCCTTTGATGGACCCTTTGAAGCTTGTAACAAGCAGCCTATACAACTATATATACACAAGTAGTGCAACTAGATGAACTAATCCTTCCTCTTACTTCCTGGCATGTGCACACTGCTGGAGGAATCCTTAATTGGAACCTGAAAACAACTAATTAAATACTATCTAGGTGAAAGCTCACCCAAGCACCTAGCCACGGGCCCCCCATTGCGTGTCAACCCCTGTTGATTTTTGCTGCTAAAATTGCCTGCCCATTTCTGGACCCTTCATGTAAAACCAGCCTCAACCAATCGCTTACATGGCCCGACATGTGTCAACCTTTGTCCCATGAACTAACAAGTTAGAGGCTTACTGTAACAGCCTTATTCATACATTCTGTCCATCAACTGTGTTTTTTGCCATGATTCAAAGTGGAGGCATAGCCGAGCGGTCTTAGAGGGATCAGACTGGAGGAGGTATGTGAGTATGTGAGTGGCTAATGCAGGCCCTACACTCTGTGTAACCTGATAATGCACCCCCATAGTGCCAATGGGCCAGAGTAAATGAAACTGGCAGTGCTGTGGTACAACTAAGTGATTGTCTCAGCGTGGGCCAGGATGCAGCAGTTAATGTGCGGCTTGTGCAGGCCCAACTAATCTGCCGGGCTGTCTAGTTAGTTCGGGTAATGTACTGAATATTGCCTGGTGTATTGCCACCTGTCAAAAGCCTCCCTGTAATTTACAAAAGGAGCACTATACTTACAACAGTCAAAGCTGCTTCTTTGCCCAAGGTAAGGAAGCCTCAGTTAAAGCTTTCTTGCATAGCCAGCCACGAGCTAGCCACCCTTTTCAGGGCTACACGCGTAAGACCGTTATGTGTGACATTTCCATGATTTCAGTGCATGAAGAGAGACATTGGAAGACTAAGAAAGACACATTCTTGCTAGCACACAACATTGAAGTTGATGGAGACCCAATGTCAGAAATACGCCCATCTGACCCACAAGGTTCTGGGCAGACCACGGATATAAGGCTGCTTTAGTCAGACATTCCCTTGCTGGAGTGTGCATGTGTGAGACAGTGACCTATGCACGAAACATTGGACGTAAAATTGCCTGGACTTGAAAGAGACTGAGTAGCTCCGATGGGACAGAGTATCACACAATTACACAGTCAGTCAGAACTGCCTGGCCCCGTGAGACCTGGGATTTTAAGAAGTCCTCCATGTACCCCACAATGAGGACCCGACCGATCTTCAACCATATTACCCATGAGGGTACTTGTCCAGTCACCTAGGAGCTGTGGCCCGACAGGAAAGTAAAACTTGGTAGCTCTTTGGTCATAGCCTAATGTTGTTAAACAATAACTGTGGGTATCGTGGAAGAAAACAACATTCCACCCTTCTGAATTAATCAGACTGTACCAAGGGAGTAATTCCAACATGGGTTTTCCAATGTGCCACAGGTATCAAGCACCCACCAGTCCCTCAGTGGATGGGGCCTCTGTTGACCAACAGCTAATAAATATTAGAGAGCAAATGGCACAGCAATCCATTAATGCACAAGAGATGCCCAAATGATCCAGTTGTTTAGTTGAAAATACATTCCCAATTCTCTGTCCCATGAAATGCATGATCAGTCCTTGTTATGCCGCTGCACCCAGAGAGAGCACCTCAATTCTTGCGCCGTAAAACACATTGCCCAGACTCAACAGTAAGCGGGAACATCCAATTACTGCACCAGGCTACCTAATATGTCCCCGGCTTCCAGTGAACTACCAATTTATTACTTTCATGTGTAATTAGGCGCGTTCCCCCATGGATATTAATGACAACTGGGGAGAACCTGGGAGTCCCAGACCCTAGCACACTGCCCCAGTGTGCTATGATCCTTATACCTGTTGATAATTCATGTAGCCCCCCTGTGGGTAGGGATGTTCTCCAGCGCGGTTCCTGCATTGGAGACAGAAAACATTGATCAAAAGCACACCCCTCCCATCCACAATCCGCATTCTCAGCAATGAGACATGGCCCTCAATGCCTCACACGCTACCCAGGCCGGTTGGAAGTTACGAGCACTAATTTGTCTGCATTACCTGCACACTTCCAAAATTGAAGTTGTCATCTCTATTATTTGAAGGGAGACCTTTCAGTAACGAGATAATTTTCTCCTTGACTTTGGAGGTGTCTTCCCAAGAAAAGACGCCTTGAGAGTGTGCCCAATATGGCCGTGTAGACCTATAACCTAGTGTGGTCCTCTATAGACGCATGCACTAGTCACCAATCTCTGGTAACACACTTTGCTACCTTTCTAGTCAGTTGTGTTCCGGCGCTAGCACGTGTTGCACCAATGCATCATACGTTGTTCTTACGTCTGACTGTCTGCCAAGAATGTACAATTGTACCACACTCGTACTACTTAAGCCATATAAATCAGCACACCTGACCCATTCTCTTCCTGCAGTGCCCAGATTAGACCTCTTCTACTATTCTCTCATGTAGTCACCTTGCTACGCGCAACTTCGCATTTTCTTAATAATGAGATCACCTATGGTAGTGTCAGTTCTGTCCCCCTGTTAAGTGTTCTGACCCATCTGGCCAAGGCTGTGCTAACTGACGCCATCAGCATGGAGCTGCAGAGACCTGCAAACCAGGTTCCTATCCCCTCTGTAATAATAAACAGTCTAATCGGTGGCAAGCATCTAATTGAATCATAGATCCGTCATTAATTCTTTACAGATGGGATAAATCTATGTTTGCTCCCCACGAGTTCCACTTCAAGATGTAAAGAATTCATGTACTAATAACATTATGCAAAGCAAATACATCCTTGTGGTCCCAGGCTGTTGTGGGTTAACTTTAGATTCCTTGATAGCAATATTACCATCGCCTCAGCACAACATACCAGAAATGATGGATGAAGGCACAAATCCGGCAACACCCATCGTACACTCTTAAACTGATCAATGATGATACTAACCATCAGATATTAACAGATCGAATTCAAAGTTGAGCTATCTACATTGCATGGCTGTATGTGATATTGAGTAACTTCTAACTTGTCCCCCTACATTACTTCCAGCAACACGTCGTCCTCACGGGCCTTCCAAACTGACCTCAAAGTTATTCTCCTATGAAGACACGTCTAACTTTACTTCATGCCCTCTCCAATATCTAAATGCAGACCTTTCAATCATGACATTAAATTTCACTTGACTATGGAAGTGTCTGCCCAGTGTGTTCATGTTGTTGAAAGTCTATCATTTATTGCAGTATAATCTTACTACCTGTGCTTGGTACACGTGTGCAACATGCCCATATACAATACTCCTGTAACACACTGTATGCCACCTTTGACTATGTGTTTGCTTCCGGTACTTGCACAAGTGCCACCGTCGCCGCATAGCGTTAGTTCATGTTTTAGACTGTCTGCCATGTGTCACTGTAATTAACCTCTACTTGACTTTCAGCGCTTAGTTACCAGTACCCCAGTCACATTATCCCCTTTGTGATGTAGGTTGGTAACTCCTGTAATGTATTTCTCCAATCTCAACTCGACAGGAGCAACGATGGTATATCAACTCAACCTTTAGGTCAGCTCCCTGATTTACTCCAAATTTAAAACACAACTCTCCTACCTCTATCTAGGAAGCTGGAAAGAGAGCTCCCTGGGATGGGAAAGTGTTGACCTTAGGTGGAAAATAGCTCAACATGTGTAACTATGGATGTAAATTACAAACCCAACTGGAGCATGGATGTTGCATCAACTCAGCCTATAGTTATGCTCCCTAATTTGCTCCAGACCTAAAACCCGACTCTCTTACCTCCATCTTGCCACGTCGCAGTTGAGGAATAAAGTAAGACCAATTCACCCATCAGTAACTCATCCTTGGATAGCCACCTAGGCTACCTGATCTAAGCCGTGGGTGTACCACCTTAGCTATCCATAATAAATCCACTAAATATGTACTACTAATTGAGGTAGTACCAGAGATGTTCCAAATTCCATTACTGTTAATTATTATTTAGAGTACTTCGGTCATTCACGAATATACCCAAAAGTGTCAGAGCATAGGACTATCTAACCAGATAAGTTGCCTGAGATAACTGATACAGGAAAGGAACAAGCAAAATTAGCAAGCCGTGGAGTTGAAGCAACACCGGCAGAAGGCACACAATCTCAAGTGCAGCAAGTACAGACTGTACAAGCTAAAGTAAGAATAAATATGACTACATTTTAAAAGGCAAAAGAACTTCCTGGGGAGGAAACCTGCAGCCAGTATCCATTAAAACCGGCCCACTGCCCGCAGTGGGACAAACCAAATTACTCTGCGCTTTTGTCGTGATGTGTGATCCTACACTCATCTGGATGAAGTCCTGCAGTAATAGAAATTGAAAGCAATCAATACCTTTTAACCGTTATCCAAGCGTAACACCTATAGTTCATAAGCGCACCGACGCCTACATGTCGACATCGCGCTACTTAATTGCATAACAGCAAAAATGCTAAAGAGAACCCACCGGACCACCAGGATCGCGACGCCTAAGAATCCCCCTTCCCCTCCGCGCTGGTAACGTGGGGGGGGGGGTGAGCACGCACGGGGGGGAAGTGAGCACGCACGTGGGGGGTGAGCACGCGCGAAGCAAAGACTGGCCCCTGGCAAGCAAAACTGGCCTTCGGCAAATAATTAGCCTAAAAAAAGTCCAGCGTGGGCCCCCACCACGAGGACAGGGACCCGCGAGGCCGCGGAGCAAAGAGCGAGCACAAGGCAGGAGGAAAGACACTCTTTGGGCCCCGACTGCAGACGCCGCCCCTTCCCTCCCGGCACGGGACAGAGGGATTAGCAAGGGGGCCGAGCCCGACCACCCCCGTGACCCGCCGCCCGCCCCAGGAAGAAGAGGAGGCCTAGGGCCGGCGCGTGCAAGATAGCAGCACGGAAGGTAGGAGAAAGATCGCGGAGGCTCGCCGCCGACCCAAAACTGCCCCAGAGTTAATGCCTGATGGAAAAGTGAGGCTGCGTGCGAAATAACAGTCGCACACGAGAGGGGGGAGAACGTAACGGAACCATCGGTGAGGGGGGGCCTCCCGCCCGCCAACTCACAAGGGCCCCAGGAATCCCCGGCCCCTTCCCCCACACGAAGAACAAAATTCCGCTGCACCAGCAGCCTACCTCGCATCCCTATCAGCACACCAATCCCTCCCCCCCCCAACAAGAGCAGCTACGCAGCGCAGCAGGGTGACACACGACATATGTGAGCCCCCCACCCACCGACCCTGCAGAACGGACCCCCGCGCACTCCACTTCGAAACCAACCACCTTTAACCCTGCCACGAACCCCCAAAGTCCCTTCTCACCTCATGCGAAAAAAAAAGAAAAAAAAAACAGCAATGGGCAGCACCCGTCCGAGGTCAGGGCAGGGGAGGGCGAGGGTAACGTGAGCAGCAGCCAGGGACAAAGAGGGCGCTAGACCCTCGCCCCCAGGACTATATAGCCCTACAACCCCTCCCCCCCAAGACCGGAAGTGACATCACAGGAGGACCACTGGTCCCCCCAACCACTAGACCGCTCAGGGTCTGTGCCATCCTATGGCACTAAGGGTGGCCGCCCTCGTAGGTGGCCACCTTTGGTGTCCCGGGGCAGCCTATCAGGATCGGTTGTGCACAGTAAAACAGACAGGGGTGTAAAGGAGAAAGCCCTTGCAGAGGGATCTGCTGAAAGAGAGAGGAAGCTGGGTTAAAACAGTGAGAGGGGCGGGAGCAAAGACAACACGAGTAGCGCTCAAGAGGCAGGGGCAGATCAAAGACGAGCTTTTCACCAATAAAATGAAAGGAATTTCGAAAGGCACATTAAACAACAAATGGAAAGTGGTGGGATTGGTTTAACCCCACAGAGAGATTACTGCATGCCTCACAGATCAGCGCATGCAGATCATCAGCTTGACCTAATAAAAAGGTATAAAGCATGGAAAGAAAAACCATTGGCTAAGAAAAACATTGGCACACCATCCATGACAGGGAAATGCACTACTGCTTAGGTGGGTGCACATGTGATGTGGTAAAACGCTGTTGTTCACAATATGAGACAGTCAAGGGCTGGAATGGGCTGACTCATTGCCTCGTGATGTTTTCTCTGGTGGGTGCAAGCACAAAGTGAAAGCCAGTCAGACTGACCAGTAGATCGAGAGGGTTGAGCCAAAGTCCTAGATCTGCATGTCTATTGTATATATATTTTATATCCAGAGTTTATAGAGGAGTTTTTTAATGACATGAGGCTGACGAACAGCTAAAGCTGTCTCTATTCCGGAATTAAATAATGTTTTATGTGTCTATGTGTATATAACATAATCATAATCTTAACCACCTGGAATTACTCAGGACATCATTCCATTTTGTCTTATTTATCTTTGGATTTTTAAGTGAATGACATTCAATGTAGGAGTTTTTAAGACTAATGCATGTCTGTGTTTTTGCATACATGGAATGCTGTCCTGAGTAATTCCCAGTGGTTAAGATTGAGTCAAACTCTCATGCAGACACTTTATGGGCATCCTGATTTCAGTACTTTAGAACAGAGGTAACATTAATATTTCTTTCAGGTAGCAGACACCCTGGTGAGAAGGTCTGTTTCTTCTTTAGAACACTGTCCCTCCTACAGCTTCACAGCACAGTAGACTCCCCAGGCCCCAAACCTCTCCCCATCAACTCTCCCTTCACTTTCACCCAGAGACACATCAGGGTTTGCATTAACCATTCAGGGGAGTGTTGTGTACTTCCTAAAAACTCATAGGATCTGCGTGTTTAGACAAAATAAACTACGGGATTGGTGTCCAGCCTGAGTCCAGACACCCACAAAGGATATGTTAGCCTTTAGACCAGCTACCTCACAGCGCCACCATAAGCCCCCTAACCTTACCAAGGAGTGAATAGTTTCTGGCAGCTATCGAACATGACACCCCTTGATCCTTCAGGGATCGTGGAAACAGTGCAGAACTTTTCGCTCAGTCAACCGTGCTCACTTAGTCTCAGAGAGATAGACAGAATTAATGATGGGAACGTTTTCAATAAGTATTTATTGAACCAGCGTCATTTTTGTATAAAACATTCTTGCTGCGAGAATCATTCGAGAGAAACAGATGTTTAAGATTACAAGCACCAACAGGGTAAATAAAAGGTAGAATTCTACCATGGTGCTAAAAGACTGAATATATGCAGACATATGATACATGACAGCAATTAAGCACACTCCTACGATGCAAACCCTATATAAGTGTACCTACCATGTATGTGGGTGTATAGCCAAGAATCCCCCAGGAAAGAGCCAATCCGATTACCGGATGGGAGAGATCGAAGGACCCCGTCTTGGTCTCTAGATGGACAACCCACTAGGGATGGCAGACCGTTGCGTGTTGTAGCTTCTGCAGGCCAGGACCTCAGCGTCTAGTGTCAGCGTGTAAGCTTCTCCTCTGCCTATCTAGTGGTGGTATGGTTCTTTTATACCTTAAAGATAGACTCTGGGTTCCCTACACAATTGATATGTTGTGAGTACGAATATGTAAATGAGCCTAAATCAATACCTGCAATTATTCAAAGTAGTTCTTTCCGCCTACGATGAAGATGAGCATGACTTTTATACAGAGTATGTTAATCCTGTTATGCGCGTCATGTGCAGGGACTTTTCTAAGAATCCTCATGCTTAATAAATGAGGCTGGTTTCATGGAAACTGATCGACATTTATTTAGCACATAACTAGGTAAAAGGTCAGTGCTGGAACTGTTATGCAGAGCAAGGTAGGACACATTTAGGTAAAAGGTTGTGTAGCTGCCTAGAACAAGGTTGTTTTTTTACAAAACGTATGTGCACAGTCGGTACTATATATTCCAAAGCACAAGCCTATCGATCCCCATAAATCCTGTCCACTTCAAACTCTGTTCAGATGGCCTTTGAGATGTGAAGGACGGTGGCAGGGAGACCATCAAAGTCATATTCAGACACAGAGACTTGGTTGTCCGGCCCCCAGGACTTCAGATTAATGTCCCAGGAGGACCCCCCCCCCCCCCCCCCTCTTATTAGGTCTCGCTAAGCAATGCCTAAGCATTGCAGTGATATTCTAGTAACTGGTCCGAAAACTCTACCAAAACTGTGGATTAAACACAGTGCATGTGAGACAGGCTGATGTATGACGGTACAACGCAGTATAAAACACCGCAGACCATCACAACACAGGTTTTACAACACAAGTCGTTACCACGACTTGCGGTGTAGGGTGCTGGACTTAGGAATAGTAAGATTTACTATTCCAACACCAGCCTACTTACAGTAGGGAAGGTGCTGGAATAGGAAATCTACTATTCCTTAGCCTAGAGCGCTCTCCAGCGCAAGTCGTGGTAACGACTTGCGTTGTGAAACCTGCGTTGTAATGGCACTGCGGTGTCATTACCGTGTTGTAAAGGATGTTCCCCGAGACAGGCGTGTGCACAAGCCAGCCACGTCACACCACCATTTGTCTGTGCCTCGCATCAGACTTCAAAGGCTGCCGCTCCCCCAATCAGACTTCAAAGGCTGCCGCTCCCCCGTCCCTCGCATCAGAATTCAAAGGAATGCGCTCCTGCTCAGCACCCCCCACAGCAATGCCGAGAGCTTGTTTCTGGACGAAAGTGAAAGTCTACCGTGCTTGTTTACAGTAGCCTAGCTCCTCAAATGCTGTTGCTGTGTTGCCATCTCTCTAGGGACACAGCTTGAAAACACTCGACTTGCTAGCTGCAATGCTACATCCGCTATGCTTTGCCTCTAGACACGTTGATCCCTCGCAGACTGTGCTGACTTTGTCCCTCCTGATTCTGAAACTGACTAACGTAGTCACCACGCAGTCACCACTTCTCTCTGTCTTATGATGTCTGCCCTGCCACCATTAACTTCGGACCCTCGCCCTCACACCCTCACCCACACTCACACACTCTCACTCACCCTCACACCCTCACCCCCCTCACCCACACAACCCTCTCACCCTCACTCACCCTCACCCCCCTCACACCCCCACACACCCTCACCCTCACAACCCTCTCACTCTCGCCCCCACAGCCCCACACCCCCTCACCCCCTCACCCTCACACATCCCACCCTCACACACCCTCATCCTCACCCCCTCACCCTCACACACCTCCTCACCCTCACCCCCTCACACACCCTCAATCTCACACCCCCTCACCCTCACACCCTCACCCTCACACCCCCTCATCCTCCTCCTCACCCTCATTCACCCTCACACCCTCTCACCCTCAAACACCCTCACACACCCTCACACACCCTCACTCACCTTCACACCCTCACATACCCTCACACACACTCACTCACCCTCACACCCTCACCCACCCTCACACCCCCTCACTCACCCTCACCCCCTCACACCCCCACACACGCTCACATCCATTCACCCTCACACCCACTCACCCTCACCCTCACACACCTCCTCACCCTCACACCCCCTCATGCACCGTCACTTACCCTCACCCACCCTCACACACCCTCACTCACCCTCACTCACCCTTACCCCCTCACCCTAACAACCCTCTCATCCTCACTCGCCCTCACCCACTCTCACCCACTCTCACCCCCTCATACCCACTCACCCCCTCACCCTCACACCCTCACACCCTCACACACCCTCACACACCATCACTCACCCTCACCCTCCCTCACACACCCTCATTCACCCTCACAACCCCACACACCCTCACACCCCCTCACACACCCTCACTCACACTCACACCCTCTCACCCTCACATACCCTAACACACCCTCACTCACCCTCACACCCCCTCACTCACCCTCACCCCCTCACACCCCTACACCCCCTCACACCCCCTCACCCTCACACCCACTCACCCTCACCCCCTCACCCTCACCCACCCTCACACCCTCACTCACCCTCACTCACCCTCATCCCCTCACCCTCACCCACCCTCACGCCCTCACTCACCCTCATCCTCACAACCCTCTCACCCTCACTCACCCTCACCCCCCTCACCCTCACCCCCTCACCCTCACACCCTCACACACCATCACTCACCCATACCCACCCTCACACCCCCTCACTCACCCTCACTCACCCTCACCCCCTCACCCTCACAACCCTCTCACCCTCACCCCCTCACCCCCCACACCCTCACCCTCACACCCCCTCACCCTCACACCCCCTCACCCTCAAACCCTCACCCTCACACCCCCACACCCTCACACTGTCAAGCATAGCATAACAAATCAAAGTATAGGATAGCAAAACATAGTATAGCATAACAAAACATAGCATAGCAAAACAAAGCATAGCATACAGCATCACTCCACACCACGACAGCATCACTCAGGGGCACCACAACATCACTAAGCGCTACCACAGCATCACTGAAGCCACAGCATCACTCACTTGTTCGCCATCACAACATCACTCAGCGCCGCCACAGCATCAATCTGTGCAACCATTCAACAACACCTGGTTTACATATGTTCTATCAATGTTTCAAGCTTTATTACAAATGTAACAAAAAGATGTTAATATTTCACTTCTGTTCTTGGATTTTCGTCACAATAAAATACACTGAACGTAAGCGTCACAAAAGTTATTTACAAAACTTTAAGTTAGTGCCATTATAAATTACAATAACTTTCATTTAAGTATTAATTATTGAAAAAAAAAAAAAGCCATTGTTATTTGTAATATCAATACATGTAAGTCACGTAAATACAACACATATTGTATTACAAATGCTATAGGTGTCACATTTGCGAAAGTTATAACTATTGGCATTGTAAATGACAAAGCTATTAATTTCGCTATTTTCAAAAACAAAACATAAATAAAAAATGTGTCATTTACAATACCAATAGCTCAAACTTTCCTAATGCGAGACCTATTGCATTGCAAATGCTTGTTTGTACAAAGGGGCAGGAAACCTGCTTTGGGCCTCAGACTGGGCAGAGAAGACAGCCTGCTTCACAGGGCTGCGAATACCAGTGGGGCTGCAGGTGCAGTCGCCCTGGTGCCCAGTGGAGTGAGGGTACAACCAAACCCCAATTAGGTTGTTTTTCTCTTTTACTAAACGTTCCCTGCTTGTATTGGGGCACACTGTCCTCTTTCTGTGCCCGTGTTGGTTTGGGCTTCGGACTAATGGCTCAAGGGCGGGGAAACTAAAAAGGCACCTTGGCTGGGCCTCTGAGAGATGACAAAGAGGGGGATGTGGCAAAACAGGCGCTCTTGTTTTTAACAAAAGGCAGAGGAGACTGTACAGTTTGCAAGGGAGTAGCTATCATTGGCAAAGTAGGTGCAATGGTACTAGTTCCAAGAGGTGTGAGTGGCTCACTGAATCACAGTTATGACTTTCTTTACCAAAGTGGCATGGGGGCTCATTTTCCATGTTAACATTAGCGCAGAGGGAACCCTTGCTGCAAAGAGGAGGGCAACGCCAAGGAGTTATTTTTTTTTCTGAAAGGGACAAAGAGTCTGCTTCAAGATTGGAGTGATGGTCATATATGGTGGAGAAGGGGTGAAATAGGCAGAGGAGACAGCATGCTACTCAGGGCTGCAGCTATCATTAGTACAGCAGATGCAGTTGCATTGGCACCCAGCTGTGTAACAGGCTCCCAACACCCGAGTATGGGTTGTAATGGACTTTGCTTTCAAGTATGATATTTTGTGTGGATTTTTTGAGTTATTGAAAAAGTACCTCCGAAATGATCTTAAAAACCACATTATGCACACATCTCTGCCCTTCACATTCCCACGATTCGAGCCATAAAACTTTGGAGGGTGACCAGATTTCAAACAAGGTTGCCTACAGGGTCTCAGAGCAAAAAAGATTGAAGAGCTCTGCTTAAGAAGCTAAGAAATTTGTGGGTAAACTTGAGTTAAAAAATCCATGATTACCATTTAAACTGAAGGAAGTGTGGTAATCTGATATAGAGAACATAATTATCGAAACTGGAAAGAATGCACTCGTGATTCCATCAGAAATAGCAATCTAAGCACATTTTAGGTTAATCCAAGGGCTTTGTGTCTTGGCCACACATGAGCAAGAGAGGTAACAATGGCCCTCCTGTACAGTGTAAAGGAATTATGAGAATACAGAGTTAAAGACTGGATGCTGTGAAAGACCAGGCAGTGGGGATGAAACACAAGAGGAAGGCCTTCAGGGTTAAGAAAAAAGTATGAACCAATCAGAAGAATGGCAATGGACCTTGAGAAACAATTTCAGAAGGAGAGTCAGCCGGAACAGGTTGAATTGCAACTGCTTTGGTGGTATGGTTGCCTCGATTGATCAAGTTGTCCACCATTTTGAGTTTTGCACCAATTTTTTCTTCTGCCAGGCTCCAGATAACCAAAACAACAACCAAGATGCCAATACTGATCAACAATTTAAATCACTCTAAAAAATGGCGCAAGAACCATAGAGCAATGCATCCATATGCTCATCAATAGCTTTTATTTCAATAACGCAAATTATTCTTTCGTTTTCTTATATCAAAAAGGAAACATACTAATACAGGTGATAGACAAAAATGATTTTAAATAGTGAGAACTTTACACAATTTAAAAACTGCACAAAAGTTTTTTTAACCCATCATACTTAAGTCCACTTCACTCCAATTCCATTCAAACACTCTCATTCAATCCAATCTCCTCATTCAATCGCCACACACAATAGTCGTCTTAGGGGAAAATATAGATCAATTCTACAACCTGTAGAAAGCCCCAAACAACCGCCAAACAAAGCAATGGTTAATCCTGGATTTCCTTGTGCACGTCATGAAATATTCACAATAATTTGCATTAACAAAACATGTAAAACATAACATCTCAAAGGACCAACGGGAGGCGCTTGTCTCACTCAAAAATGATTCCTCTGTTACCATCAAACAGGCGGATAAAGTTGGTTTAATTGTGATATGGGGAACAACTGAATATACCAATAAGGTTTTGAAACAATTGAACTACCCGGAATGCTATAAAATAATTCCAAAAGACACCACATTAGAGCTTCAAGGACATCTACTTTCCATCTTGAAAGAGGTCTTTGAACAAGGATTTTTGGGCCCGAAAGAATACAACTTTTTGCAGAATAAACATCCTCGGGTCCCAGTTTATTATGTTTTACCAAAAATCCGTAAAAACAAGACAAACCCACCGGGGAGACCAATTTCTGAGTGCGGGTCCCTGATTGAGCCAATCTCTAAGATTGCTTTTTGAAAGAGTTTATTGGGTATGTTATATCTTACCTCCAAGACACAACAGATTTCATTAATAAATTGGAGACGGTACCGTTTGAACATGGCAAAGATTTAATGGTGACCCTTGATGTCACCGCATTGAACACCCAAATCCCACAGGATGAAGCAGTGGCAGTCCTTACTCATTTTTTAGAAAAGAGAGATAAACCTGTCAGAGTTCCAACACAATTTATTGTTGATTTGGCCTATTTTGCTCTCAGGAAAAATTATTTTCCCTTTGGAGTTCAGTTCTTTTTCAAGACAAAAGGTGTGGCGATGGGGTGCCCTTGTGCTCCAGAACTAGCTGTGTTATTCATGTCTATGTTCAGAGGACACATCTGTTTATAATAACAATCCATTTTCTCAATATATAACAACTTGGTTACGTTTCATCGGCAATATCTTTCTGGTTTTGGCAGGGGACAAGGAACAACTTATGTTTTTTTACAACTGACTTAATCTAAGAACATCGGATATTAAATTTAGTATTTCCCATTCAGCACACAAAATATCTTTCCTCGATGTGGAAGTATACCCAGCTGAAGGGGGTCTGGTGACAACTCAGTATAAAAAGTCTACAAACAGGAACGAAGCACTTTTGTTTTCTAGTAACCACCCGAGAAGTTTGAGAGAAAATCTGCTGTATGGGCAGTTTTTAAGGATCCGCTGAAATTGATTTTACAGGGATGAATACAGCCTGCAAGCCAATAATTTGGTTGAGAATTTGCGGGACCGCGGGTATCCCAAGAAATTGGTTAAAACGGCGATGAAACTCGCATGGTGTACACCTAGAGAAACACTTCTAGAGAGACGAGAAAAATCACCTATGCAACGCCAAGTATGTGTTACAACTTTTTACTGAAACTCAAACAACCTTTAAAAAAAAGTGATCACTCAGAATTGGCACTTGATTAAGAATTTGGATCAGGACTTCTCGTCTGCCTCACTTTTTGCTTTCAAAAAAGAAAGTAGTATCTGTAATCATGTAGTGAGGGTAGCGATCAAAAAAACTCCCAAACCATCACTAAGGGAACTAATGGGACTCGCACCAGAAACAGGACATCATGAGTGTGGCACATATGTCTGCTGTGATCAAACGGTTCAGGTATCCTTATTTTCACATAAGGGTGTATACTGGAAACGTGAAGCATTCATAGATTGCAAGACAAAATATGTAATTTATGGAATAACTAGCCCATGTGAATTGTTATACATTGGCAAGACAAATCAATAAATAAGCCAGAGGATCTCACAACATAAGTCCCGCATTAGGAAGAAGGTGGAAACTGCGCCTCTGGTGAACCACTGGACAAAAAAAATCCCATACGGAAGGAGACTTACGTTGGACAACATTATACAAAGTGGAACGTGACCCTTGAGGGGGGCGACATTGAATTAGAATTATCACAGAGAGGCCATGCTTATTGTGAAATTTGACACAGCAGTATCAGGTCTGAATGAAATCTCAGAATTATACAAACTATAGATACATCACATCTTTTATGTGGCCTTTCCATATGACTCCATGGTCTAAAAAAACAACCCACAGTCCTCAATATTCGGCATTTGAATCAAGGTCCCCTTGTGTTTAGATTCAAATTTGCAGATGTTTATATACAGATGTGGGTGTAGAACTTAGAGGGGACAGGACAACACCATTTGTGCCCCCTCCAGGTCCAGTTGGCATAATTGCGTTTGCAGGTCTGTGCTGGGTGCAGATTCAATTTACTTGTGAGGTTGTGCTGGTATTATGCGCTTGATATATTGATAGAACACGCAGGAGTTAGGCATATATGGCTACAGGCTCGCATGATATGAACAACATATCTAGAAAGTCCGTGGAAGTTGTCGTTTTAATTTTAATTTTTGACAAGAGTATGCCCAAATTTTTGGAGGAGTTTACGCTCTGAACTTCAAATCCCAGAATACCTGACATCCGGGAACGTATTCACACGTTTCAACATGAAGCTATGTTGTACGTCACTCACGCTTGCTAAACTATCCGTTCGAGCTATGGTGAAGGGAATGCCGTGATTAAAACCGGTATGCCTTATGGGGAATAATAGAGGATATTGTATGTTACAACTAGGTAAACAAGCCTGTTAATAGGGGGTTTATGTCGTTCCAAACAGCAGTGCGCAGCAGATTGATTTACAGAAGTCGAAGCCGTACGGGGGTGTTGCTTACTAGCGGCGGAAGGCGCTTGAGGTATGTCAACGTTGTTAATACAAAATTAAAAGAGGATGAGTGCGAGTTCGTTTTTTACAGCATCAGTTTAGTTAAGTCTTCTCAACTTTTGTTACGGACAGGAACGCCGTAAAACATCGATTATGATTTGGAGCAATTGGAAGCAATTAGTTCAGCAGTGGCTGTTGTATATCGAATAACCTGGGAAACATCAAGTAAGTGGAAGCAGGCATGCTCTGACATCCTTCATAATTTAGCATGCGATTTAAAGACGAGACAAAATTTTGTTTCTTTTGTTTCTTTTGTTTCTTTAGAGTACCACCAATAGTCCAGCTTCTTTGAAATTTCAACCTTCTGGTTTTTCTAGAATAGGTAAGTAGTGTCTGAGGTGGCATAAGCAGTGTGGGCTGCTTTCAGAGGAGAACATGGCGGCTAGATATGGACGCCAGTCGGGAGCTCCCGACTCCCATGGGCAGAATACCAGGTCGGCAGCGACAATAAGGGGCTGGACCAACACGGCACTGCAAGTGTAAACTGTTTAAATTGATATAGTGCAAAAAGGAAGGGAAAGATTAGCAGCTTACCTCGGGTGGCTCGGTCAGCTCGGTCAGCCTCGCAGCTTGTACTGCACGCAGGCTACTTCCGGGAACGCCGATCGGCTGCAATCAACGCGGATTGCGGGGGGGGGGGGTCTCGGTGTCTCTCGAGACTGTGGATTCTCGAATTGCAGCAATTGGGTGGGGTCGGCTCCGTGCTTCGAGCCAGATCCCGGCTGTAACCCTTGGGAGGGCGGAGAGACCCAGGGACACGCTGTGGAGTGAGGCAGGGGTGGTGCTCAGATAGAGCAGGAAGTCTGCTATTAGGATTTCCTATCGGTCAAAGGCATCAGCCAGCCCCGGCAGCAAGGGGGCCGTTGAGAAGGAGAGGACACAGGGGGAAGAGCTGGCAGGCAGAGGAGAACAACCAGACGGCAGCAGGGCAGCTAATTCCTCAAAAGGTGACAGGAACAAGACTTGAAAAATAACAAAGAAGGGCCCTGTATTTCCCCAAGTAAGTGAAATATCTAACATATATTTGGGAAGCACAACAGTAAAAATAGAGGAATTGGCTGTAAAGGAGGGTGTGGAAGGGGGTAAGACCACTGTTACGGTTACTGATAACTTGGTTACTGACTGTGCTACTGACCTTGTAGACAATTTGCCTAAGAGAGGAAAAAGATATTGTTTAAGAATCAAGAATTTCTCAGGAGCCGCATTAAATTCTGAAGCAATACAAAAAGAGAAGGAGAACAGGGAGAAAATTAAAGAAAAAACCAAAGTAGTGTCTCCAACACAAACCCTGGAGTCAAAAATAGTTCCAATACAGTCCAAAGTAGTAGCACAAAAGGTTAAAATTACCCCCTCTCTTCGCAACTACTTTAAGGTAAAGAATACCCTTCCTAAAGACTCAAAATATCAAAACCCAGAGAAGGAGAGTGTAGTTATCTACGCAGAAAGGGACTCACCACAACTTACAATGGCAGAGAAAAATCGAACTGCAGGTATCCCACACAGCCCCAACCGTTTCAGTGAGCTAGCAACAACATAGCAAGATAAGGAAGTGGAGAGTGAGGAAAATATACTGGAAAATACACAGATACACAGGCCCCCAGCCAGGGGAATACACAGCCCCCAGCCAGGGGACCGGACCAAGACTGGGAAAATAACAAAAAAGGGCCCTGTAATTACCTAAGTAAGTGAAATATCTGACATATATTTGGGAAGCACAGATCAATTCATTGAAAATTTTGATCATGGAGATGAGATTGAGCATTGCGATATCAGAAAAAAATCAACTCAGAATCCAGGGGGTATGTGAGACATTAGAGACCAAGATTAACTCTATGATGGAAAGGGTCACCACCTTGGAGACCAATATGGAAGAGCTAGACAGAAGTCTCGCCCATAATGAAAAAACAATGGGTGCCCTGCAGGCTAGTGAAAAAGAACTTCGAAGCAAAATCGAGTCACTAGAAAATCAGGCCTGACGTAATACCTTGAGGCTCCTGCACATTCCAGAGGGCCAAGAAGTAGGAGACATAAATATTTTTGTGATAAACCTTCTAAAAGAGTTTTCCCCCTGGATTAAAACTGAGGAGCTCTCCGAGGATATTCAGAGGGTCCACAGAGACCCTTTCGCAAAAAATAAAAACAGGACAAATCCCAGGAAGATCCTTGTAAACTTTAAAACCTATGCACTAAAAGAAAGAATTCTAAAAGAGGTGATAAGTGCAGGATCTTACAAAAAGGATGATTGGTCCACAGTGCGGTTTGATCCCGCAAAAGTCACTGGCGATGAGCCTAGAGGCACTGAAGCGCTGCAACTCAGAGGGGGAAGTGGAATAGGCCTTGCTACACCACTGGGACGCAATAATTCCTCTCGTCTCCTCCAGTTGTTATAGTCACTCTTGCAACCAAGGCAGAGGGACTGTTGGCAGAGCAGGACCACGAAAGGGCTACGAACTTGGCCGCACTACGTAAATCCCGGTGTTGAAGTACCCTTATCTCACGAAGGCCACGCTGCACTGCGAGTCCTGGACAAGGCGAGAAACACGGCACTGCGGAGAGCAACCCCTAGAAGGGCCAAGACCCTGGCATCTTGGGAAGGAGGGGGGCGGCGGACAAGGCAGGCATCCACAGGGGCAGACGAAGCCCACAGAGGAGAAGAGCAATGGAGGGCCGGAGTGGAAGTCGGAGCGCCCCAAGGAACACAGGCCTCACCCTCCCCCTCCCCCGGCTGCGAGACCGGGCCGGCATGGGGAAGAAGGACGCAATCCCTAGGGCCCCAAAGCAGGGACCCATCGTTAAGTCTGTAGTGGCGCCCCCCACTAACGCTATGGAGGGAGCGACGGCGAACTCGGACACGGCCCTTCTGATGGGAGCAATACAAGCGTCCAGGGAAGACATCCAGGCATCCAGGGCGGCCCTAGAGATGAAAATAGGAGAGGTGGGAGTGGAGGTTAACCTACTACGGCAGGATTTCCGAAACCTCGCGGAGAGAGTCACTACGGCGGAAACGAGGCTGAACGAAGTGAAGGACGTCATACATACCCTACGGAAGGATGTCAAAGATCTGAAGGACTCCCATAAGCAATTACTGTGGAAGGTTGATGATGCCGAAAACAGGCCAAGGCACAACAACCTCCGCTTTGTGGGCATTAGGGAAGGAATCGAGGGGTCTAACACGGCGGAGTTCCTGCGCAAATGGCTGATCGACACGCTACCCCAAGAGACGTTTTCTAATTGCTTCATCGTTGAAAGAGCACACAGAGCACTCATGGCGAAACCTCTGGCTGGGGGAAGGCCCCGACCGATCATAGTGAGGTTCCTCAACTTCACAGATAGAGACACGATTTTGCGAGAAGCCAGGAAGTTGGGTGAGATGCGAGTAGAAAACTCACACATAATGATTTTCCCGGACTACATCCAAGAGGTAGAGAAGATGAGGCGCTCCTTTGACACTGTGAAAGCTAAACTCAGGGATCTGAAAATACAGTATATGCTCCTCTTCCTAGCCAAACTTAAGGTGATCTATAAGGAAAAGACCCACTTCTTTACTCATCCGGATGACACATGGCACTGGCTAGAAGAACGCTCACCAACACAGAGAGATTTCGCACCCTAGCCACCAAGGATCGTCCTGAGGAAGAGGATGATACGTGTGGGGCTATGACAGGGAGCGATGAGGAGGAAGATCAGTCACTTCATCTGATAGCTGTTGCTATCAACAAGATGGAAAAGGACCCGCCTACAGGCAATGCCCCAGTGCAGGGCGAGGACAAGGAACTCAATCCTTGAACCGGAAGTATGCTGGATGGACGAGATATCGGCTGGACCGGCGGACAGCACGCAAGTGGCTCCCACGCCTCTCAATTGTTAATTTTCTTTAAGTACTGTTTGGTTAATCATTACTGTATCTTTCCCTTTCTGACTACGAACTACCTCAGAACTGTGGACACTGTAAGAAAGTATCCTTCCGAGTTTGGTAGGGTGCCAAGTTGTGGAAGGTCAGAAGAGGGGAGAGACACCAGGGGGGGCGACAGACCTTTTCCTGCCAATAAGTCCTAACAAGGAGAGAGGTGGATGGAGGGACTGAGGGGGGAGGAAGGTGGGGAGGGGGGAGCGGGGGACAGTTGGGGATGTTCAAAATTTCCTATTGATTGGGTCCTAGGTACTTGGGGGCGGGGGGAGTTGGGGGGACGGGAAGGGGGGTAACGATCATGTCATACTACTTGCACACTCAAGTCTTCCGGACGACACCTCCTCGCAAGAGGCTGACTGCATTACGCCGCACACACGCCAGATTCCCAGACGACAATAGGAGGAACCCCATAGACCAAAGGGGATTCAGTGTTCTAACGTGGAACATGAACGGGCTAGGCAGTTTAGTGAAGAGAGGGCTGGTGAACTCATACATTAAACAGATAGGGCCTGACATAACACTATTGCAGGAAACACAACTCAAAGGGACGAACTGTGCATTCCTAGCTAGGGGACACAACAAGATTCTAGCACATGCAGGTTACACCATGGGTTCGAGAGGAGTGGCCATACTTCTGAAGAAGACTACACCGTTCCACATAGCCCTAACATGGATCGATACACAGTGGACATACGTGGGGGTGAAGGGGAGTTGGAATAGACTTGAATACACGATAATCTCGGTATACGCCCCCCGAAACTGCAGGCCAACACGCTTAAGAAGGTAGTAGACATACTCCTAGACACGGCTGACACTATACAAATCCTTGGTGAGGATTTTAATGATGTGATGGACCCGGGGTTGGATCGGACGGGACTGACGACCAGAGACCAGACCCGGACCCCCCTGTCCCGAATGATTACAAACATGGGACTCACTGACGGGAGATGGTTACACTCGGACCAGAGGAACTACTCCTTCTTCTCGGGATCGCATAAAGTGCTATCGAGGCTGGATTACATATTTATGTCCAGGCAACACCTGGCAATAGACGACACGGCGGAATATAAGGCAAGGGGGATCTCTGATCACTCGCCACTCTTAGCTAAAGTGGGGTTGGGGAGAGATAGGAGTGGAGGCTCATGGCGATTGACGGCGTGGGATCTACAAAATGTGAGCATATTGAAAGGCATGAGGGCAGACGTGAAGGTTTATGTGGCGGACAATGAAGGGACGGTCCATATTGTGGGAGGTTCTAAAAACGGTCATGCAAGATAGGGCACAGAATAGATTAGCGGCTGAGCGGAGGAAACTCCAGGCTGACACAGTGGCACTAGAGACGAGCATCCTGGATCTGGAGAGCGAATATCTGGTCTCGAACGAGACGGGGATTCTCAGGCGACTGACGGACACGCAGAGACAGTACCCAGAGTTGGTCATGGGCGAGGCCAAAACCCAGGCGCTTGCCACGTTGCATCGCCTACATGATATAGGGGATAAGTCGGGCAAATTGCTGGTGTGGCTCAGTAAAAAAGAGCGCGCTGCGAGATGGGTGGAGCAACTCAGAGACACTAAGGGAATACTGATACGGTCGGATTCTATTATCGCTGAGACATTTGCAAACCATTATGAAAGCGTCTACCGAGCTAGAGATTTGGGGACTTGTGATGAGGCACTACGGTACATGGAATCAGTTGAATTACCGACACTATCCGCTGAGGCCCAGCAAAGCATAGAGGATGACATAACTCTTGAGGACATCACCGAGGCCTTGGCTAGGCTCAGGCCGGGTAAGTCCCAGGGCCCTAACGGGTTCCCAGCCGAGTTCTTTAAACGTATGGCGGACCTCTTGACACGTCATCTAAAGGGCCTTTTCGAAGGGACGATGGAGGAGGGGAGGCTCCCCCAGATCTGAGGCCGGCAATAATAGTCCCGATCCATAAGGAGGGGAAGCCTCATGACGATTGCACGTCATACCGCCCTATCTCCCTCTTGAATATAGAGGCGAAACTACTGGCAACTATCCTGGCTATGCGCCTTCGCCGGGTGGTATCGGACCTAGTACATCTCGATCAAACAGGGTTCCTCCCGAACAGGGCTACTAGGTTAAACCTCCGACGTACCCATAATTGGCTGCAGGAAGTAAGGGAAAGGGAAGAACCACACTGGTTCCTCTCCCTTGACGCAGAGAAAGCTTTTGACGCGGTGCATTGACGATTTCTGGAGGGCGTCCTACAAAAGTTCGGCTTTGGCACCATATTCCGGAAGTGGGTTCAATTGCTCTATACAGAACCTAGAGCTAAAGTGAGAGTGAACTGGGCTATTTCAAGGGAATTCCTGGTCCAAAGCGGGACCAGACAGGGCTGCCCATTGTCACCCCTCCTGTTTGCGCTCACGATAGAGGTGATGGCTGCTAGGTTGCGCCAGAATGAAACCATTAGGGGATTTAGGCAGAGTGAGCTAGATTCTGCAGATGAAAAAATATCGCTCTATGCGGATGACATCCTCTTATACGTTACTCGACCGGAATCCACAATTCCGGAAATATTTCTGGAACTGGAGCGGTATGGTAGACATGCGGGGTACCAGGTAAACTGGCACAAGTCGGTCCTCTATGATCCTAAGGGTCAGGGAAGCTGGCCGGACCTTCCTGGAAGGTTGTTGACAACAGATGAGAGGTTTAAATACCTTGGAGTATATGTCATCCTAGAACGCACTCAGTCTTACCAACGAAACGTAGAACGAATAATATCGAATTTTGTAGAAGACGCGTACCGATGGAGGCAGCTCCCTCTCACCATACTGGGCCGGGCGGCCATGTTTAAGATGATCACACTCCCCAAATTCTTATATGCTCTACAGAATGAGTACTACCCTATCCCGTCCAAAGTCTTCGGGAGGATACATGCGGAATTTAGGTCTTTCCTGTGGCTAGGTAAACAATCCAGAGTGGCACTCCGCACGCTTCAACGCCATCAGTACAGCGGAGGGATATCGCTCCCGAATTCAGAAGCATACTACTGGGCGGAACATATTGCCCCGATCAACGAGTGGATGCATGCGCCGGCTCATCACCCTACCTATGCCGTTGGGAGACATAAGCTCTCAGCCCGTCCCTTGTTGTATTACCTGTATGGGGGAGATCGACGAAGACAGCTTCTACCCGCTACGTGTACCACCCTACAGCTGTGGAAAAAGGCGATGAGCCGCACGGGCTGGGGGGAGAATCCCACCCGCCAGACGCTGATTTGGCACTGTGTGTGGCTCACGGAATTGAATAAGCTAAATGGCTTTCGGAAATGAGACGATATTGGGATCTCCTCCTTGGGCGACATAGTGGCAGGAGGAGACTTGAAGTCGTTCGAAGCACTGCGGTCCGAGTTCGGACTGCATCACACGCAGTTCTTCAAATACGCCCAGTTGCGACACGCCTGGCGAGCGGAAAGAATATCACTAGACGGACTCCTGGAGTACGCACCTCTAGAGGGTAGACTGTTACAGGAACAGGTGCAGGAAAAAATGGTGTCCCTCACATATAGAACACTGACAAATAATATGCTAGGAGACATGGAGAAACTAAGGAGAACATGGGAGAGCAAGGTGGGAGACATGGAGGACATTGATTGGGACATGCTACTAATGCACCCCAGGGAGGTGGCCATTAAGTCTAGGTTGCGACTTATCCAGTTTAATGTGCTACACAGAACATACTACGACAGAGTGAGGCTTCATAAAATGGGACGAACGGAAGACACTAGATGCCTTAGGTGCAGGGCAACGGGAGGCGACTTCTACCACACCATATGGACATGTACTACTATCCATGCATATTGGGTTACTATATTTACGGAATTGAGTGGGGTGCTGGAGACCCCTATTGCCCCAGAGCCCAAATTAGCCCTTCTAGGGATGACAAATGATATAGATCTGACGCGTCCCCTTCCTGACCTTTTTGACCCTGGCGTTGGTAGTGGCCAAACGAGACATAGCTAAATACTGGGGTGCGCCTGAATCACCAGACTTAGAGGAATGGAGGAGAGGGATGGACCTGTACATGACTGCGGAAAGGGTCACTTACAAGGCGAGGGGATGCCCGAAGAAGTTCCGTAAAGTTCGGGGTAAATGGAGAACTTATCACAGGTTGGATGCGGGACTCTGAAGGCCATATACTTAGAGGGGAAATAGAAATGTGTCTAAGCCAACTAGGGAAATGCCACAGGCCGACCAGGAGAGACTACTATATTTTGGCGCATTGGACGCCGGATTGCACGGACACGGAACTAGTTCGAGAATTGTGGGGAGGGGGGTGGTGGATGGGAGAATGGGAAATGTGCTCTGAAGATGACATGATTGTATTGTGGAATTACACTAAAATGCAAATAAAAATGTTTAAAAAAAAAAAAGGATGAGTGGTCATTTAGACTAAGATCTGATATTTCTAAGACGATACAAGATCGCCAGTGGCAGTTAGGTCAATACATACAGGAGCTAAAATCCCTGGGGGCGAATGTCCAAATGAAATTTCCTGCAATGCTGAGGATCATGTAGGATAATCACATGTATAACCTGAAAGAGCACAAGAGGTAGAAGCGCTGATAGATTAAATTAAGGTGCGAAAAGCCGGACTGTAAAATAAAAAATCTGCCCATGGGTTAGGGTTCTCGAAAAGGCAGGACAGGCCTGCCGAAGAGTAAAGGGAGGGTTCTCCAGGGGAGGGGAAAATGGGGAGGGGGGGGGGGGTGACACGGTCTTTGTATAAAATATGGTGCACATGGTGTGGGAGCATATTGGGGAAAATCTTTTTTAAAAATCTTGGTCCCGATCACGCAAAGCTAAGAGGGAATGTGCCCTTACCACCTTAAATCATGGGAATCAAAATTCTTTCATGGAACGTGAATGGCTTGAGAGTTAGATCAAGAAGGCAAAGGATCTTAGAATACCTCAAAAATAAGATTGGGACATAATTATTCTTCAAGAAACCCATCTCTTGTTATCCGAATGGGAAGGAATAATGGAAGGCCATCGCTGGGTAGATTTTTATATTTGTACGAAACAAACATGCTGTGTTACAGGTGTAATCATTATTTGTAAAATAAATCAGCAAAGGCAACTTTGGAGGCTCATAAAGTCGACGTAAAAGGGAGATGGGATGTTGGAAATATACGTCTAGAAGGCAGAACACTAGTGAATGGAGGGTATTACAGGCCCAATATCGACGATCCTTTAGCATTGCAGGAGCTTTATGCACACCTGTTGGATGCACCAGGGCCCATCATCCTTGGTGGCGATTTTTACATTTTGTTAGACCCGGTATTACATAGGAGTCCTCCAAAAAATAGATACACTTTGCCTAAAATTAGGAGGTGGCTTAAGACTTACCAAGAAGATTTAGGGCTAATAGATATATGGAGAGATAAGGGAGAAAAAACAAACCATTTGTTTACATTTAAAAATAAAAAAAAACTGGGACATTCATCTAGAATTGACTACTTCTTAATAGATAAAGCATTATTGGGGGAAGTTAAAAAGGTTAGGCATTTACCTGAATACTTGTCAGATCATTCCGCAGTAATATTGGAAATTGAGTTTGACAAACTTTGGACTCAGCCAAGGTGGACTCTAGATAAAGTAATACTTTTAGAGGACAAAATAATAGAGGTTCTTAAGGATGCAACTTTATCATATTTTCAATTCAATCAGGAACAGACCACTAGTCAGATTAGATGGGAGGCCTACAAGGCGGTGCTTAGAGGTAAAATGATCAGCCTAACGGCCCACGGAAATAAAATAAAGAAGAAGGAAATAGAGAGTTTAAAGAGTGAAATACACAGGTGGGAAAACAATATTAATGAGGAAACATCAGCTGAAAAAATAGAAACATCTAGGAAGGAACTGATTAAGGCAAAAAATAACCTAATAAACATGCTAGATTCTAGAATTAAGAAGAGGTGGGAAGCGAGTAAGTTAGCTCATTATCAATACAGGGAGGGGTGTGGCAAGCTTTTAGCTTGGAAAACAAAGATCGATCTAACTAAAACAAAATCACAAGCATTCAAGAGACAAAGAGTATTAGACCACTTGTGGAAGAAGCAGATTTCAAAAATGCTTTCTTTGAATTTTTCTCAGAACTATACAAGGATGATACAAAAAATAGCGAGGCTTTAACTCAAGAATATCTTAGGCAATGGGTTAAACAAACTCTGTCAGAAGATCAAAAGGAGAAACTAAATGCAGAATTTACGGAATCTGAAGTCGACGAGGTGATTAAAGGTCTGAAAAGTGCCAAAGCAGCTGGGCATGATGCCTTGCCTAATGAATTCTATAAAGTATTGCGTGGGGTGTTGGTTCCAGAACTTACCAATCTGTGCAACAACATATTTATAAGAGGACAAATACCTCCTAAATCATGGAGCGAAGCTACTATCTGCATAATATTTAAACCAGGTAAAGACCTTAAACGCTGCGAGTCATACAGGCCGATCTCTATGTTCAACTGTGACTCCAAGATCTTTACGCAGCTACTGGCAAAGAGACTAGGAACATGTGCAGGACATTTAATCCACACAGATCAGAAAGGGTTTATAAGGGGTAGACAGATTCAGGAACTCACACATGACTGATAGGAGCCATAGACCTAGCCAGTGAGGAAAACCTTCCCCTATCGGTCGTTACCTTTGATGCCGCTACGGCCTTTGACAGGGTCAAGTGGAGTTTTTTACACAACACATTGGAAGCTTATAATTTAGGCAATAACTTTTCAAGAGCGGTTAGAGCTATGTACAGCTCTCCAACTTCATGTGTGTTGGTTAACTTTTCCCTAACAGAGAGAATACATACAGAAAGAGGTACTAGGCAGGAGTGCCCGTTATCCCCTATATTATTTAATCTCTACATTGAGCCCCTGGCCTGTGCCTTAAGATGCAACCCACACATATCTCCTTTTAGCTGTAGGAAATGGGAAAAGAAAGTCGCGCTTTACGCAGACGACTTAATGATATACACAAACAACTTGACTGGCTGTCTTCCCGAAATAATAGGTACACTACAGCAGTTTGGAAGCCTATCAGGCTACCAAATTAACCAACAAAAGACTGAAATAATGTGTTGGAATGTTATGTTATGTTATGTTATGTTACGTGACTCTTATATAGCGCATGGCTACCCCAGCAACGAGGCATCCCAGCGCTTGCAGACAGGTCCAATCACATAACAGCCGGAGGAATGCGGCAGGATATCTATTCACCGCGGAACTCTAAATGGAAGAAAACAGCCAGGTTTTGGAACACTCAGGCTAACTACCCTTTAGAAAAACTGCAAATCAAATACTTAGGGATCTTAATTGTAAAATAAGTAAAATTGTAAAATTGAAATCAAGACGATTGCTCAGATAAACTTTAATAGGGTACAATCTGAGGTCAAAAAACTATGTTCGCTCCCTCTGTCATTTAGAGGTCGGTCTAATCTGGTAAAGATGATGATCTTACCCAAATTTACATACCTTTTCAACTCAAAACCGTTAGAATTTAAAAAAGATTCAATAGCCAAAATACAGGGCGAAATCAATAGCTTTATTTGGGCCTCCATGGGAGTCAGAATTTCATGGAAGAAGTTGAGAAGGAAACAGGAACATGGAGGGATAGCTAGCCCAGACCTTCTCCAATATTATAGGGTGTTCCATTTTAAGAATATTAGAGTGCTGTTTAAAACACTCAACTGTTTTCCAGCGTATATGGAAGCAATTACAGGTCTAGAAGGGGACTATTTTTTGTACAAATTCGGTCACACCAACTTTTTCAAGAAGATTAAATTGAAAATCTTGGGAGCAGCCATTAGATTGAGGGTCCAGATGGGACGCTTATGGAAGATTCCCTATCATAGTCATTACGCCCCCATCTGGGATTCACCTGGCATGCCTCAATGAAAGGATGTGCTATAAGCTCCACTGAAAGAAAAAGGAATAGTGGAATGGGGACAAATATTAACTCGTACTAACATTACTGACTGGGAAAAACTTGTAGACTTAACAAACGGAACTCTGTAAAAATGTAATTACTACCAGTTAGCAAGCTGGGCTAAAACCCTAGGAAAAGATGGGCCAGGAAACTTAGAATTAGAAGCGAAGATCCAACAAAAATTTGAGAAGAAAGAAGGAGCCTACTGGTACTGGGCGCTTATCAATGAGGGACAAGAGGATTTCACCCTACCAAACGAGATATGAGGGAAGGCGCTGCAGTCACAGGATGTATCAGCACTATGGCAATTATCTGTGGTTGCATGCGGGGATGTGATTAAATCCGCACCCTTGAAAAAGAACTTCTTGTTTACTCTGCATAGAGCATATTGGACACTGTTGCAAAGTCATCCTGTGCCCTGGGCACCCCCCAACTTTTTGCTGACTGGAACTGGTGGTAACTGACTCTGACTGACCCTGGGCTCTGTTTAACCAGGCCCAAGTCCAGTGCCAGTGCCAACCTAAAAGGAACACATTAGAATACAGTTGAGACCCCCAACATACACTAGGGTACACTATGGTATGGTGGGGTGCCCCTGTAGTTGGCATGACCTACCCCATAAGCCCCTAGTATGTAATAAGGCAGGGGATTGAAACTACCTAGAAGTCTCCAGTATCCTGGGGCATGGCAGTTTGGAGGACAGCAGATTTTCTGCACTAGCATGTGTGCAGTGCTGAAGCCTGAGGTCAGTTTAAAATCATCCCTGATGGCCAGGACAGCTTTTAAACCTTAAATTGTGCCCAAAGTCGACTTTAGGGGTAGGGGCCCTTAAAAATGAAACACCTACCATGTTTGTGCATAATAGGGACCCCCAGGGTCACCCCTAGGTATCCCAGGGGTGGGGGGTCAGTTATCTATAAGGAGCGCCTTTATAAAAATGAGTTTGTATATTCCTGGGTAAAGTGACATTTTACATTTCACTCCCCACATTGTGTTAAAGAGCTGCTCAAATTCGACTTTGATGCTAGAAGAATTGGGTAAGGATAATCTGTATGATTTCTGCAGATTCGGAACCCCCGAAGTGTCCCCTAGGTGCACAGGGGATGGGGGTCCTGTAGAAATTAGGGACATACTTATAAAATATGGTTTTATAAGCCCTGGTGCTACAAAAGTGGCCCCAGTCATTTTCCCCATTGCAAACCCCACAACCCATAGGTTAACATAGTAGGAAGTAATTGATTAATAAATATTGATAGGAGAGGACTAGCCGGACCATTCAAAGACTTCCCAGAATGGTAGTAGTAAATCCAACAATATTATATTGTTGAATTTCTCCTAAAGTGTACATACAAGAAGTTATAAGACTTTCTTGTTTGTAAGTCCAAATACAGCCTTCCAGTGGTCTGCCCGATTGGTCAGAGTTAAGTGGATTAGCCAGGCTGCTTTGAACAGTTGATAAGGAACTGTTAATCACACTGCGGGGAGGGCAGTGGGCTGGTCTAAATGAATGACAGGTCAGGAGGTGGCATTGTAAACTATGCTCTTCAAAGGTAGAGGGGAGGCCGGGGTTTCAGTCCACTCGGACAGTCTTGACCCAGAGTCAGGACTAGGCTTAAGGAAGGTATGTGCAGATGGTAGGGGGAGAGTCCATGGAAATAAGCATTCCCAGGGGGTGTGTTTAGTCAGCTCTTACCTCCTTGCTGGAAATTCAGCCACTATGGATTTGGAAGAATGATGCACTCTGGGACAAACTAATGCCACACTCTACAGGATGTGGTCATAACTATGAGGAGTTGCCCTGCTCTCATTGGTCAGCAGTGACCTGGTGCTTGACCCAGAGAATTTTGAATAAGTATCTGAGAGGGGCAGAGCCCTCCAGATCTGTTGCTTGAAACTGAATGAAGCAAGAAGTGCCCTGCTGGAAAGTTTGTTTTTGCTGTGCAAGGAACTCTAAGGCCTGACCTATGAAGACTGCACCATCTGAAACTACAGCCCCGTGGGTTACCTTGCTGCCAAAGGACTAACAGTGAACTCACTGTAAGCTACAGGTTAACAGAGCTCACCTGGACAGCCCCACAAAGAATTCAAAGCCTGCAGTACCAGTGGATTTGTAAGGGGTTTGTTCAAGTGGATTGTGGTATTGAAGTTTCACACTTTCAAGGACCCTCTTGGAGATTCCAGAACCTTGGATTGCGTGTTGGATACTTTGGGACCCGCAAGCAGAACGTCAGGAAGGTGTTCTAACTGGACCCCGTTTCCTGAAGAAGGCGGCCACTACAGTGGTGAGAATTCTTCAGAACAATTTATAAAGGTGTGTCCCTGACAGAGAAAACAAAATGACTTAAAGGGCGCTGTTGGTGTCTAAGCACTAGAAAGTGACTAATCTTAAAAAAATCATATCTCTGGTCCCCTACTGTGGATTATTTTAATTTTGGTGTCATTTAAAAGATAGAAATATTACCTATTTTTATATATTGGTGCTGGATTTGTATTTTGTGTTGTGTCTTAATTATTTACTGAAATTGTGTTTTTGAATGCTTTACATACCTATCTTTGAAGTTAAGCCTGTCTGCTCGCAGCCACGTTACCAAGGGTTAAGCAAAGGAATAATTTTCTAAGACCTATGCTGGGTCTGCCACTGGCCTTATTGCCAGTGGCAAACCTACATTTGCCGCTACCAATAACCCACTTTCCAACAGACACCCAAGAGGTTATCGAAAATTAACAAAGGGAGAATAAGGAGTTGCCCCAAATGCAGCGAAGAAATAGTGGACGACATCCATATGTTTTGTCAGTGCCCGCATCCCCGGTCTTATTGGGACAACGTAGGTAATAAGAACCTCTCCGAGGTCCTCAAACAAGAAATACAGGTAAGCGCCCATTTGATACTATTTGGGGTGAAATTAGACGATAATGGGGTATTTAGGCTCAGGAATCTGTTATTTATGATGGTGTTGGCAGCTAGACGTGAGATCTGTATAAAATGGGTTACTCCCCTTCCACCCACAGTAGAAGAATGGTCGAATTCAGTTATTAGAATAAATATATTTGATAAAGCGGGCCATATAGTAAAAGGCTGGAGTTTTGGAATAACTGGAACAGTACTGGGCGGAAAGAGTATATGAAACCATGATTCGGCAAACCTTGAGGTCCAATGATTAAGCGCATAAATAGTTTTGAGATTCGCGTACAGAATGTACCCTGTGAAAGGAGTGGGCAAGCTGCTTAAGAGATGCCAAATAAGGCGGTAGGATACCCCCATGAAGATTAAGGAGTGATCCTAGTGCCGGGGAAGGGCCACGGAAGGTACAGTTAGTCCGCAAGGCTCTTTTTAGGTGGTCAATTTGCTACAACACTCTACTATTCGAAACTTTGCGTAATGAGGACTAAAACAAAACAACAAAATAAGTAGTGGCTGAGGTGGCTAATGGGTGGTGAGCGTAAGGCAATTTGAATTGGCAAAGGTCAAAAATATTTTATCTTCTTTTTTCTTTTTACAGTTTTGTCTGGTCCTGATGAGAACCCTGTGACCAAGGGAGTTTGAAACACGTACACCTTGGTTATTGTTTTGTGCCAAGCAATTGTTATTCAAATAACTTTGGTTATTCTGTGCACATTTAATATAATTTTCATTAAATGCAAATTATTGTGAATATTTCATAACGTGCACTAGGAACTCTAGGATTAACCATTGCTTTGTTTGGCCGTTGGTTGGGGCTTTCTACAGGTTGTGGAATTGAACTATATTTGCCCCAAGGATGACTGACTGTTGTGTGTGGTGAATGTGGCGATTGAATGAGGAGATTGGATTGAATGAGAGTGTTTGAATGGAAGTGAAGTGGAAGCGGCCTTAAGTATGATGGGTTAAACTTTTGTGCAGGTTTTAAACTGTGGAGAGTTCTCACTATTTATAAATCATTTTTGTCTATCACCTGTATTAGTATGTTCCCTTTTTGATATAAGAAAACAAAATAATAATTTGTGTTATTGAAATAAAAGCTATTGAGGAGCTTATAGATGCATTTCTTTATGGTTCTTGCGTCATTTTTCAAGGTGATTTAAATTGTTGATCAGTATTGGCATCTTGTTTGTTGTTTTGGTTCAAAGTACTCAGCCTTACTGATTTGAGTCACACCCGTTATTGGTATATAGAGGCTCCAAATAACAGCATCTCATGGTGCTTCTGAGCTCGTCTCCAGGTGCTTTCTGGGTTCAGTACCAGCTTTACCACTGGGAGCATCGGGTGAGTCAATATTTGTTAAGACTAAGCCTGGGTAGAGTTCTACTACGCGGAACTCTACGAAGTGCATGAAAAAACTACGCTAAGCTCCGCAAGTGGCAGAGTGTATTGGATAAATGCTGTTTGCAGTGATTTTCAGTGCAAGGTGCTTGGCTGCATTTTGTAATCCTTGCAAACAGCACCATGCACAGCGCAAGCTGGCGATACTTCCTCTCTGCTGCTCTAGTAGATTTTTACTCGAGCAGCAGCTTTCTCAACGCAAACGGACAGTTTCTCAACACGAACGGTCTCGAGCATACACGACCACTCGCAATGAGAAATCTGACCGCCTTGCGTTGAAAAATCTCGCCGGGGGATTGATTTTCCACGATCCCAAAATTGATGTTGACGATCGCAAACGAGGAAAAATCTCGCCGGGAGGTGAATTTTCCTCGCTCGCGCTTGCCAACTTGACGTTGACGAACACCAGCAAGAAAAAAAACTCCACTCTGCGGAGTTTTTCGGAACTCTGCTCACTCTGTGTAACGCATAGTACGGAAATCTCAGCAAACTCCTTCACTGGAGCGTAGTTCACCACCCAGACTTAGTCAAGACCCGACTTAATTACTACACCCTTTAAACTAATACAGATATCCATATTTGCAGTGTGTATTTATGTCATTAGACATGTATGATGCAATGTGTCTGAATGTTACCACTGCTGCTGCCTCATCCAATCTAAGGCTGTATCAACCATCCCAAATATCGAGTAGACAAAGCAAGATACATTTTATGTTTTCTCTCTTACTTCCCTATCCCCCTCACCCATTTTCCCCTGACATGATCAAGTTGGTTCAGGTTTTGTTTGTGCCTAGCTTATGAATCTCTGTTGCCGGAGGATTAGTGGATCTCCATGGACTCCGATTTTAACACCATCCAAGGGGTGGCTCAGGCTATTAATAAGATACAAGAAGATCTTGGGTTGCCTTACAAGAAGGAAGCCTTTTGTTAAGTAGAATAAGAAGATTTTGTAATGGTAAAGAATATCCAGAAATCAGTAGCTCCAGTATAGCTTTGGTTTTGGAAATTTCCATGAAATCCAGAGATATTTTGGCAACTCTTAACATAGGAACTGGTATACCCAATATAAGGACATGAACGATTCCTCCTTAGAAGTATGCATGAGGTCTACACATGGTTCAAGCATTTTTGGCTCAATGTCACCTACATTTTTTGAAGAAGCCACAAGCCATCCATGTTGACTTTACAAACGCTTTGTGTATTCTCTCGAATGTAACCGAAGAAACTATTATCTAGGCCATTCTTTGATTAATATAAAGAGACTCCCACTGTCCAATTTACTGAATTTTTGACTAGCTTCATTAAGATGTTTTATCAGTGTCAGGCTACTCAGTCAGCTCATTTAGGCCTACTGACAATTAGGCAAGGGAACAGAGACATAGGGCCATATGTATCAAGTTAATTTTTAGTAGCAAACGCTGCGAATCGCAAAAAACAGCGTTTGCAAATAAAAAATCGCTATTTCCAATGCATGAAGCAAAATCGCATCACAAAATGAGAAATCGGCAATTCCGTTTGTTGCGAGACCCAGAATTCTGTGAATTCCCTAGCGATTCCTTATTTAGCAATTTCTCAGTTAGCGAAATTCGCAAACAAGAATTCGCAAAATAAGAAATCGCTATGGAATGTATGAAAAAATCGCAATTTGCGAATTCACGAAAATCGCAATTTAGAGAATCGCAAATACCACCAAGTAGGAGCAGGTGGTAACCAGGTGCAGACTATTTAAGAAGTCCCTGAATGCAACAGACTCTTTCCACAATGGCTGGGCTGTACGTGATAGCCAGGAGGCTGTGAGCCAGAGCTGCTGCACAGAAGAGGAGACGCCAGGAGAGGATATTCAGTGCGCGCATTACAATGTTGCAGCTCACTGAAGAGGAGATCTATACACACTACAGACTGGATGAAGAGAGTATCCTTGATTTAATTGAGGAACTCAAACCCTTCCTTGAACACCCCACACACAGGACACACTCCATCCCCACCCACATCCAGGACCTGTGCTCACTGCACCTGTTGGCATCAGGTAGTTTCCAGGGGGTGATAGCCTCAGCAGGAGGGTTATCACAGAGTGCAGTTGCGCGCTTTTTCCACACGTTCCTTGATGCCATGGTACAGAAGCCTCATCACATTCACTTCCCAAGCACCCCACAGGCACTAGACCAGACCAAGCAGGAGTTCTATCAAATAGCCCAATTTCCCCACGGCATTGGAGGCATATATGGGACACGTGTTGCAATACCCCCCTCCCAGAATGAGTACATGTTCAGGAATCACAAATCCTACCATTCCCTGAACATACAGGTGGTGTGTGATGCCAAACACATCATCACGGACATTGCTGCTAAATACCCAGGCAGCATGCACGACGCTTTCCTCTTCCGTCACAGTGGGATACACCGTAGACTCACAAGTGGGGAGTTTGGCGAGGGATATTTACCAGGCAAATGCATTTGAACAGAGGCCACACTTGTTAAGTATAGCATGTGCAGGACAGTGTTTAACCATATTAATCCCACCACACAGATGACAGTGCGTATGCGGTCCGGGACTTCATACTGATGCCCTACCTGAATCCAGCCAACGATGGGGAGCGGCGGTACAACAGCGCCAACATAGCAACCAGAGGCACCATTGAGCGTACATTCAGGATACTCAATAGCAGATTCAGATGCCTACACAAGAGTGAAGGGGCACTACAATTCAGCCTCCAGACCTTTTGCAAGATAGTGGTAGCATGTGCCATACTACACAACATCGAGACCAGGAAAGGCACACCGGTGGAGCTCAGAGAATCGGATTCATCAGATGTGGAGGGGCCTGCTCCAGGACGTATGCCATCTGGTGTAGCTGGTGCAGCTGCTGGGCGCCAGAGGTGAGATGAGATTACACGCAACTATTTCTAGGTAAGAAAATATGACACATTGCTAGATATCATTTGTTAGACTGTTTTATTCCTTAACTTCAGGATGAATGATGTCACACAGCCTGAATGACACCCAAGGTCTCTCCCAATGTCCAGCACATGTTATCGTCACAGTGCAAGTCTTACATCAGGAGCAAGTGTACATGTAAAGTGGGTAGCTGCACCCATCCAGTGGTCACATTTGGTACACCTCAAATGCGGCGCTATCGTGAGGAAGCCCCTGTTTGGGGTTGCACAGTGCCCTCCTCACTAGGCCTACTGGTACGGCCACCATGGCGCCTATCCATGGTGGGCGGGGGGGTGATGATGCTCCTTCCTGACTGTGCATCCTCATCTGTGGGAGTCAGGACTCCTGGCCCAGTAGTGCGAACTGCCCGCAGCTCGTCTACTGCAGATGTTATTTGGACCAGTGCCCTTGCAACGTCCTGGCTGCTGTGTGCCACCTCGCGCTGCATGCAGATACTGTGCCTTGATAGAACATTGGTGGCAGAGGACAGGTGGTTCACCGCTCGTGTGTACAGGTCTAGGCGCTGCATCTCTCTGCGCCTAGCACCACGGTCAGCCTTAAGTTCCGCAAAGAGTGCCTCCAGGGCCCCCGTCATGCCCCTGGAGCCTGCCAGGACTTCCCTCTGTAACAATATTATATTTTTTGCCTGCAGGCGCTGTACCTGCAACATGTGCATCTCCAGTCCGCCAAAGACTGTGTCATCCCCTGGATCTGCAGCACTGCTGGATGTACGAGACCTGAGCCTGGTTGGCACTGGTGGGACTGGATCAGCACGTGCACAGTGTTGTCGCTCTGGCTCTGTTGGCTCAGGTTGCACATAGCCATCGCTGTCCTAGGCCTCGTCCTCCAATGGGGTAGTGGTGGGACTACATGTCTCCTGCGGCACTTTGGAGGGTTGACTGGGCTGTTCTCCTCCTCTGTGTCCTACTCTTGCCCTGCTGCTTCTCTGTTTGGGGAATCACCCTGTCTTCCACTGCCTTTGGCTGTGTTCCAGATGGTGCTGTGGACGTAAATGCACACATTTATTTACTGTTCTGACTTGTACTTGTCAATTATTAAATATCACTGTTTGGGATTACATGTGTCTTGTATTTGCCTTTCCTGATGTGCACATGCTATTGGGGACTGACTATTTTTTCCCCCCTAGGTTTGCAATCCTAAAATCACCCAATCACAGGTTTAATGAGACAGGCAGGCAGTATTACTCATTCTTCTTGTCCGCTTGTCTGTTTTGGTTAATCATTGCAAGGACTGGCTAGTATGCTAAATGTTTTCATGCTTTAATTGATTTGTGTATAGTCCAGCTTTTGGTGTTTCTGAATTTTGAGTACTTATTGTGTACAGTTTCAACACTTGTATATATTGCGCACACATTTTTGTCTGAATGTTTACTTGATTGTTTTGATAAATGTGCCCTTGAAAACATGCTGATAAGACCACCAAATTTTGACAAAAAATAATAAAAATGTTTTTCTAACAAACCTTGTGTATCACTCAGTACAGGCAGGCTGGGTGTCCTCCAAATCATTAGATAAGTAATCCTGACTGGCTATTTTGTTCTGTTTTCGAGAGAAATTCTTTTCACCACTGCAGAGTTCCCTCTCCACCACTCCTTCTCTCTGACTGTGCTCCAGAAACTCATGTGCAGCATGGGTAGTCACACATCCTGGTTGTGATGTCATCAAGCTGCACCTGAGTTTCCGATTAGCAAATTTGGGAAATTCGCAAAATTGCGATTTTTTATGTTATGGAATCGCAAATTTGCGATTTTTTACCTTAAGGAATTGCTATTGAGGGTATCGCAATGAAAATAGCAATTTTTACAGCATTGCTTTTTTATTGCGATTTTACATACATACCTTTTTGAGATTCTGAATTTGCGAGTCGCAAAAAAATCGCTAATTCAGAATCGCAAAAGGAGAGCTTGATACATATGGCCCATAGTTAACATCATTAATTTCCAACAGCCCCACACTGAAGATAACTGAACAAATGGGTCTACAATTCTGTCATTTTATAATAGGCCTCTAGAGAAGCCAAAAGCTGGTGGTGAATCGCCCCACCGATTGAGAACCAAACAAGCATGCCTGTCATTAAAGAGCAAACCCCGGACACACCCCTGCTATCAAAAATTCTAGTTTTCACATATGGATTACGTATAATACCCCTCAGGGATTTTAAATACTACTGCACTGACAGATTGCTGAGCATCTGTTTGCTTCAGTGATAAAGCTTCTTGTAAAAAGCAAGAATTTCCACTTCTAAAAAAAGACTGGTAGAAGCTATTGTTGGCATTGATGGGACAACGCTGGGGTCAGACGTACTGTGTGAAACAAGCCTCTTACTTGCAATGGAAAACGGCAATTTAGAATCTTTAACTTCCGACGTTTTCACCGCCCCAATATTTGTATTAGTTCTCTGAACCACTTGGCTATAAACACACCATCCTGAGATCAACGGAAGGAGGAATACAGGATTATGGGAAGTTAATATTTGAGACAGAATTGTTGGCTAACATCAGAGGTACATTTCAACATATCATTATTATGCTTTGCCAATTATGCTCATCAGAAAGAACTGAATATTTCCCCTACTTATAGGGACTTATAAGTAATTTCAAGACGTATTTAGCAAGAAGAGAGTACATGAATTCCCTCCACAACTAATATATGAAAGTGCAATTGACCTTCAACCAAGTGCTCAGATTTCACATGGCAGAAGCTATGCATTATCACCAAAGGAAGATATTGTTTTAAAAGATTATTTTGAAGAAAACCTGCCTAGAGGATTTGTCCACCATCGGGATTCTCCTGCAGGTGCTGCTCTATTTTTGATACCAAAACCAGATGATGAATTTCAGCAATGGATGGATTATAGATTTAAATGTGATTATCATTCACAATCACCATCCTCTCCCCCTCATTTCTGTCCTCTTAGATGTAGTAAAAGTAGCCAAGGTGTTTCCCAGCTTCGATCTCAGTGAAGCCTACAGCTCGGTCCATAGCAGGGAGGGGGGTACAAGGAAGACATCTTGAAACAGCAAGTGTAGGCATTATGAATATCTGCCCCACTGTCCTCCAGCATTTTGTAAACAACATATTTCAAGACATTCTAGATACTTGTGTTGGAATATTTCTAGATATATTTTGGTATTATTCACAAACTTTGCAAGACCCTAGAAGATTTCTCAAGGAAGTTTTAAATATCTAAAGAATTCCTTATATGCTAAGTTGGAAATGTGCATGTTTGAAACCAACTCAGTTTTGTTTCTGGATTTTTTCATTGTAATAATAGAATTCAGATGGATACAGGAAAAGCACTGTCCAGCTCCGAAGGCAATTAAACAGGTATAAACATTTCTAGGGTTTGCGAAGTCAGATTAATAAAAAATTATAACTACGTTACACAGCGATTTTGTAAGCAGAGTTTCACCTAAAATATCCACATTATGGCGAGAATTGCCATCATTATGTCACAAGTGCACTTCATCAAGCCAGAGATGGTTCAAAACTAACTGGCACCCCCTGCCTGGAGATTCCACAGGCCATTGATAAAGCCAGGAGTGCTAAAGAGACTGAGATAAGGAGGGCGACAGGGATAGGGAGGGTGACAGTGATAAGGAGGGAAGGATGACATGGATGGGGTGGTGACAGACACAGGGACAGTGAAAGTGATTGTGAGTGTCACAGGCAGGGAGTGGGTGATAATGATTGGAAATATGATAGACGTGGGGATGGAGACAAGGACTGGGAGTGGGACGGGGTGCCAGGGACGGGGAAGGTGTTACATATGGGTAGAGTTAAAGGTAATAGGGATACTTAAGCTAAAACTGGAATGTAAGTGTGACAGTGATAGGGAGCAACAGGGAAGATAGGGTGGCGGCGAAGAGGAAGGTGCTAGGTATGTGGCAGGTGACAAGGAAGGGACGGGTGATAGAGTTTGTGAGTGGGAGAGGAATTGGCACAGTGCTAGGGACTGGTGATGTTGTGAGTGTGACAGTGACTCGATTGGCGAAAGGGCCTGTGAGGGTCAGAGGATGGGAACAGTTACAGGGTGTGGGGGGTTGATAGGGACTGGGTTCAGACAGTGATAAGGAGGGTGGCAGTGATAAGGAGTATAAGCACCTGTCACTACCCAGGGAGACACAGGTGACAGTGATAGGGAGGGCGACAAAGATGAGGCGAGTGATAGGGATGGCAAGGGTGATAGGTAATAGGAGTGTGACAATATTTGGACGGTGACTTGGAGGGAAGGGGTGACTGGAAGAAATTGGAATTGTGCAGAGATGGGAGCGTGACAGTTACTGTAAGATGACAGGGGCTGGTAAAGTGACAGGGACTGGTAAAGTGACAGGGACTCAAAGGGTGACAGGGACTGTGACAGCACAAGGGACTAAAAGTGTAACATGGACAAGGAAGGTAACAGAGAGGGAGAGACACAAGGGCGGTGGCAAGGATAAGGTGGGTGATGGGGACTGGTGGGTGTGAGATGGGGAGGGTGGCAGTGATATGATTGTGATTGGCCTGAAGACCTGACTTTTTGATAAATAAACTTTTTCTTTTTCTAGCTATGCATTAGGGAGAAGTTACTAGTGCCTGGACACCTCCAGGTAATCGTGCGCTTTAAAATTTGCCTTAACATAACATAACATTGGGTTGCCTAGGAGTGTGACAGGTATTGGGATGACAAAAGGGACTGGGAAAGTGATAAAGTAAAATGAAAAGGGTTACAAGGATTGCAAGAGTGGCAGGGATTGCAGGTGTCAAAGACAGATAAAGGAACAGGGAGAATGGCACGATTTGGGGTGAGATTGGGACTGGGACTGTGAATGAGGGAAGGTGATAATGGTAGCGAGAGTGGTAGTAACTGTGTGCAGAGATGGGGAAGAGTGGCAGTGATGTGTTATGACAGCGATTGGGACGGCAAAGTGACAGGGACTGGGAGGTGACAGGGATGTAGAGAGTGACAGGGACGGGGAGGGTAAGAATATCCAGTATGGTGATAAGGAGGACAACAAATCCTGAGAGCATTAGAGGTGGGGATGGTGACAGGGATGTGACTGTGATAGGGTTCGAGAGCGAGGCGGGTATAGGGATGGTGCCACAGGATTGGGAGTTCGATAGGACTCAGGAAAATCCACCTGATCCCACTGCAGATGTATCAGCCAAACTAGCCACACGCTCCCTAAAGCCCCCCTACTTATTAGCGAAATCTCTTTTTCCCCTACCCCCTATCAAAGCCCACCTGCACCCAGCTCCTTCACCAGCCACCTTGTTACTTACCAGAGCCATTTCCCTCCACACACCCCATCCCACCCACTAGTAGCTGACTGGCACAACTCCCCCCACAACCCAGCCCACACCTCATTCACTAACCACCAGCTCCTACACCCATGGACTACTTTAGCCACTCGCCTACCTCACCCCTCACAACCTACTTGCTTCCACATCCTCTACCAGTCTTACCTCTACACCCCTGCCTCACCTCAGTAACAATCCACCAGACTCGCTTCAGTCACTACTCACCTGTACCAAAATGTATTGCTAGCCACCTCTTACTTGGTGACTGGCTGTCACAGCTCTATCTCATATCAGTCACTACCCAGTTGCCACCACACCCCCTGCCACCACCTCAGACACTGCCCACTCCAAGCCCCTACCCTACCAACATAACCACCACACCCCAATCCCACCGGCCGCCTGCACTCCTGCCCCCACCAAGGCTGCAATATAGCTGCCCCAGTGGGGAAACACAGGCCCTTGCAGCCCCAGTAGTGCGGGAAAGTGGGGGAGCTCCAGGTCCCCCTTCAGTGCAGTATCCTGGCCTGAGATCTCCTGAGTAAGTCCGGAAGGGTGCCCCTCCATGCACTTTGCAATGGGGCACCCTCAAGTTTCCTTACGGCACTGTTTTCCGGACATAGAGAGAAAATCACCCCAGCCCTGCTGGCCCCAGAGACACCATACAGCAGTGTACAGCTACACTTCTCCCTCGCTGTGCCCCTGGAGATGCCAACACATGTTCCCATCCATCCCCAAAACCCGAGATATCACCTTATTTCCACTTTTCTTAAGCCCCTCTAACCCAGAGGCCCTCAGATCACTGAACATCCAGCATTACCCCCATGCACCGAGCCAGCCTGCTGTGCTCTCCTTATAACTTACACAAAAGGATATTTGCCTGACCCCTTTCCTAGGGGTCTCTGTTTGCCTGTCGGTAGCAGCCCAGCCCCAGAGACACTGCACCTGCTGCTCTATCGTCTTCCGGATGACAGTACCTAGCCGTGCCCTGGTAGATCACGATGCGGCATGCACCCGCACATGCTGGGGTAACCAGTAAGACGACCCACACATGCTGAGGTAACGCAAGAAAACGAAACAGTGATTTGCACAGCATTTCCTTTAATGCGCAAGTAATACATTTGCAAAATGTAAGCTAGAAAGATAAGGACTGGGTCCACTTTTGCAAGGTAATTGCTGACATTTTAGTCTTACATGCAATTTATGTTTGTGTGAATTTTCACAACCCCTCCCTTCTTCCCTCATACTTCGAAGGACACAAGGTTATGGTAAAAGAAAAGGCCGCAGTTTATTGCGTATCACATAAAGCATGGATCAACATCTCACAACGTTCATGGTTGGTCGTTCGGGACCCATGTTTTGTCATAACTTTGCATCTCTTGGTGATCATGTCCCACTAGTCCTGTTCGTTTTAGCAGACAGCCTAAGTCCTGAGCAGAGGTCAGTTCCGCAGGTAAACCAGTGATTACGGATTCTAGGCTTCTCTTGCTACCGACCTCATGGGCGGCTGTTAGACCTGGCCCTGGCTGCAAGTGGAATAATCTTTGACCTCCTTTTAAATCTGCCACTGACATGACACTAAAATAAGTGGTGCAAGCATGCCTAAAACACAGGGCAGGAGACACACACATGCTTTCCAAGAACCGGAAATTCAGATGTCCACATAGGTTTATTATTTAGGAATGTTGAGTATGTGCTGAACAAAGACAGCGTGTCAGCAGATGCAAAGTCCAGTTCTTTGAAGCACTTTTCATCTTCACACCCGCAGGCTTTAGAGTAGAGTTCTTGAATGCGTCCCTCTAGCTGCAAGAGGGAAGAACAAGGAGGTTTATTAGGTTTTACCACTGCATTGCTTTTGACATTTGCATGGTGAAAAGATTTTACCAAGCTTCAAGTCACAGTATGGGCAGCAGCCGCAGGGCAAGCTTCCTTCATACACAGACAGTACAGTACAGCACCAGTACTGCAGACTTCCCTTGCGCGTACCGAACAATTACAACGGGTGCGATGGCAGTACAAGCCTTCCTCCTGCCCACTGCACAGTCCCAGTACAAGCAGCAGCTCTACACGCTTTTGTTAGACAGACAGAAGACAGAGAGCACAGGCAACATGTGCTATCTTCCCTAGCGCACACTCAGAACAGTCACAGAACAAGCAGCATTTGGGAAAGCTTCTGTTAAGCAGAGACAAGACTGAGAGCACAGGCAACAGTGCCAGTTATGCTTGCGCACACTCATAACAGTCACAGCACAAGCAGCAGCTGTACACGCTTCTGTTAGACAGACAGACGACAGAGAGCACAGGCAACATGTGCTATCTTCCCTTGCATCACACAGAACAGTCACAGCACCAGCAGCATTTGTGCAAGCTTCTGTTAGACAGACACAAGAGTGAGGGCAAAGGCAACAAGTGCTAGCTTCAATTGTGCTCAGATAGAACAGTCACAGTTCAAGCAGCATTTGTGCAAGCTTCTGTTAGACAGAAGACAGAGAGCACAAGCAACAGTGCTAGCTTCCCTTGCATCACACAGAACAGTCATAGCACTGTAAGTGACAGTGCACACCCCCACGCAAAGACCAGTCACATCACAGGCAGCAGCACTGCAAGATTGCCTTGCTTTTGAGTATTTTCAAGATTGAATGTAGGATGACCTCAAAGCAGGTAAACAATATGACAAGACCTTGTGGAAAGTAGAAGGAATTTTAAAATGTAAAGGGAGAGAACAAAACCTGCAGAAAAGGGAGGATGCGTTACAGCTGTTCAGTGTACATCACAATATACCTGGCTATGGAATAGACAGGGATGTGGAAGGCTTTCTATACTCTAACGAGAATATTAAAGGTCATATTTACAAGGGCTTATCGCCACAGGAACATGGCTTTTTGCGATGTTCCTGCGGCGATAATCCCTTCACTTTCTTTACAAGGCGGTGTTGAACTACATTAAGTGGCTTAACACCACCTTGTAAATAAGGCCCCCTTCCATGCGACACTTTGCGTGAAAGGGGCGGGTAATTCGCATTGTGGTGGGAATCCCACTGCAACACTAATTGATTTTGACGCTGCCCCCTACTAATGTGGTGTAAATATGGGGCAGCTCCAAAATTAAGACCAAGAAAAACTCGGTCTTAACATGGCGAATTGAGGTAAAAAGTTTAATTTCTCCCCTTTTTTGCTGTTTCTATGTGTGCTGCATTGTGCAGCACACATAGAAGCAGCAAATAGCCATGAATGAGTGTTTATGTGCAGGAAGGTGTCCTTTCCTGCACATAAACAATCATTAAAAAAATGATGATTTGCAACTTGTATGTGTGCTGCACAATGCAGGACAGATAGGAGTTACATATCACCATTAGTGATTGTTTATGTGCAGGAAGGAGCACCTTCCTGCACATACACAATCATTCCCTCAACGCAGACACCCTTGCACTATGGTACAAGGGAGCCGGCGTTGGCGGTAGGCAGCTGAGTTTAGTGCCAGCACTAGGGAAAACGCAGGGATGTGTTGTAACATTGTAAATAAGGCGCGTCCCTGCATTTTCAGAATGGCGGAGCATGGCGTTAGCAGTTTTTTCCTAACACCACGCTTCGCCATTCACTTGTAAATATGTCCCATAAACTCATGAACGCAAAGGGAATCAAAGTATACATTTCAAGTAGGATCAGCATTGAGTTAGTACAGAGCTGAAAAGTCATGCAAAATGTGAACGCTGCTCTACAGATAAACCATAAAATAACATGACGTATAATATTAGCACCAAGGGACAATGCTGGGTACACTAATAGTATAATACTGAGGTATAAGGAAGGGACACTCCCTGGGTGCCTCCAGGTATTACAGTAGTCCCCACACCATTCCATAAATTACAAAGCAACATAAACTACATGAAGTGAGTCGCTTATGACGCACTTGTATACTTACAGCAATACAACCTGTTGATCTTTGTGATGTCGGTTTCGGTGAACTGTCGAGATTGCCCAATAGGGACATTAGGATCAGGCTTGGCCAATATGGTGGGCATTCCATTGCGTGAGAAAGCATCCCTGTAACAAGACACAAGTATGAGCAGATGCAACGCAATCTTCTACTATTGTGCCTTGTCAACCTAGAGGCAATAACCCCTCTGTGAACACTCTAAGTGAAAAGGCTGGTCATCTTGCAAATACATTACAAGAGTATTTGACAAGACTGCATGTTGATGGCAGCGTGTGGGCTGGAGTCAATGTTAGTTTCCATTAATCATGACCACCAATTGTGTTAAATCTTAAGAGCTAAGTACATCTCCATAAACTATAGCAAACTCTCTGCATTGATTTCAAGATGGGGTACAGCTTTCTACATCCAGTAGCAAGGGTGTCCAATAGCCTGATCTCAGATATGTTAGCTTCAGACAGAACTTGATGTCTTTTTGGTAAAGCATAATATTGACCACTCTTTCTAGTAGGCTTTTCCTTGATTTCATCTTCGATTTACCTAAGTGAGATTGCATTTCCTGCACCATTTTCTGTATTACTTCAGGAGACAATGCAATAGTTTGTGACTCGAAGTCAAAGAAAGCTTTATTTGATTGGTGTATCAGACAATCATAAAAGCACATGAAAAAGTATTAAAAAACATATCCACGAGTACATAAGTTAATAATATCCTACAAATGTACACATAGTCTCTGGTATGGTACATGGTTAAAAAGAAGCAGTGTTAAATTGAAAATATTAAAAAACATATCAGGCAATACATTCTTTACAAAATAAATAAACCTACACATAACCAATAGTATAATACAACATTTAAGAAACAGTATTTAATTAAGACAATATTAAATTGAAATCTTTATCTGATTAGAATCGATTAAATATGCATGCTTTTCCTTTGACTCGGAACTTCCTTCAGAAAGATTACAATTCGAAAAACACTATGCTCGTTATCTAGGTGTTGTAGTGCAAGAAGAGCAGGTCGACGTTGGTGGAGCCCAAACAGTTTTAAAACTGGTACTAAGTACATTTTCCTTACATGGGTACAGAATCTACAAAAAAGAACCACATGTATTGTAAATAGGCTGGAGTTATTGTCACAGGGGAAGGGTCGGAGGTTACGAGTCCAATAATTTATTATGGGTAAAGTAAATAGTCTGTGGAATACCTCCATCCTGAATCTGGTTAGTAAAAACCTATTATATACTCCAGGTACAAAAGTCAAATAAAGTTGAAGGCTAAAAGTGGATAAAATCAGCTAGTGGTGCAGGACTGTTTATTTCAGTATCTCGGAGGACAATCTAATAGAGTCCAGCAACACAAGGCCTTCCTTTCGTAATTCTTTTCTTGTTATTGTCCCAATAGTTTTGGGGTTTTTAAAGCAGTCTATAAGACCAAGATCTTGTAAGAAGTTGCGGACCTACCTTATCCATGGGATCATTAAGACCCCTTCTAGTTTCAGAAAATCTAGTAAAATGTCTCTGTTTCATTTAGTCTCATCTTTGGTCCAAAGCCTGTGCCATAAAAGCACAGTCTCAAGCTTTATTAAATCAGAGATGAAGGGTAGTTCCAGCTCTGGGTGACATATACAAGATGATATACTGTTTGGGACAGATAAAATGTACCTTTGAAAATGATTTTCAATACGTTGAATAGACCCTTGCGCCATACACTGCTGAAGAGAAACACGTTGCCTTATTTTAACAAGCTTCGCAGGTGGCTTTTTCAAAGTTTCCTGGCAAAGTTAGTAAGGGCAGATGTTGTTCTAAGGAGTACCAATTTTTTCGCTGCCAAAGTTTGTGCCCAAATATCATTATGAGCAAGAAGGCTTCCCAGATATGAGAACCTTTTGGTTACCCTGATCTTCTGACCTGCCACAAACATATCTTTAGATTTCTTAACACCAGATCCACATTGAATAATAAAAGTCTTAGAGGAGTTTACTCTTTACCCTAGATCTTTCATAAAATGGTAAAAACTGTCTAGCACTCTCTATAGACCTACTTGTGGGCGGGACATCAGCACCGCGTCATCTGCATAAAGAAGGGCTGGAATTGGACTTCCTGCTACCTGAGGAAAATCATTATTATCCTTCAGGAGGGCCTCTTCCAGGCCATTGGTATAAAGATTAAAAAGGAACAGAGCCAGGACGCAACCTTGCCTGACCCCGCTCATGATCGGGAATGCAGCCGAACGCTCAGCCCATTGCAGACGCACGCCTTGGCATCACAATAAAATCGCTTAAGAAAATCAATGATCTAGACATCAACCCCAATAACTTTTTAAAATAGACCAGAGTTTGATGTGGACGACACAGTCGAAAGTGGCTGTGAGATCCACAAATGCTAAAAATAGGTTCCCCTTCTTTGCCCTCGTGTACTTCCCCACCAGGATAGACAGATTTAAACCCAGTTCCACCGTCCCAAATCCTGCTCGAAATCCGTATTGCAGGTTGGTTAGGACGGAGTTATCCTCTGCCCTGTCCTGGCGGCATTCTAAAATAATTGTACCTATAACTTTAGTTACTGCGTCCAGCAGACAGATTAGACGGTAACAGCCGGGGTCCTGTCTGTACCCCTTTTTAAAGATAGGGGCAATAGTAGATTCTACCCAAGTCAATGGGAAGGTGGATCTGTAGCTTGCGGTAATTACCTGAACCAGAATGGGTCCCCACAAGGAAATGTTTGATTTGAATAGATCTATGGGGACCCCATCTGGTCCAGGAGCCTAACTACCCCTGCTTAAGGATAAGGCCCGCTCCACCTCGTCCAGGGTAAATAACAGGCCAGAATAGGGTGGAGGGGACTTCAAGTTACAATCTTCCAAAGTAAAAAACAAATCACACCAGGGTTACCCTCACCACTGTATACTCTAGAGAAATGTTCGATCCATTCTTCATCAGCGATTGCAATTTCAATAGAAGGACCAGCCTCACTTTACAAGACAGGAACTTTAACTACCTTTCAAAAAGCTGAACTGTCATTCGTTATTGAGGCCTTATGTAAGGTCTCCCAGGCCTCATTTCCAGGTTAGTTTTTCTGGCCTTTATAGCTTTTTTATATCCCACTCTAGCACTCCTCACATCATTTAGATTTCTGCGAGTTTTATGTAACGCCTTTTTTAAGAGGGAGTCTGGCCGGGTACACCTGGAATCAAACCATCCATTTGAGTGTCTCCTGCTGCTAGTACGTTTTAGAAGGGATTCTTTTATTTATTTGGATATCACTTAGAATGAGGCCATAATATTATCTAGGAGAGCTGACTCATTCAAACAAGTCCCGATGGCAGATCTACATCTGTCCACCACTATCTTTGTTGTTGCAACCTGGTCCACCATAGCCCAACGCAGGGAATACCCATTCGATCTTCTGATCGCTATGTTTTCTAAAAGCTGGTCATTTTTATCAAATCTAAGTGTTCTACTGAAGGTAATATCACTGACAAACACAGTGGAAAATGATTGCTGAGAGAGTTATCTGAGACAGTTAATGAGTTCAGCCTATGCACATAATTACATGATGTTAAAATGTAATCTATGGTGGTGGGAAAACCGCTACTATTAAATGTCCAAGGCATGGGGATGGATGGCTGACATAATTTGTTTACAAAGCCCAAGTTAAGGCTAAAAATGAATTCATTAAGTTGCTCTTCCAACACAGAATGTCGAAAGTGGGATAAGCATGCCCCTTCTTCAATCAGAACACAACATAATTTATCATCGTTGGTGCACAGTTAAAATCCCCAGCTAGTATTACCATCAAATCTTTTGCCTTATTTTTACAAGCAGATTTCAACAATTTGATCATACCTTTTACTACATTTCCAATTTTATCAGATGGAATATTATTGTAAAAGTTGGTCAGGACTATATAGTGTTTTGTATCTAATTCTAGAATGACCATTTGGATCACTAATAAACATTCTTTATTACCTCTACTTTTAAGTGCATGATATGTATTTGCATAGCCCACCCTTAGCCCTACCACTTACACTATCTATAGCTGGAGTGTGGTACGTCCTATAACCAATAAACAAAAAAAGAGAGGTTCATGTCTCTCAAAAAACCACTTGGATGGAGCCACCAGATTCAAGATATCCGCCGGGGTTTATCATTGTCCTGACGAATGCCTAGGTAAAATCAAACCAACACTAAGGCTGAAACATGTTGACATATTAATTTAATGCTATATCTGAATTAAACCAACCATTACCTTGGCTTTTACAATTCAGACACATAGCACCTTTATATCTGTGTCCTAGGGATCACTAATAAAAATTTTTTTAGATACCCTTTAGACACTTCTTAAGTTTAAGTTTATTCATCCTCACAACACTCCCGTTACACAATACCAGCTCCGCAGTCTTCTGGCGTCGCAGCACACCGAAGAGGCACTAGGTCTCTTCGGTGGGGCCCGATGATGAAGCATGACACTGACTAGGTCGGTGTGTGAGGGCTTTCCTTCAAACCCAAATAGGGTGCGAATATCTTGAATCTGGTGGCTCCATCCAAGTGGTTTTTTGAGAGACATGAACCTCTCTTTTTTTGTTTATTGATATATAACTGGGGATTAAGAGAGTGTTCCTACACTTCCCTACCTCTCCCATTGTTTTTGAACGTCCTATAACCATTCATATGTGTCGTCTCCCTTGACCAGGTTTCTTGAAAGCATAAAATCCTTGAATTGCAGTATAAAGTCTCACCACAAAGAATTATTTAGCTTGAAAGAGATGCCCACAATGTTCATGAAGCAATATTACAAATAAATAGTTTACTAATGTCGGGATGTTAGTAGGGGTTTATAGCCTCTGTGATTCCGTAGGTGTGTTACTATGTAGATGGAAGTTTTCTAAACAACCAACTGGATCCATTAGGACTACCGATTTCGGAACTGTTGTCCCTAAGTCCTCATCTGTATGGCCTTCACCAGTGAAAGTGGGCAAGGGAACAACATTTCCTGCCTTAGCTAACCCTCCATTGCCCCTAACTTCAGACCGAACGGGTAGGGTTTTGGATTGACCATACTCCAATGGCTCCAGTCAATCAATCTCTTCCAGTGAGCTCAAGACATTAAAATGGTTGCTTATTGGTACCAAATATCTGGGTTCCCTGTTACCCTTAAAGTTTTAACCTACAGGCGCACGCCATCGTGGTTTGAAATGGTTGGGCGGTTGGTAGTAAAAGCCCAATGGTAGGATGTTGATGTCATTAGGATTCACAGACTCATTACCTCCCCTCTCCAGGATTGTATATACCAGAGCTCGCAAACTAAAAGTTAGAACAACACAGTCTCCCTTCAAAGTTTTTGCCGAGGTGCCCACCCACCCTATTCTACGTACCATTTTAAATTTTGAGAAAAGGGTATTACTAATGCCAGTCCTTGAACTTAGGAAGTGCAATTATTTATTTTTTAAAGTTGACCAGTGTTTGTAACTTAATTGAATGGTCAAAAGTCAGAAAGGTAGCTAATTAATTATCCGGTGGCCACCTGCGGTCTAACAAAACCAAGATTTTAAGAAAATAAATGCAGAATGAGTTTTTAGCCCTGAGAGAAAATTCTATTTTTCAGTGTCCTGAGGAATTTCAAGAGGAATATTTTCAGTGTTCTTTCTTGTCCTTAGGAGCCTGTGGGCTACAATGGGGATGTGGAATGATACATGACACTATTCTCATTTGTTCACTGTTTACCCTTATACAAGCTTGGTATAGCAGTTGCACCAGAGCGAAAGTGGCAGATACCCCAAGCCCGCTTTTTGTAAAACCCGGTAGTGAGATTTAAGAAGCTTGCTTTACATCTCATTTCCATACTTTATCTGTGCCGTCTAGAAATGTTAGAATGACAGTGAATAATAGGTTTATCAGTTTAGGCGAGTCGGTGAAGGCATATGCAAGTGATATTAAGAGTAGCTCTGATGTTGAGAGAAATTTCGTAACCAACGCGGATTTGAACACACCAGCCATCACCACGCCACTATGGCTCTCTCCAAAATGCCGATGTGACGGTCTACAATGTATACAACCGTTTCATCTATCTTCATGAGCCGCTGGCGTGATAGTACAGCTTAAGCGAAACTGCCATAAAAAAGTCCCCTGATGAAGCGTTAAGCCCGAAATGCATTGGGCAGAAATGAATGAATAATTATGAAAGATGTGCATACTATGAAAAGAATAGTATCAATTTGAAACCAATAAAAAAAAACAACTTCATGAACAAAGCACACAGAAACTTGGAATTTATTTGAAATGTATTGAAAGGTGTGGCAGTTGGGGACGCTTCTCCTACGGGAGATAACATTTTTCGCGGGTAGCTATCAGGAGCCATATTACACAAAGTGCATTGGGTGTGCAACGGGCGTTTGCGCCTGCTTTGCAAGCCCTGGGGCACTTTGGTATTACGTAAGGGGGTGCAGATGCTTGTGCAGCCCAATGTAATACCAATAGCACTGGCACTTGTTGGTGTACATAAAACACCAGCGCTATCTTCAGGGGGCCTTCCCTTATTTGCCTGGGGGCGTGCCCTATGCAAATGAAAAAATCAATTTGCCTCTGTGCCTGTGTTGTATTACAAACGCGAGCACAGAGACAAAGAAGCTGTCAGGAGGCGAACTGACAGTGTGCCTCCAAAGAGAAGCTCTCTGGAGCAGCAAAGGGGGTCCTATGGACCCCTAGACATCCCCTTTGAAAGTACAGGCGGGTGCCGCCTGCACTCGGAAAACACGGAGCGGCTTCAAAGCAGACGCTTGGTTTTTCACTTGAATGCACTGCCCCCAGGGCATCACAAGTTTGTGGCTGCCCTGGGGTGAGCCCATTAATCATAATACTGTGCATTTTCCTTCATTGCACAAGGCAAACTTTTTAAAAGGTGCGCTCAGGGCAATGAAGGAAAATGCCCTGCATGTATAATGCGGCCCCTGGTGCCATATCCAACCCAAGATTCCCAAGATCCGATAAATCATTTAGGTAATATTTCATGATGCAAAAACCGCTGTTCTCTGTTAAGCAATGGCATCTTGAATTTTGTTTCACAAAACGTACCTTGAGTAGTGCATAATTGAAGCATAGTCATAACGTGTTCCTAGATTATTGGTGTTCAGCTTCTGAAAAGCATGTTCGAAGCCTAAGAAAAAATAATTACAAGCCATCATTGTTCATGTTATTAAAATACAAGTTAATCAAGTCTCAGGTTCAGTTTCCAATGATATCATGACAAATAGTAAATGAAGGTACTAATAAGAAGAAGTGTACTTCCACACTGCATATAGTAAGGAATGAGACAAGGAAAGCTGGATGAGGAGGCCTCTCGTTCTCAAGACAACTGAAGAATTCTCTGAAGCAACTGAAGGTCCTGTGCAACTTGGAGTAACCCTTAGTCCCCTTAATGTGGAAGAACATGGGAGGCACAGAGAGAACAAGGAATCTGTTTGCATTGTCGGTGCCATCTTTCTGGGAACATCTTAATCATCTTCAGGAGCGGCTTGTGTTTAGGAAAAGAGGTGAGACAGGGAGGGTGCAGGGGGATGGATGGATGGGGGCACGATAGAGACAAATAGAAAAATTAAACGTACCTGCCGCCCTCCAGGATTGCGATTAACCTGCTCCTCTCCTCTCCACTGCAGGCAGGCACAGGCTCCCAGACTGTCCTGCGGCCAATCCTGAAGCTTCTCTCTTGCATGAGAACAGCTTCCCGAATGGCCTTGGTGCCGATGATTTTCGCTCCCAGACAGAATGGGAGCTTGTGCCTGCTCTCTCCAACCCGGCAATGAAACTGGGATGGCCGGCCAAACCCACATGCACAGTGAAGGCAGTGCAACCCCCCCCCCTTCCCCCCCCCCCCCCACACACACACACTCCCACTCCAGCCTGTCTTCACCCTGGCCCCGCCCCCAAGACTCCGCACAAAAAAAAGAAAACAATAATAAAGTGGGTTATGGGGTGAAAAGGACGAAAAATGGCAAACTACATACTTTGCTGATATCGTCATTCGTGTACTGTTGTAAAACTAGGTTTACACCTACACCATTATGCTGCAATTCATGCTTACGTTTTTTTTTTAACCAGGACCTGAGCTTGCTGGTCCAGCACTACCAGTTTATGTGTCATTGTGGCCGTTCTATTTGTACCTTTTATATTTATCTATCCAATATAAAGATGAACTCTGGAACTTTTTTTGCACACTGTCACAGTGAAAGGCTTGGCATTGCCTCCAGCTAATGACTTCACCATAAGACTACATAACCCTTGCCTTGCCCATATACCCTCGCCCTCACAGCATCTCAAAAAAGCTGATTTGCAGAATACAGAGGTTCACCAAACCCAGGCAAATAAAATCAATATATATTCTATGACATCTACAGGGCACAGAAAAGTTTTAACCCAGCTTAGTTACCTTGCACCATCTAGACTTACCCGGCATCACATTCTGGAGGAAGATGGTGACAAAGCCATCGCGGTCGCTGCGGTTCTGTTCATGGTAGAAGCCCAGGGCATGGATGAGCTCGTGCTGCACGATGCCGGTGGAGATACATCCATTCCTCTGTAAGGACACCACCTGACGACCCCCGATCCGTCCAACGAAGGACCAGCATCTGCAGAGGTGGAAGGGCGCACTGTGATGCCTACTCTTACATTGGCCGCTCGCCTATACTAGACTCTCACCCGGCTACCTGTAGGCCTCACTGCCCCTCAAGACATGGAACTAAGGGTAGTGGGCGAAATATATGTGTCCAAGGATGTCCTTTAACAGGTTCTCACCACTTCAATAATGAAACCCTACGTAAATACTGCATCCCTTTCCTTCTTTTCTAATGTTGTTTTAGTGAACCTCCTTATGGAATAAGTTTCTTTATGTTGCCACTCCTAACATAGAGAGCCCATCGTTCCTCTATTGATAACCCCCATATGCCTGTTACTAACAGTGCAAAGTGAGACCTTCATGTATTGGCTTGTGAATCAATGCAAAACCGTCCCACTGTACCAAAACCTGCCCACACCACTCCGGCCCAGCGGGGGAATGCTCGCTGCCCACTACGGCCAGATCAGCCATGCCGGGATTAGTTGAGAATTCTATCTCTTTAGTATCTCAAGCCCACAGGATCCACAATTCGATTATCATTTATACTCAAGTTGTGTTAGCCCAACTTTGAGTTTACCTGACTCATAGCAGTAAAGCCACACTACGCTTATGCAGCACTTACAACCTTGTTCATTGTCCTTATCTTTTTAGGGCTTCCAATGATTGCTATACAGTTGCTATATATTCTTCATCAGATGTGCTGATGTCAAACAGCATCACTCACATATACACATGCACTCACCTGAGAATCAGCCATTAGACACTGCCATCAACTGCAATCACACAACCTGTCATAAAAATGTCTCATCTGGCACTATGCCAACAATGCCCTATCAGACACTGTGCCATCACATGGGCTGTCGAGAAATACCCATCAAACACTTCTCTTGAAAATGCCCCATGAAAAACACATACTGACCCATTCTGTGGTTCGATGAAGAGATAGTCGCGTTCGTTTGTTCGAGGTCTGAAGGAAATACAGGTGCGTGCGGCGAATGATTGTATGGCGCCCATTATCACTGCTCGCTCATTCGGGGCTAATAGGAACAGAGAATCAGAGAAACAAGTCAAAACACTAGTTGTGAGTTCACAAGATTATTGCAAGAACATGCTCACCTAAAGAGAAGTCTACATTATTTATGACAAACTCAATGAAACTGTTGGCATTGAAGCGCCACTTAAGTTGACCATATGTGATTGCAAGCCAAAGAGCAGGCTAAAAGTCCATGCTATACCTGCAATAGCCACAGCTGGGTATGGCCTGCAGTAATGGCATTTATGGGTCTCTGATTTGCTCATTCATGCCCATACGATCACAGAAATATCCACATCATTGACATTGGTGGGGTTGGATAGTATTAGGTCTTTCGTGGATCGGAGCAAATTAGCAGCCCTGATCCTTTTAGATCTGTCTGCGGCTTTCTACACAGTGTCTCATCGCCTTCTGCCTGCGGCTTTCTACACAGTGTCTCATCGCCTTTTGCCTCACAGGCTGCATGAAATTCATCTGCATTCCTCTACCTTGCAGTGGTTTAGCTCGTTTTCAGGTAAAGATCTAATCTGGTACAGCTTCCCCATTTTAAACCTAGCCCTCAGGGACTGAAATGTGGAGTTCCTCAGGGATCCTCCCGAAGTCTGACCTTGTTTAACATCTATTTGTCACCTTGGACTGTCAAGGGGTTAGGCATTGAGATCTTTATGTATGCTGGTGATACTCAGCTGATTACTTCCATAGATGATAAGTACTCTGAGACTCAGCAAAAACATTTTACATTCAGATACGCAGGTCAATGTTCTGCATTTCCTTTAACATTTCATTACAATTCGTAACTCTGAGTCAACACTTCATATAGTGTAAAATGTTTTGGCATAAATCACAATCAAATAAATACAATTATTACAATCAAAAAATATATAAAAACAAGTAAAGACAAAAGGACTTTACTTGTTTTTATATATTTTTTGATTGTAAGAATGTAACATGTTTTTGCTATATGTGTATTAAGGAATTTTTATCAACACAACTTTTTATAAAAAAATTAATTTTGAGAGAAATAAGTAATATCAGTGTCTTGTAACAATAATTATCTGTGTCACTACAAAGTATGAATAGCTAGCACCTGTGTGTAGACCGATAGGTCACTGCGAAATTGAATAACACAGAAAGGAATTTTCTTTTTTGTTACCAGTAATCCTATGTGACAGAGTTACATTTTATAAGCCAAATCGGGATCTCTGCTCTGCTATTGAGGCTTTGATATACTGTAAACGAATCAAGAAATCCAGAATGGGTGGATTTGGTGAAGGTTAGAACTGGGAGGTAAGAGGTCTACCGCTGGGATATCTCTTAGGGGACGAGGATGCGCTTAATAAATCCTTTAATAATAATACTTTTTATGTTACAGGACATCAGTCAGTCTGAAACGTTAATCAATTATGGGACTGCATGCAAGTGATGAGACCAGGTTTTTCATGAATAATATCCAATTGCAGGAACAACTTAAAATCCATAAAAGCTTGTTAAACAAACAATGACTTATTACTTACAGTAGGCGGGAGAGATCTCAAAGGGCACTAGCACCTGCCCATTGGCAGCGCTGGGCCAGCGGCACCGGTCGGAGGCACATCGGTCTGCGTTTCCCAGGGGGTCCACTGCGATGTCACCAAATACAAGGGGTGGCGAACCAAAGGGAGATTTACCTGAGAACAATGAAGACAGGAGAAGAGCAACTGAGGTTATATTCTGAATATTTCAGCCATCTACTGCAAAAGCTGGCTGGCTTCATGCTTGTTATGAACTCCTTTGCAGTTAATGCTTGCACCCTCACCACTATAGCCACAGAGTACAAGCAGCTTCATGGAAACCTCTTTTTCAAACCCTTCTGCCTGTAGTTATCTGTTTATGAACCCTACAAGGTCCTCTGTTAACATTGTTCCATGCCTGGAGAGCTGGAATATGTCTGCATGTTACTACAAATTGTGAAATAAAAACAGATTCTGAAAGAAACTCACGTTAATGGTCTTAACTGAAGAATTTGCTACAAATCTCTAGGTGAAAGTGTATTCCCTTCATTTCCATAGGATAGGGATGTGGGTGTCTAAAATACCCCCTGTCATAAGTAAGTGGGATATGAATTCTGCTAGAGGTCTTGCAGTTCCGCTGCATCAAACGCATCCAGCCTTCTTCCTCCATAGAGTGACCACACCCCTGCAGGACATGCAAGATGGAGCTGAGATATCAGCCATATGTATGTACAGCCTGAATGTCCGAGGAAATGCATGTCCGTATTATATGCAGTTTACCAGCAGGTTCATTTCCGTACTTTGCACTTGGTCATAACACCGTATATACAGTGTGTTATTTATAGTTTAAAAGAAATTAATCCATAACCTCCCACAGAGTCCTCATAGAATTGTTAATGGTTCTTGAACAATTAAAATGGGCCTGTGTGTCATGCCAAAAAAGCACATGTCATCTGTGTGAGCTTGGGAGCTAGAAAATATCTAACTTCCCATTCTGTTGGTTCCTTGCTGGCACCAAAAAGTGGTGGGGTAAGAGGTGTTGGGGTGGCATTTAATTTAACTGGTCTTGTTGTGTTATCTTGCTTTCACCTATGTTGTTATTCCATGTTACTTTCATTGTAGCCTGTAAGAAGCTTCTCCTGATTCCAGAATGATTAAGGTTTGAGGGTCAGCAGTTGCCGCAGGGAAATCGGAGACGTTGGACAGGCGTTTATGTACTGCCGTTTATGAGGAACAAACTTGGATTTTGATATTAAAGACAATGTCGTGTCTTTACATTTGGTGACTCGTATTAAATGCCAGGAGAACCATGCGGTGCAGTGGCAGAGCTGCAAAAAGGATTCATTGGAAGTTTTATAAACCTTTCCTACTGACAGTGGAGACTAAGTGGTGGTCAGAAATAGTAAAACGGAATGTGGTTTATGGTAAACCCGAGAATACATTAGGACATTTTAGACCTACAGTATTTTTTCAAACTATTTTTATACCATAGATGAGGAAGGAAAGATGTTGGAGGATCAGAAGAAGATATTTTTGCATTTTGTTGGTCCAGAGGGATTGAAAGTATATGAACATATGGTTAAAGATACAGGGGAGGGAGGTGGTGCGAATGTTTTTGAGAAGGCATAAATGGATTTGATCGATATTCTGCACCCAATCTGTGTAGTAGTATGAATGATTTGGAAAACACAAGAGGGCTTATTTACACAGCCCTTGTGCCACTTTTGCATCATTTTTAACATGGGAAAAGTGGCTTCACTAACAGTGGGGGTTCTGTAAGTATTGACTGCACAACACCAAGAGCTTATCATATTCTTTGGTCCTGAAGAAAGCCAATCTGACCCTGAAAGGCAAAAAATCTAGCTGAAACATGTTGACCACATCAAGGATTAGCAGACCCAATTTAAATATCTCACAACTATCCCCCATGATTTTTTAATATTAACCGGGATTCCTGAAAATAAAATCACAACATGTGGATAGGAGTCTCGAGTTAATTTTATTTTCACCTCACGCTGGCACACACACAGCCACAAGATCACTCCATCATAGAAATCAGCTCTGCTATAATCAGGCGTTGCAGCACACCCTGGAAGCCACTTGGCCACCAGGGTGGGAACCCAATGATGAAGCATGTCACCTACTAGGTAGGTGAGTGAGGGTTTGTTTATAAACACTATGGGCCTAATTACAAAGTTGTTCCTGGGACCGACCAACCTCCGGTCAGTGGTCCCAACCACCAAATTAGGATGCGACGAACACTGTTTGGTTGCACTCCTACATTTCCCTATGGTTGCATGCATTATGGCCATAAACCGGCTGTAATACATGCTCCCATAGGGAAAATGGAGGTGCTATTCATCCTTGCACCCTGTCCCAGGCACCTCAAAGTGCCTACCACGAGGTGAAGGGATCAACGGGAGGCACCATAGGTGCCCCCCGTTCTTTAACCAGAAGCTGCACACACAAGGGGGCCATGCTGAGGGCCCCCAAACACACTTTCCGACATAGTTTCCATGTTGCACAGGCCGGCATAAAACCATCCTGGAAACCGAGCATCATAATCCCAAAGGCGGACAGGCCCGCACTTTGGGATTACGAGCCGGTTCCGACTGGCTGACAGGCTCCTTTAGTCCGTCGGAATCTATACGAAATTACCGGTCAGTTTTTAATTCCGACCGGCTGATACATAATCAGCCAGTCAGAATTGAAACCGACGATTGGAGTCGGAAAGCCTCTGACCGAAGGTCGGGGGCTTTCCGACCTCTATTGTAATCGGCCCCCTTGTGTTCTCCAAATCAATGACACTTTGAACAGCAACAAAATAAGGTTACGGAATAGACAGAAAATATACAGGTAGAAGGCTCATGTTTTTGTTGTTGCAATTTTTTTTACTATTGGGAAGGTCAACAAGTATATACTTCTCCCTCTCCCTTGTGGTAGTGGTATAATTTGATGCAAATTCTTAAAGTGGAAACAGGAACTTAACACACTAATTGAATAATATGCTGCGGATCTCAAAAGATAAACACTAGATTGCAAGTTTAGATTCATACAAGAAGAATTAGTAAGGAAAAAAGTTGTTATGCATGATAGAGATCCCCCAATTCAAGAGAGGAAAATAGGGATGCAGACTTAAAGGACATTTTAGCTATAGTCCATGTGAACGGGTCATGAGCAATAAGTGCTGGTGCTGACCACAAGTATATACTAGCTCAAGTCAAGTACTTCCCCTAGCAGTCATCATGGCATCTTGCAGATCTTCTGTAAGCTCTAGCCATTGCTCCCAGCCATCGCCCTCGCTCTTAGCCATCCATTACCAGGACTCACCAGAAGCTTCATTAACTTTCAGGATTTGAGTTGAAGGTTCAGGGTCTTTCTCCCAAGATCCGTACTCCCTCTGCGCATCGTACCATCCTACAACAACAAATCAATGATATTTTAAAGTGAGGCATTGCATAATGGGACTTTGACATGAGAAAATAAAGTGACAATAAGCTCTCCCTCAAGCATTCATATGGCATTGAATCATTACCTAGGTGGTGTTTCTTCTCCCACGAAGCACCATGCCATCCTTTGCCAATGGGCCAACTCTGTGCCTGGGAAAAATAAACATATCTGTGAAATACCACACCTCGCTAGCCATGACTTTAAAACCATTAACCAATTGATGAGGTAGTCGTCAACATCAAATGACAAAGCTCTGGGAATTATTGTGCTAACAAGGCACATATATGCACCAACTGGATTTCATATCACTAGCCGGCTAAAGACTAGACAATAGGAAAGGGACACTAAACCCTTTATCATAGCCCAGAGAGGAGTTAGGACAAGTACTTCTTGGAAGAGGAAGATGTTGCATTTGTCAGGAACATCGAAATGCTTACTGTGGCTTTACCGGAACCATAACGTTTACGCTGTTTCGCACGTTCAATGGCTCTGCAAACATTCAGCCACCATGGATGTATTTGGCACACTTTAACACAAAATCCATTGGAAATGCTTGTTGAAAAATTTGGTGCTTATTTGTCATGTGGTATGAAACCACTGCTTCTGAGTAAGAATAATTGATGAACAACTGCATGGAAAGTTATAAATAAGCCAGCAAAACGTCACTTGCGTCCACATCTGAGCCCTAGCAGGCAGACGCTTTTGTGGGGAATTGACATTACATTTTGCCTATACTTTACCAAAGGGAGAAAACCACCCCGGTGGCAGGCATCTCTTTATGGTAAAGTATAGGGAAAAGTAAAAACACCTAATAAGACTTGAAAAAATTGTTAAAAATATTTGTAATGTTAAACAGTAATGCAAATCAATGTGATATATTTATTTTAAATGTAGAACAAAATAAAAGATGCTAAAGCACTACTAACTTATTTGGAAATAAATATTTAATTAATTGAAACATATTACATTAAATAGAAGTTCGTTATCTAAAGTTTAAGTTCATAAAATCCTCATCTAAAGTTTAAAATATATATTTTTGAATTGTGTACTAATATTCAATAAATGTAATGTATTGAATTATTTAAAAGTATTAAAACTAACACCACTGATACATTAATTTTACAATTTTTAAAATGGTTGTGAATATATTTTAAAAGAAATAAATATGTTTTCTTTTTGGATATTCTTTTAATTTTAAATTACATTTATATATATTAATTAATAGTTAAAATCATTTCATTTAATTTAACATTATTTCCTACAGGCCTTTATTTTAAGTCTTTACCTTCATTTTTTTTCACAGTAAATTTTTAATAAAGTTTTTACACAGCAACAATAATAAGTTTCACACATTATCAAGTATATGTCCTCTATCATACACAGGAGTTTACAGAACAGGGGAAATACCTAATCTTGCCTTACAGAACTAGCAAATATTTCTAATTGCACGTTTAGTTACCAACCAACATTAAACCATGAGAAAATAGGAAAGTGACTCATCCGAGTCAGCTGCCCAGTCCATTTACAAGCATGTCTGTGTACAATTTCTTTGAGCCCTTTCATCGCACAAGCTTAGCTACAAAAGTGTTTTTCAGTGGTAGCTCCAAATCCAATATGTTCCAATCCACACGATACTCATCTTTACTTCAATGATTTTGATGCGAGGTTATTGCAGTTCCAGTGGTTGGCCATGTGTGGTGCTGGACTCACTCCAGTGCTGAATTGGAGCATATTTACTACTGTTTCGGGTCATTTTTGGCTGTAGTAACTTTAGAATGCAGTTTGTAAATAGCAATGCATTTACTCTTTTTGTGTGTGAGTGCACACACCTTTCATATTTCTCAATATACTCCCATAACTTGTTCTTACTCCTCCCTAAACCCCGCTCATTTTGTAGAAACTACATCCCATTTATTAACCACTCCTCTGGTCTCTCCCACATTTACTAATAATTAATAGACTGGCATGCGTGTTGACCGCTCCATAGAAAAGAAAGGAGAATTTAAAGTGTGGATTTACTCTAATAGGTTTGTGAACAGTATCGTGTAGTAGTACCACTAAAAGTACATGAAAATGCAGTTTGTGACTAAGTCTCAACATGAATCCACTCTCAATGCTTAGTACCCATCAACACTGTGACTGTCTCATCTCACATACACAGGGGCTTCAGTGAAAGTCATGGCCCTTGACATCTTTGTCACACTCCAGAGACCCACAGCAAACAACTTACTACACACTCACACATGTAGCAGTCCTTCTCTGCTTACTGGTCAATGGCTGTAGTCATGGTAACCACCATTACAGCATTGGCAAACGAACAGTTTGTTGCATCGTACCAAACCTTGAACTCGATGCAGGGTGTTCTAAGCTCCAGTTCCATCCACACTCTCACCACACCGCAATGTTTACTAATCACTCCAGCCTACATATATAGGATTGCCTCCGCTTCAGAGTCTTATCTACAGCTGATAATTTCAAGAATTAATTTTGTGAGAGTATTGGTGGCCTGTCGACTATCATGAAGGTTAGTGATGCCACCGGGGTTCCTGGACAATTCCAATGACAGCACAGACTCGTTCTGAGCTTCAGGAGCTGACAAGACAAGTGCCAGTTCGGGTTTGTAGCATCAGCAGTGTGCACCTTCTACCACAGCAAGGCCAAAGCCAGTCACCAAAATACGAATCCTTAAACCTTAACCCTGTAAACTGCAGTGCCAGGGTCAGAGCCAGGCTTACCGCTGACTAAATATTCGGACTCGCTCAGCCATGGTATTGTATACACCCCCCCCCCCCCCAAGCCCCCTCCCCCCCACCCCCATACAGCTTTACATTTCTTTGTTTCATTCGCCTCTTTTTAAGGCTGGTAATATCAATGGGGGGGGGGTCTCTCTGTGGTCCTCAATCAGACCAAGCTGACTGCCTCCCAGCAGAGAGCAGCCTGTGAACACACAGCGACCCCTCCTCTCCCTCCCCTGAATCATCAATGTTGTGCCCCAGCTTCTTTTCGCCTGCACAACATTGGGGCCGAGGGGCAAGGAGAGGGTGGTAGGATGATGGAGTGAAAGGGAAACAGGAAAAGTAAGGAACTGATAAGAGGGCCAGGACAAAGCAAGCATTGGCATAAGTGAGCTTCATAACAGATCTACAGGATGCGGAGCCAAGGCCATGATTTGAACCTGGGGCCGCACAGGCGTCGGCGGCCCCTTCTGTAATACCTAAGTGCCCCGGGGGCACACATGCCTGTTGCACCCCTAGTGCACTTTCTATAATATGGCCCCAGACTGCATCACTGCATTGAGACATTTATTAAAAGTAATAGTTATTAAAAGTGAACTTAAAAACATTTTCACCCATCTGCCCCGCCCACACGACAAAGCCATTGCGTAACTAAGAGCCACGTTATTTTTGTGTACCCTTCATGTGGCCTGGGTTCTAACTAAAGATTGAGCAACCTGATAGTCCATTAAAACAAACACAACAGGGTTTTGTACAGCATTTATCCTGAACTTATTTGAACGTGCTCTTGGATTCGATATTGAAGAAAAACATGGTTAGGAAAAATAAAGTATTTGCCCAGGATCACACAACTTGGTTAAGCAGGAAAGCCGGATTGATTGCCAGGTTTCTTGTTACGCATTTGGCAATTCAGCCACTAGATGGAAATCTCTTTCTCTTGCGTATTTGGTATCGGGAGTTAATGGTTTGACGTTAATTCTTAGCCCGTGAGGTGAGAGTGTGGGTAGCAGGTAGAAGCCACACAAAAGCTCGTTTTGGGTTCGACGGTCCAAGGGGCGCTAGAGCGGAGCTAGAGCTGCGCCAGGCGGGATCCGGCGTGGCCTTTCAGCGGCTCGCACACCTCTGCTAGCAGATCCTACCTGGCCTACACCATCCGCCCACTGCCCTCTCTTTGCCCGTTTGATAGGACTGTCGAATTCTGTCCTTAATTTAGTATTTCCCTTTAAAGCGACCAAATCCTACCAAAAGGAGGCACTGAAGCATACATGAAACCCCTCAATCCATACTAGGACGACACATAAGTTAATACATAAAGGAGTTAATTGGAGCGCTTAAAGCGGAGTAAGGTTAACATGAGGCGCTTTGAAAACCAGCTATCTCACCTTTCTGGCGCGACTCGGCAGCGGGCCCCCGAGGGGCGTGGCCGGAAGCAGGGCGAGGGCAGCGCACAGGAGCAGCAGGGTCATGGTTCCTCGAGGTTCGGCCGGACGTCTGGCGCTCTCCGTGACCCCTGCTTTATACCCCTGTCCAGGGTGCAGCAGGAGGTCTCTAGAAGGGAGGAAGTCTTTGGTAACCCTCTGTGTGTCCCAACCGACGGACCCCCCGCTGGCCAGAGCCGTCCTAAATGTGGCGACATTTTAAGGATTTTGGGGGCCCCTGTTCAGAACGGCTTTGAAATAATAATCCAGTTTCGGCTCTTTCGTGCCCTCTTTGCACAGACACAGGCCTACGTTCTAAATGTGTTTACATCTAATATTCAGATATGGTGACTTTTTTGTGATATTGTAACACAGGAACAGCTGACTAATATTACTGCAAATAATCTCTGTGACACCCTTCCATTTCTGATATACGAGGTCCTGTTTTGAACTAAAAGAAACTTTTTTATGGATGAGCATGAAGCATGAATACATTTCTCTGAAAAACGTCTGTAATAGACTGTCAAACATCACCCACATTAAAAAATAAATTTAAGGAAAACGGGATTTAAAACAATCTGTTATCCAAGGTCACCGGGGTAAGACTCCCTACAAAGCAGAGCTGCTTCTGCTGGCGGCCCCCTATTATGCTGGGGCCCTGGGACAGAGCCATTTTGCCCATCACTTAAAACGTCTCTGTCCAAGAGTGGTGCGCAGAGCAGAGAGAGTCTACACGCGTGCACCAGAACTGTTAGCCACAGTCTTCATCTCCAAAAAACATATCACGCGCGTGCACCATCATGCCGCGCAAAAGTTTTAGGTAGAAACGATTTGAAAATAGGAAGTGTGCTTTTTGTAATCCAGTGAAATAAACCAGCAAAAGAGCTTCAGTGTTGTCTCAATAAATGTATACTTCATACAAGTTTACATTGTTTTGCTGAGACATTTGTGTAGCGCTTCATAACCCCTAAGAAGACCCGAGGCGCTTTCAATGGAAGGACAGCACCCTAATCTGTATATGTTGGGCCGGAGTGAGAAGTAATTGGGCTAATATGGACTTTTTTTCTATACCAAGTCGGCAGTGCGATAATTATCAAGTGCGCTTCAGGTGAAGGAGGCCTTCTCGGGGGCGGGGCTCGGAAGTGCCCTAAAACCATTACACAGTATAACCCGGTACTTTGTAAAGCGCGAACTAATCACCGCTAGGAGTCTCAAGGCGCTGAGTGCCTTCAGGAGGATTAAGCGAGCAATTGCCCAGAGTCACAGGGTGTTGGGCTGAGCTTCCGGGTATCAAACCGTAACCCCTAAGCCCATGCTCCGAGTCAGCCGCCCTGGCCGCTGCGCCACACCTCTCCCACAGTATAAAAGGCCACGCTTCTTTCCTTTTCTAGCAAAACTAAATACATTATTTAATAATTGATTATATATACATATGTGTGTATATATATATGCATACATACACATACATACATGTTGTGTCGTGTGATCTATGCTCAAGGGGCATCTAACCCTGACTAGGCCTAGCACGTGGCCCTAGAATAAACTCAGCCAGACACTGGGAAGTAAAGTTGCTTGGTCGGTCGGCGCGTGTCTCTGAACGCCCTCTCACGTGCTCGACCTCTTTTTATTATAGGGCGGTCACATGACCAACTTGTCCGTCCCTCCGGACCTCAGGGGCGGACCCTCGGGGACACAACATTCCTCCTAAAACAAGAAAAACAACAAAACCAAAAACACACTGCAACGTTGCAAACATGGTCTGATCGAGCCCATTGTCTCACTAGCATCGGGTCCGAAACCTTCAGCGTCTTTCGCAAAGGCTAGCGCATTAAGTTCAAACATTGCGGGCACATGTAAAAATGAGAACAGTCTTACGTAAAGTAGTCCCTCAGCCAGCTGGAGGGGGTGGGGTTGGCACGTAGCTGGCGCTGGGACCCTCGCTGAGTCATTGGCTCTGTTCCCGCCTCCACCTCTTGGCTTGGCGCCTCGTTGTCGGCCCCCTCCGGATCTGGGGCCTCATCCAGGGCCTCCGGGTCTCCGCCCACATCCTCACTAGAAGCCGGCTGCTCGGCACGTGGCCTGACCTCGGGCTGAGATGTTGACTCCCCAGGCGGCAACGTAGTTGCACTTTCGGTTTCTCTCTCGCCTTGCTGGCGCCTTGGCTCGCTGCTCGACGGGTGATAGAGTTTGAAGTGAGACACATTGCGAGTCACTTTGTCTCGTCCTCGAGTAACTGTGATGCGGGTGCCCTTCACACCACTGACTCGCCATGGTCGTCTTTCATAACTGAGTCTGAATTTGCCCCCAGTGGCCCGATTTTTTATGAGCACGAGGTCACCTCTTTTGAAGTGGGGGGCCACAGCCCTGCGTTTCTTGCTGATCTGGTCATAGGCAGCCTGTCTCTTCATTTCTACAGTCTGTTCCTTTATCAGTTCAGGGGCCCACTGGGGGTGATGAGGAATGGAGTCCGTGATTACCCGCCCTAGGAGAAGATGTGCAGGAGCTACCCCCGTTGTAGAGTGAGGGGTCTGGCGGTAGCTGCGGAGAAAAGTGAAAATGGCCATCTCCACGGACTGTCCTTTGTCATGTGCAATGCGGATTACCTTGTTTAAAGTTCTCATGAACCTCTCGGCCTCTCCATTGGCCTGGGGCCACCTTGGGGTGATGCGCCGGTGACGGGTTCCTAGAGACGAGAGATAGTCTGCAAAGTCTTGACCCTGGAAGGGCGGTCCATTGTCCGTTCTAAGTTCTTTCATGGCTCCATGCGTGGCAATTATTTTCTCTATCTTGGGAATCACACAGTCGGCGCTGGTGCTGGTGATGATTTCGACTTCCGGGTACTTGGAGTGATCGTCGATCATCACTAGCGTGTGCCGTCCATCCGGAAGGCTGCCAAAGTCCATGCTGACCCTTTCCCACGGGCCTCGGGGCCTGGGTTCCACGATGATGGGGGCTTCGCGGGGGCTGTCACCTGTAGTTTGGCAGGCCGTGCATGTGCGCACCGCGGTTTCCACCATGTCATCCATGAGCGGGAACCACACCTTTGTCCGCAGCCGGGCCTTTGTCTTAACCATTCCCTGGTGCCCTACATGCGCGAGCTGCACCACTCGGCTCGTCAAGGCCGTCGGGATCACCAGACGATGCCCTCGCAGGAGGCACCCCGCCGCGTCTTCGTTCAGTTCAGCCCTCACGTGGTACAGACCGTCCATGATTTTCTGGGCCTCGGGTGTGAGTACCTTCCAGCTCTCCCTGGCCTTCTGCCAGTTGGCGGTCCGGATCAGATCTTTGGCCCGCTGTATGCAGGCGTCCTGAGCCGTGGCGCTCACCACCTCTTCCAGGGATATGGGGCGCGGACATGATCTGGCCACGACCCATCGCACGTAGGCCTCTGTCTCTTCAGCTTCTTCCATTTCCTCTGGGGTGGCCGCCCGGGGGTGTCGTGACAGATAATCCGCCGGATTCTTTGCCCCTGGCTGGTACTCTATGGCACAGTTGTACTCCTGTAATTGCAGAATCCACTTTTCAATTCTGGGGGGTGGTTTAGATGAGGTACCGGAGAACAGGGACAGCAGCGGCTTGTGGTCCGTTACTACTGTGAAGGGTTTGCCGTATACATACAGGTGGAAGTGCCGGCATCCCCAATGAATCGCAATGGCCTCTTTTTCAATTTGGGAGTACCTTTGTTCTGTGTCCGTGAGGGACCGGCTGGCAAAAGCGACGGGGGCCCAGTCTATTTCATCGCGGGCTCTCTGCATCAGGACAGCCCCCAATCCCGCCGGTCCAGCATCCACTGCAATCAGAGTGAAATGTCTGGGGTCAAAAAATGCCAGCGTGGTGTTGCTGGACAGCGCACTCTTGATGTCCTGGAATGCCCTTTCCTGCTCCCGTCCCCAGTTCCATGGCGTGGAGTCTTTGGTTAGCTCACGTAGAGGGAGGGTCAGGTTGGCCAGGTCTCTTATGAAGCGACCACAGTAGTTCACCATTCCGAGGAAGCTTCGGACTTCCGTGACAGTCGTGGGCGGAGGTGCATCTTTGATATCCTTGACCTTGTCCGGATCAGGGTTAACACCATCGGCCGAGAACACGTAGCCGAAGAACCCCAGCTTGGTTTGAAGAAACTCACATTTGTCTCGGTGCAGAGTGAGCCCAGCGCTGCGGAGCCTGCGGAACACCTGTGCCAAGCGTTGGTTGTGCTCGGGAATTGTCCTGGCGTGCACCATGATGTCATCGCTGACATTGATCACCCCCGGTATGCCAGTGATGAGCTCCTGGATGACGTTTTGGAACACCTCGGCCGCACTGGATATTCCGAAACTCAGTCTGGTGTACCTGCGCAGTCCGATGTGAGTGGAGAACGTCGTGATGTTCCGGGACTCTTTGTCTAACACGAGCTGATGGTACCCCGCCCTGAGGTCCAACTTGGAAAACCACCGGGCCCCGGCCATCTCTCCGATCAGGTCATCGATCGTGGGGGTGATGTGTCGTTCCCTCTTGATGGCCGCATTGGGGAGGCGCATGTCCACGCATATCCGGACCGCTCCCGGCTGCTTGGGTTTCCGAGTAACTACGATGGGCGATACCCAGGGAGTGGGTCCGGACACCTTTTCAATGATGCCCGCTGCTTCCAACTTCTGTAGCTCTTCTTCGACCAGTGGCCTCAAATGAAACGCGACTCTCCTGTGTCGCAGGGCTACTGGTTGTACAGTGGGGTCCACGTGCAAGTGTATTTCCCGACCCTTGAATCGGCCAATCCCTTCGAACAGGTCCGAAAAGTCTGTGATCAGTTGTTGCACTGACTCCTCGTGTACCCCAAACGCAAAAGAGACCACTCCCAGGTCTTCGGCTGTCCGGCAGCTCAGGAGCATACCTTGGCCTTCCTCCGACACAAAGATGTTGGCACGCGTGATCTTGTCTCCGTGCCGGACTGCTGCTTTAAACTTTCCTCGAATGCGGAGGGGCACGTCCTGGCCATAGGCAAAAACGGTGATCGGAGTGGAGCGGAGGCTGGGTGGAGTAGTCATGTCTCCATAGAGGGACGCACTCATCAGGTTTATCGAGGCGCCCGTGTCCACCGTTGCCATGATGTCCTGATCAGCTACTTGTATTGCGCACTGTGGTAGTGTCCTTGTGCGTTGGGTGGCTGTGCCGATCATGTGCACCTTGTGTGTGGACCGTTCCCCCTCGTCGTCGTCCATGTCACTGTTACTGGTTCCTCCTTCCGCGCCTTCAGGCTCCGCCACCGCATGTACTGTCTGGCGGGGCTTGCTGAACTTTCTGGATCGACACACCTTTTCAAAATGGTTCATTTTTCCGCACCCGGAGCATATCTTGCCCCGTGCTGGACACTCTGGCGCCGGGTGTCTCGGGCCTCCACAGTAACCGCATGACTGCGCCGAGGCTCCGCCCTGCGGAGTTGTTGTTCGCTTCACCCATTTGGGCTGTGGGCGGACCTGCAGTTTGTTCACCGGTTCCACTTTCATATTGGCCTGCAGAGCTGCTTCCATGTGGGCTGCCCTGGCCTTGGACAGCTCCTTCGTGCGGCCCAGCGTGAGAATGTCTGGGAGGGGTTTCCCCGACTCCTCTAGAATTCTCTCGCGCAGTTTAGCAGAAGCGCAGCCCTGAATGATCTGGCCTCTGATTTCCTCCGTGACATCCTGAAATCCACACGTTAGTGCCAGTTTCTTCAACCGAGAGTGATAGGCGTCCAGCGATTCCTCGGGCAGTTGCCGTGCTTGTCTGAAAATGAACCGCTCATAGTCTTGGTTGGCCATGGGTTCAAAATGCGCATTGAGTGCGTTTATGAGCGTGTGGTGGGTTTTGGGAGTTGCTTCCGTAAGGGTGCGGGCGATGGAATGAATGTCCTTGCCACCAAGATGGAGGATCATGGCACGCTTCTGCTCCTTGTGGACCTTGGTGGCCTCAAAGAATATGAATAGTCTGTCCACCCATTCTTTCCACTTCGGTGCGAGAGTGGACGGCGCCCCTTCCACCACAAACGGCTCAATGGGCGGAATATTGGCCATCGCTATGGACGCCCGGGATAATGTCTGTGGGCAGCCGGGATGTGATCCAGCGGCCGCCGGAGCGCCGGACGCACCTCGCGCGACCAGTCACGCTCCTGCGCGCTGCAGATGGGTGCAGGCCAGCGCTGCTCACCTGAATAGAGCCAGGGATCAGAGTATTTCCTCCAGGCAGGCAGAGCGGGGGTGTGTGGTGGCACGGCACGAGCACCGCGGACACGTGGAAGTGCCCGCAGCCGCCTCACCCCAGCAGGGACACACACACACACCCCGAGCGGGGAATCGATCACCAGCCTCGTCGCCAATTGTTGTGTCGTGTGATCTATGCTCAAGGGGCATCTAACCCTGACTAGGCCTAGCACGTGGCCCTAGAATAAACTCAGCCAGACACTGGGAAGTAAAGTTGCTTGGTCGGTCGGCGCGTGTCTCTGAACGCCCTCTCACGTGCTCGACCTCTTTTTATTATAGGGCGGTCACATGACCAACTTGTCCGTCCCTCCGGACCTCAGGGGCGGACCCTCGGGGACACAACAATACACACACACATATTAGGGTTCATCTATGGTTAAGAAATGGGTCAAACCACTATTAACAAAAAGTAATGCAAGAGAGTTCATGATAGTGGTAAAATTAATATAATATATAGCCTTAAAAGATCTAATGGTGTATTGATAGTGATACAGTCATAGATTAATGTAGTATCATACAACATTAAAAAAGTCCTGTCGCGCTTTGGTAATCAGTGTGGTACTTTTTCTGGACATTTAATGCTAAGTACCTACACAGCCCTGAACGCTTTCATTCCTGTTCCTAGGGAGGCCTAGGCAAAGCCTGTCCTGAACTAATGTCACACATAATAACAGCGCTAGTGCATACGTCCCTGTCGATGCACAGCATCTGTGGAACTGGGGAACCGTAGGAGGTGTTACAGTAGCACAATTGGAGCTGTAGTCAAAAGATTATAGTGTTAGTGAATTATCTGTCTATGGAGGGTGCAAACCCAAGGCTTGGTATGGTAGGTAAGAAGGGGCAGCGGTTACATTAAGCCCTAAATCAGCAGGGGGCAGCCCTGAAAGCAACGATGCAGCTGGCCAAGTCAACCAGTCTAATGGTGGGATCCCTGCAGGGATGGCTTTTGTTTAGCTTTGCCAAGGAAAGGCCAAGGGCCTCCCAGGGCTTAAAGTGGAATGAAACAACTGGGGGGTCTCTCAAAGGGGCGTGACTAATGTAATTATGGGGCGTGGGTTAAAAATACATAACTTAAAAATCTGTGCTTAGCATGGTGTGCCGCCCGACCTGTATTTTGCTGTTTCTGTCATTGCATCCAGATATATGATACAGCAAGAAACATCATACCTACAACAAGTCAGCACTATTGGCTTTGTCAATGGTTGTTAGTTGCATAAGATAAATACGCAGCAACTATGGCTTGTATATATTATTGAAAAAGCTTCCACTTAAAGCCTTGGTAACACCACAACAATGTTGTTGCAGCTGAGTTTCAAAAAGAGAAGGGGTGATCCAGAGAAAAAATGAATCTCTTTGAAGGATTTCCCTTCCCCTCCAACGCACACCTGAACATGCTGTCACTGAAGACGCTGTGCCAGGGCACACAACAGATCCAGAGAGAGACCCGTTTCGAAGCCCCCTTTAAAAAACTGCCGCCGGTCCCCTTTAATAAACTGCTCAGCACCGGTGAGACCCGGCCCACTTAAAGCCTTGGGTTCCCCTTCTCCTCCTCCAGTTGAGTTTCCGAGAGTGAATGAGAGCTCGGCTCATTGATGGATTTCCCTCTAGAGGCCCAAGGCAGACAGAGGGTCTATTATGAGACTTGGCTCTGTCATACTTAGGGACATGCATCCCTGAACAACGGAGGGGGCACTGGTTAAGGGACCCCCGCCCTTGTGGTGTGCTGGCACTTTGTCACCAGGGCCATTCAGAACCAGTCTGGCACGAGACCCAGGGGCAGTCCTAGTAGAATTAGGTCTGGCAAGGGATCTCGTTGGACCAGGCGGCCCCCGCAGCACCTGTATTCTTGATATTCTTCGTGATACCAGAGACATCCTCAATGGACCTGGAGTCAAAGGATGCCTGTCCTTATACTTCTGTCGATACAACAATGTTATAGAGATACACCTAATGTATGTTTTTAACTGTAACAGACATTGAGTGGTGTAAATGAAAAACACATACATACATACATTGTTAGCCCTTCCCTTCTAATTTAAGACCAATGACCTGTGACAAATGGGGTCCATTAATGTTTACTTTTTTTAAATTAGTTTGAATAGATGCAAATGTTATGTGCCTAGCTTTCACGAAAATGAACGCAAACATAAGAACATAAGCAACACTTTTGTTGAATATTTCTTTACGGTTGCGATCAGATGACCACAAACAAGTTTTGGGATAAATAGCAGGAGCAAAGGTAGGATGGCTGATACCTGCAGAGAATGTACAAGGACAGCCCCACCCCCTTTCTTTCTCTCCTGCTTTCTTTGTCCAAGGTGCTGCCTGAGAGGCAAACAAAATGTTTCTGTCCGCAGCAGGCGAGTACCTGAGATTGTACCCAGCTGGTTTGTGTCGCAGCCAGATCGAGAGACCCCAAAAAGGACCCTAATGATCCCTAGATGCGATCTAGTTCCTGTGGGCTCCCACCACATTGTACTTGTGGGTGACATGTCTTCCCCAACTTCATCTCTGAAAAGCCATTCACCTGGAATGACAAGGGTCCCCAGTCTCCTTGGTTTACCATTATGTGTTGATTGGGTAATCTTTCTTTTCTATTGGGTATTTCAACTTGCAAGCTTTTTATTATTTGGCCACATCTTTTACTGTATAAACATAGATTTTTCAGTTATTAACATGTTGTAATATCCAACGTGGTTGGATATTAAAATGTTTCTAGCATCTCTGATAGCTGTGTTATATTCTACCTCTACCACATATCACATCATCTCACAAATACAGAGTGTCTATAACAATGTTCACTCTAGTCAGTCTCCTGCTATGTTATGTGTCAGCCAATATAATTAAAGTTCCTTGAGGGGACATCTTTGAGCGGATATTAATCTAGGGTAAATCCTTTTTCCTTAATATCCCATTGGCTGCTTGCATAACACAGAATGTTACGCTTAGGGTGCTTTAAAGCGCACAGCACAGCAAAGGAAGAGGATGGACATAAAGAGGGCACAAGTCGGGGGTATATGTTATCTCTATATGTATATGGCGTGTTAACCACTAACATTTTGCCAGATACCCAATCCCAACTTGACTGAGTGTGTGCTGGGAACCTGCTAACCAGGCCCGGCACCTATGTTCTTTTCTAAAACATTACCTCTGTACCCACAATTGGCACACCTCTGGGCCACATGCAAGTCCCTTGTAAAAAGTAGCCCTGGACCAAGAGGCTAGTGACCACAGAGGGCCTTTGAGGGCTGCAGCATGTATAATGCCATCCTCAGAGACCCCTCATCTTAACACTCCCCCTCTGACAGTAAGGACTAAACTAAAGAGTCGACATGGCATGCATACCTGTATGTTATGCCCAACCAACACTGTCTGTGGCATGGGTAAGTCACCCCTCTAGCAGCCTTACAGCCCTAAAGGCAGGGGGCACCATATCCAGGTGAGGGAATATCTGCAAGAGCAATATGCCCCCATAGTGTCTGTGCCAGTCACAGACATTGTAAGTGCAGTGAAGCCATTTTGAGTACATGGGCTGGGAGTTTGTTAACACAAACTCCACAGCTCTGGGATGGCTTTACTGAAATCTGGAAAGTTTTGTATCAAACTTTCCAGCACATTAAACTCACATTATTGCCAGTGTTGGATTTAATAACAAATGCACACAGAGGGCATCTTAGAGATGCCCCTTGAAAAACCATCAACTATGGCGTGGTTTCTGACTGGCTCCCAGCCATCTGCCAGCACCAGACAGATTTCTTGGCCCATGGGTAGAGAGCCCTCCACTCTCTGGGAACAAAACACACCCGGGGCAGAGGTGTCAAGTGTCTTTCCCAGGATGGGCAGGGTCCATGAAAAGGGAGCTTCAAAGGCCTGACACCTTTGTTAGTTAGTCACAGCCTTTTGATACAATCAGCAACTAGCTCCCACTGGCTCTGACCCCATTTTGCACACAAGAACCAGCAGGAAAACATAGCCAGGAAAGGAGATGTGCCCACCTTTGTCAGCTTCATCCTTCTGGTGTGGGAGGTGAGGTGAAGCAGACATCCCAGTTGCCGCCAACTTGTACATGGGGGATGCCTCCAATCAGTAAGAGGCTTATGCCTCCTCCCCCTGGAGGATGGCATACTAGGGGAGTGTAGATGCCCTTGGGAAGGGACCCATTGGTCCCACCATGCACACCCCTGTAGCACCCCTAAATATAGTATTTAAGTGAAACCCTGAACCTTGCCTCTTCAGATTCAAAGTGACAAGAAGAAGAAGGACTGAAGAACTGTGCTGCTGAGGAGGATGGCCATGACAACTGCTTTTGCCCTACCCCTACCGGCCTGTCACCTGCTCTGACCCCCTGCGAGCTGAACCCGGCGTGTACTGCAGCCAGCAGCCTCCAGGAACTCCGGGGACCTGACCGGTCTTCTAAAAGAACTCATCTCCCTTGGACATCGGGTTTGTCCAACAGCAACCAAACCAGGACTCCAGAACCAGCCGGATCTGCGAGTCCTCACCACTCTGCGCCAGATGTCCATTGCCCGAGTCTGAGTAGCCCAAAATCCCAGGAAGGTCCCCCCAGCGATCCTGACCGGAGGGGCAGTGTTGAACGACCTCTTCCGACCTTCTCCTTGACGGCTGCAGCTTAATCCTGAAGGGTCCCCCCACCGCGACCGGAACCAGTGAGAAGAATCAGACACAAAAGGATATCCCTGCACCCACAGCTCCCGAGTCCTGAGGTGCCTGACCAATGGTGTCCTGGTGTCCAAAAACTCTTCATCTTCATCCTCCAGTCGATGGTTCCCTTCACCCAGGCTTCTGGCTTATGACGGACGGCCCCTGCGCTGCTGGTGGTGTGGACTTGGTTGCAACCTTGGACTCCCTTTGCCCTGACCTAACCATAGGATCTTGGCTTCTGAGACCGAGTGGCCTGCCCGTGAGCAGCCACCAACCAAGGCGCCCCCTATCGCCATTGGCTGACATTGGTGTCCTGCACTCTGCACCCGGCCACCCTAGTGCTGCTGCTGGTTCCCCTTGAGTGCAACTGGGACTGGGACATTAACCTGCTTAAAAGTCCTGTGTGGTCTACACTGTGTTAGGAGTGTGTTTCATACCAAACTAGAACAGTAATCGAAAAGTAATCGAAAAGCAATTACAAGCATTTTTGAACAGTTCACAAATCATTTCCTCAATTGAACAAGTAATCTGACTGTGCTTACAAAACCAGTGTTCACAGTTTTTTTAATGTCACTTTGTATGAAGAGTTTAACTTACCTGTTATCAAGTAAATCTTGGTTCTAGAAATAAAACAGCAAAATAACTTTTTATACAAACAATTGGTCTGGATTCAGTCTTTGAGTGTGTGATATCATTTCTTGCTTGAGAGTGTACAACAAATGCTTAACACTACCCTCCTTATAAACCTGACTGCTCAACCACACTACCACAAAAGATAGTAAGGTACTATCTACATTATCTTCTGCCATACCTCAAGGGATCCACTGGACTCCGTGTGCACTATACCCTACTTTGGTATAGTATATACAGAGCCAGATTCCTACATTGGTGCATCGGTGATGGGGGTCTACAAAATGTTTGGACCACTTGGTCAACACCTGATCACACAACTACAATCCCAAAAATTTCATTTAGTTCAACTCCTTTGTCAAATTGACAATTTTTCTTCAAATTCTCAGAAGTCTTGTAACAGCCTTGCTTAAGTCCCTCTAGCAATTTAAAAAGTCTCAACCTCACTGTAGTTAGGGGTAAAAGGGTTTAGAAGTTTTTGACTTCTTTTAAAAAGATCCGAAACATGTCTAAAGTAATAGCTGACATAGAGAACATGGTGGATGAGCTCGACATCACCCATTACCTTCATCTAGAGATAGCCAGGTTAAGATCTTTATGCAAACTTAAGAAAATACCTGTGCGGTCACATCCTTCCAAGGTCAAGCTCCAGGCGCTCTTGGCAGAATATTCAAAGAACCACCCTTCTGAGAGGGAAGATCACACCTCAGTAATTGATGAAACGAGTGATGGGGAGGATATCATACAACCAATGCCGGCTTTAGTGCTGGCGGCACCCTGTGCAACAATGTCTGTTAGCGCCCATCAATGCCCACTTCTGCCACGGATTTCCTCACAAGCACCCGTTAACAGTGCCTCTTAAGTTTCCATAACCACTGTCAGATTCATTTAGTTTCATAGCACCACTGATACCAGTGTAAGGTGTCAGAGCACTTTACACCACACACACATTGCACAGAGACATTCATGTGTGTGTAAATCAGTGTATAGGAAATGTTACATCAGACAGTACTACAAGTTGTAGTGTAGTAGTGATATGTCATCGATAATGATAGGCAATATAGTTAAAGTTCTTATTCAGGAAAGGCACAAATTCAGAATTTAAAATGTAAAATCATTGTTAGGGGTTCTCTTTCATAATAAGAATTGTTTTCTACACAAATGAACCCTTTTCACAAGATTAGGATAATGAAAGACTGGGCAAAAAACACATTGCTCTAACAAATATACCTTGCAGTTTGAAGCAACTCTAGGGTGATAGTTAATAGCTCAATGTTCTATATTAGGATTTTGACTTATAAATGACAAGTAACAAAAGGAGCTTTCTTACAGAAGCAGTAACCCACTGACCTATTTACATTATATGCACTTCCTTATCTGTATGGTACACATTCTTAGCAGCAGGCATTTTAACTCACTAGACAACCCTCCAGTCTCTTTCCAGGAAGACGATTAATCACCGGACTTCTCTTGCCATTTTAATTGATGTCTGAGAAATGCTGGAGGCGCGGGACGAGACAGCAGGTGCTTTTAAAATGTTAATACACATTTTCCAAAATGATGCCCCCATCCCAAGTCAACGCCCGGTGTGGTCGCACCGGTCTCACCACCCTAGAGCCTGCCCTGCATCCAACCCCCACTAGTAGGTAGGGAGAACAGGGCCCATGTAGCCCTGACTTCAAGGTTAGCACACACCAACCCTAGAACCCACACAGGTGGGTCAGGTCTTGGTGAAATCACTGACGACATACTCAGTGAAGAGGACAGTCTTCCAGGAAGGTTGACCACATGATTAGACCTAGAGTCCAGACTCCTGGCTCTAGAAAAAGAAATATTAGAGATGGGCTTAGCCCCCATCAATGGTAGCAGCAATATCAAATGAAGGGAGAGTTAACGTTTTCATGACCCTAAAATCCCCAAAGGGATTGCCCACAAATATGAGGAAGCTGGTGACATCACAAAATGGTTCATAGCATGTGAGGGGGCTTGTCAAATGAGGCAAGTGAAGAAGTCACACTGGGGGCGTTTACTTTGGGAACTGTTCTATGGTAACTGCAGAGACAGACTGCTGATCCTCAGTGGGCCAGATGCTGAGTCCAATGACCTCATAAAGGGCGCCCTGATTGAGGGCTTTGGACTCACAACTGAGAACTATAGAATTAGATTATGGGGGCTCACTAAATCCCAAGCCAATCCAGGGTTGACTTAATGGACTACTTTAGTAAACACATTAGATGTTTGGTTGACTGGTAGTGATGTGTATGACTTTACTGGGCTTTACAATCTCCTGATGAAAGATTATATGTTAAGTAATTGCACTAATGAAAAGTTGCACCAGTAGCTGGTAGACCTAGGTCTAATTTCTCCCCAAGAATTGGGAAAGAAGGCAGATCCTTGGATCAAGACAATGGTGTCCAAAACATCCACTAGGTGTGACCAAATAGGATGTATGACATTACAACGCATGCCTTTACAACGCGGTTTTTACAACGAAAACCTTTACAAAGCATAGCGCTTTGGGGTGCTGGATAGTGAAAAGTTTAATTTACTATTCCAACTCCAGTCCCCGTGGACACTAGGGAAGGTGTTGGATAGTAAATTAAACTTATTCCCTATCCTAGAGCGCCCCCCAGCGCAATGCGTTGTAATGGTTTGCGTTGTAAAAGTTACGTCGTAAAGGCACTGCGTGGTAAAAGTTGCGTTGTAAAGGATGTTCCACGACCAAATAAGGTGGTACAAAACCTCCCCAGGGGAAAGGGGATGATCCCCAAAAGATAAAAACCAAGAGTCTTTTAAAGGCATCCAAAAACCTGTTCAGTAGGGTGGGTCCCGGAAGTCTTCCCATTGCATTGGTTGATATAAGGGTAAACATTTAGATCCTCTAAAGGCCTGGCGCCGAAACTGTAAGAAGGTTGGACACCCTACTGGAGATGTTGCCTTTACCAACAAGAACGTCCCTAGTCCCCCTCCAGTTAGCACTGGTGTGGCAAATCTCCAGATGGGATCAACAGTGTGCCCAGAGCAAATCGGGGTTTACACTGAGGCAGTTCTAGTCTCTGAAGAGGAGGGAGGGTTAGCCACTTTGGCTGTCTGGACCATAGCTTGAAATAGTACTTACAATACCCGTTAGTGAATATGACCAGGCTAGAAGCCCTGAGGGATACAGGTTCCAGTGTCACTATTGTGAGAGATACACTAGTTTCCCCAGAGCAATTTCTTACTGGAAAAACCTATTCAGCAATGCTCACAGTGTCACTACTAACCATGCCATGGCTATGGCGACATTGGAATGGGAGGAAGTTGTTTTTGGCCTGAAACTGGTAGTAGTCTCTTCAAAAATCACAACTGCCTATCTGCTTGGAAATTACCTGGAAACCACAGAATAGGCTGAGGTGGAAAGAAAGACACATGCTGATATACTGTAAATCCCTGAGATAGTGTGTGTGTGTGTGTGAAGACAAGAGCACAAACTCGAGAAAAGGAGAGTTGGAGCCTGAAAGGATGGCCCAACCTTCCAAGAGAAAGGGTAAAAAGACTGGGGGACCAGCTTCTACACAGCAATACGCTCAGGTCCCCTCTCCTCAGGGAAATGACTTGTCAGCCCCAGAGGGAACTGAGCCCATGGAACTTGGACATTACCAGGTTGAGCTCTTGGGGCCCTGGGGGACCCTCTAGGGGACGGCTGTACCTTGGACTGCAAGTCTATACCACTCTTGAGCGCCTTCGACAGCAAGCTGCTGACCAGAAAAAGGGAGATGTCAGTGGCTACCACAAGGTCTATTGAGAGGAGCGACTCCTGTACAATAACACCAAAGTCTCCAAACCTGGTGCCACCAGAAGAGCGGTAGTGCCTCAACTGTATAGGGAGTTCTTGCTCACTTTAGGCCATGACATCCCCCTAGCTGGGCACCTAGCCCAGACCAAAACTTGGGAAAGGCTTGTCAGCTATCTCTACTGGCCCCATATGTCCAAAAAAATGAAGGCCAGCTCCCATGTCACCTGTCAAGCCAGTAGCAAAACAGGTGGACATCCAAAGCCCCCCTTAATTCTACTACCATTGGTTGGGGTTCCCTTTAAAAGGATTGGTGTTGACATAGTGGGCCCACTGAAACCGCCCCCAGCCTCAGGAAACAAATTCATACTGGTAGTAGCAGATCATGCTACCAGGTATCCGGAAGCAATTCCCTTAGGACTACTACAGCTTCTGCAGTAGCCAAGGCCCTCGTTGGTGTCTTCACCACGCTAGGGTTTCCTAAGGAGATTGTGATAGCACAGGTACCAACTTCATGTCTGCATACCTGAAGCAAATGTGGGATGAGTGTGGGGTGAACTACAAATTCACAACACCATACCACCCACAAATCAATGCTCATTGAGAAATATAACAGGACATTGAAGGGCATGATGTCCTCTTGCCAAGCCTGCTCTTTGCTTACAGGGATGTGCCTCAGAAGGGTGGTAGGGGTTTCCCTCTTTGAACTTCTGTTTGGTCATCCTATGAGGACACAACTTGCACTTGTAAAAGAAGGTTGGGAGAGACCTCTCCATGAACCTAAGCAAGATGTACAGGACTATGTGCGAGCCCTTTATTTCAGGATGTGTGAGTACATCGAAAAGGCATTTAAAAATCTTGAGGCCAACTAACAGCTCCAGAAACTGTGCTTTGACCAAAAAAGCAGCACTGGCGAAGTTCCAACCAGGGCAACAGATGTGGGTTTTGGAGCCTGTGGCACCAAGGGCCCTCCAGGACAAATAGAATGGCCCTTACCCTATGCTAGAGAGAAAAAGGGAGGTCACCTACTCGGTAGACCTGGGCACTACAGGTGTCAGGAACTAGCAAGGCGCCTACCTAAACTGTTAAACTACATCTCCCAGAAGTCCTGGTAGTGGGAGTGGCGCTATAAATAGAGGGGCGGGACCACCTGACATTGCTCGTGATTTTGTGCTATCTGTGGTTAACGTGAATCGGAGTCCTTAGTTTTTGGCAGCGCTTCCTGTTCTTATCCTGGAGGTACCGAAGAGCTGTATATTTCTGGTGTCTGCGGCGAAGGAGAGAGGTTGCGCCTTTGTTTAAGCAAACGAACAGCCGTTCAGAATGCGGCCGGCGTTCTGGGATTGCAAGCAGAGCAAGCGGAGCGAGTACAATTTTGGTGTCTGCGGCGAAGGAGAGAGGTCGCTCCTTTGATTTAGTAAACCACCCTCCGTTCAGACAGCGGCCGGAGTTCTTGAATCCCATGCTGAGTAAGCGGAGCGAGGTCGCCTTCGTTTGGGAGGATTGCAATTCCAGGACTTTGGGCTGATAAAAAATACCGGCGAGAAACGCAGACCGTGAGTAAAAGCAGAGTTGGGACTCGAAACAAATCCTGATAGTTTAAAGGCAGCGCGTGGTGTTAACGCGTGTCCTTGGGAATTCTGTTAAGTACTTGTGAGATTCTTTTGGAAAGAGCCATTGTTTATTGAACTTGCACGGCTGTGCAGGATTTCTTGTTTCTGGTCAGTGGTAGAACGGAGCGTAGTGGGAGGACTTTTCTACACGCTACCGTTCAGAAGAAGGTCACTAGTGTCCTGTTCTTTAAGTGCCAAAGCGGAAGGTAGTGGGGCCCTACACCTTGCCGTATTTGGAGAACTGAATCCTACTGGAATCTTGTGGAGTATATTATTTCAGAGCGGAGGACAGTGGTTGGATGCTACGTCTTACCGTGTTTGCATTGGAACTTTTATTGTTGGTCCTTTAAAGAAAACTTTTTTGCTTTACACTTCTTCTTGATTTACACTTGGGGAATGCGGTGTGTCAGGAAAGCAACATAAGGATATCACTATAATACAAGGAGGGGTAGGTTTAAAACTGATACCATAAAATACCAGGGGAACTTCTTTCTGTTGCCAGAGTATAACCTGTTTTCTTGTGTTCTTTAGGGACCAGAGGTACTGATATCCGTGAAATGTTATAAAGGGGAAAGGTGGAGAACAATTCACTCACAAAGGTGAACATGGCTGACTTATTAGCGAGAATACAATGAGAGTAGGTTGAGTAGTGAATAACGTTAACCTGTGTGTTCCGTTCTTGTCTTTCAGCTGTCCCTTCCCTGCAGTCCCCTTCCGTCCCCTCCTTGTTCTGTTTTTCCCTCGCCCTATCCCTCGAACACCCTGTGTGTATATTTCAGTGTTGGTGTGGTCGGGAGGTGGAGCCCTATGTGCTACAATCGAATCCTGCAGCGTGGAGCCTGACAGAATCACGAGCCCACGAATTGCATTCTGCCTGGTCCGGTTGTTGTACATAAGGCCACCTTGGAGGACGTGATGCGGGCTTTGGTCCTGGTTCAACAGGAGTTGGCATCATCCAAGACCGAGGCTGCTGTACTTAAAGACAGGGTAGAGCAGTTATCCAAGAATCCTTTTTCCGCTAGTCCCTCTCAAATACAAGTTACAGTTCCTCCCCCTATTCCGTTGGCTACCCCAGAAAGGTATGCAGGTGATCCGCGTAAAACACAGGTGTTTTTGACTCAGGTGATGCTCCATTTCTCTTGTAAACCGGCTTCCTTCCCCACTAATCACTCAAGGGTTGCCTTTGCTATTTCGTATTTGGTGGGGGATGCCGCTAACTGGGCAGTACCTCTGATAAAGAGAGACGATGCTATCTTGTCTAATTGTACAGCATTCAAGAACGAATTCGAAAAGGTTTTTGACAGGAGGGCCACAAACTTCAGTGCCGATAAAGAGTTGTTGACTTTGCGTCAGGGTAGAAGTGATTTAATAACGTACCTAACAACTTTTAATCGATTGGTGGCTGAAACTGAATGGCCAGAGGGAAAAAGAATGTCTTTGTATTATCAGGGATTAAGGGATGAATTAAAAGATGGGGTGGCGCATACAGATCCCCAACCCACTACGTGTGTGGACATGGTGAATCTGGTTTTAAGGCTGGAAGGTAGACTGACTGAGCGGAGTGGAGATAGAAGAAACTGGGACAGGGGCCACAACCGTATAGTGAGTACCCCTCCTGGAGCTATAGAGACAGCGGAGGAAGGGTCAGAACCTATGGAAATAGGAGCTCTTAGACCCCCTCTGTCCAATGATGAGAAAGAAAGCAGAAGAGTACTAGGCCTTTGTATGTACTGTGGCAAAAAAGGGCATTACGTGCGTGAATGCCCTTCTAAGCCCAAGAACCCCTCTAGTTGGAATAAGAATAAAAGAATAGCTGTTTCCACTATGGGAAGGGAGACAGACAACTTGTTAGCACCTTCATCCCGAGAGAAAGAGATACCTGATTGGAGACTCACTTCCCTATCTTCACCTGGGATAGGAGTGAACGAGTCACACCTGGTTCTTAACATGTCCTTAGAGTGTGAGCAGAAAATTCATCAAGTCAGGGTTATGTTGGACACAGGAGCCACAGGTAATTTTATTGATAATGGGTTAGTGTCTCGCTTAGCTATACCCAGAGTACCTAGAGATATACCAGAGGAGGTTTTGGCAGTAGATGCACAGCCTATAAAATCAGGTCTAATAGTTGAGAAAACAGCTGAGGTAGTGTTGTCTATAGATGTGTCAGAAGGGAGACATGTGGAAAAGATAACGTTGAACATTATAGAAGCTCCTCAATATGAAATCATATTGGGGATGCCGTGGTTTACGTACCACAACCCTTCTATAGACTGGAAAACCCGAACAGTGCATTTTTTGTCTGGGCATTGTCAGGAACATCTGGTGTCTTATGCATCCTCATCTTTAGCGGTAGTCGCATGTCAGTTCAGGGTGGCCACATTGGCAAAGAAAGAGGTGGTCACCGTCCGCACTGGGTTGGGAAGTCAGAAGACAGACACATTAACCCGACAGACACTGCCAATCAAGGAGGGAGTGGACGATAAACAGTCTATCATTCCTAAAGGGAAGGTTAATTGCATGATGAGGGCGGAGAGGTCCAGTGAGAATGCGTGGCATAGTTCCACTGGAATGTTCCCCTTCCTAGCTAATTCCGGAATTGACGCCATCACATTGCCGGTTGGTATTCCTGTTGATCTCCATTTTCAGCCATTTGTTAAGGAAAAGGTATTAATACTGAAGAGGGTTCACAAGGGGGTGCAGGTATGTTTGAACAAGGTCCAGGAGGAGTACATGCAAGGGGTGGTTTGTTCCGAGGTGCCTGCTCCTGGGGAGGTGCGGACTTTTCATCGAAGGTTTCCTGCTAAGCCTGGTCCTAGGAGGCGCTAGGGACGGGGACATACTGTCAGGAACTAGCAAGGCGCCTACCTAAACTGTTAAACTACATCTCCCAGAAGTCCTGGTAGTGGAAGTGGCGCTATAAATAGAGGGGCGGGACCACCTGACATTGCTCGTGCTTTTGTGCTATCTGTGGTTAACGTGAATCGGAGTCCTTAGTTTTTGGCAGCGCTTCCTGTTCTTATCCTGGAGGTACCGAAGAGCTGTATATTTCTGGTGTCTGCGGCGAAGGAGAGAGGTCGCGCCTTTGTTTAAGCAAACGAACAGCCGTTCAGAATGCGGCCGGCGTTCTGGGATTGCAAGCAGAGCAAGCGGAGCGAGTACAATTTTGGTGTCTGCGGCGAAGGAGAGAGGTCGCTCCTTTGATTTAGTAAACCACCCTCCGTTCAGACAGCGGCCGGAGTTCTTGAATCCCATGCTGAGTAAGCGGAGCGAGGTCGCCTTCGTTTGGGAGGATTGCAATTCCAGGACTTTGGGCTGATAAAAAATACCGGCGAGAAACGCAGACCGTGAGTAAAAGCAGAGTTGGGACTCAAAACAAATCCCGATAGTTTAAAGGCAGCGCGTGGTGTTAACGCGTGTCCTTGGGAATTCTGTTAAGTACTTGTGAGATTCTTTTGGAAAGAGCCATTGTTTATTGAACTTGCACGGCTGTGCAGGATTTCTTGTTTCTGGTCAGTGGTAGAACGGAGCGTAGTGGGAGGACTTTTCTACACGCTACCGTTCAGAAGAAGGTCACTAGTGTCCTGTTCTTTAAGTGCCAAAGCGGAAGGTAGTGGGGCCCTACACCTTGCCGTATTTGGAGAACTGAATCCTACCGGAATCTTGTGGAGTATATTATTTCAGAGCGGAGGACAGTGGTTGGATGCTACGTCTTACCGTGTTTGCATTGGAACTTTTATTGTTGGTCCTTTAAAGAAAACTTTTTTGCTTTACACTTCTTCTTGATTTACACTTGGGGAATGCGGTGTGTCAGGAAAGCAACATAAGGATATCACTATAATACAAGGAGGGGTAGGTTTAAAACTGATACCATAAAATACCAGGGGAACTTCTTTCTGTTGCCAGAGTATAACCTGTTTTCTTGTGTTCTTTAGGGACCAGAGGTACTGATATCCGTGAAATGTTATAAAGGGGAAAGGTGGAGAACAATTCACTCACAAAGGTGAGCATGGCTGACTTATTAGCGAGAATACAATGAGAGTAGGTTGAGTAGTGAATAACGTTAACCTGTGTGTTCCTTTCTTGTCTTTCAGCTGTCCCTTCCCTGCAGTCCCCTTCCGTCCCCTCCTTGTTCTGTTTTTCCCTCGCCCTATCCCTCGAACACACTGTGTGTATATTTCAGTGTGTTGGTGTGGTCGGGAGGTGGAGCCCTATGTGCTACAATCGAATCCTGCAGCGTGGAGCCTGACAACAGGCACCCCAGGTACCCTCCGAATAAAATACATTGTTTGGTATACCTGTAGGTATTTTTACTATCACTCATCTGGTTCCCTGCATGACCAGTATTTGCTTTACAATAGAACTCCCATTACATCTATGGTTGAGTCCGCCCGGGTAGCACCATCTTACCCGGGTGTAGATAGGTGCCTATGATGAGGGAGGTCCTGATAAGTGAGTGAGGCGTCTTTGGATACCCCATCGACCAAAGATTAAGCGGAGGGAGACTATCATATCCTAGTAGAATTCTATTTCTTCTCCATTTTTTATAGAAAAAAGGCCTGAATTCCTAACGTGAATTCATATGGCAGCGGTTGCTTATATGTGATAAGACAAAAAACACAGTCAACATGGCACACTTCCATGAGTGCCATGCCCACCAACACTGCCTGTGGCATGGGTAAGTCACCCCTTTAGCAGGCCTCACACCCCTAAAGGCAGGGCACACCAAATCCAGGCGAGGGAATATTTGCAAGAGCAATATGCCCTATTCACGGACATTGCAAGTGCAGTGAAGCAATTTTGAGTAAATGAGCTGGGAGTTTGTCAACACGAACTCCACTGCTCCATGATGGCTTTACTGAAGTCGGGAACATTTGGTATCAAATTCCCCAGCACATTAAACCCACACTAATGGCAGTGTTGGATTCAATGAAAAATGCACACAGAGGGAATCTTAGAGATGCCCCCCGGAAAAACAACCAACTCTGGTGTGGTTTCTGTTTGGCTCCCAGTGATCTGTCACCACCAGACAGATTTCTGGGTAGAGAGTCCTCCGCTCTCTGGGGCCATGATCAAAGCACATCCTGAGCAGAGGTGTCATGCCTTGCCCCACAGTATGGGATGGGTCCTCGAAGATGGAGCTTCAAAGGCCTGCCACCTTTGTTAGCTACCCTCAGCCTTTTGCTGTTATCAGCAACTGGCTCACACCAGTCTGACCCAATTTTTCGGTGTGAGAAACAGTGGGAAAACCTAGCCAGGAAGGAAGGTGTGCCCATATTTGCCAACTCTTCCCCTCAGGTGGGGCAGGCGAGGTGAGGCACACATCTCATTCTCCACCATCTTGTAGATGGGGGATCCCTCAAATCAGGAATAGGATTATGCCCCCCTACTAGTGGAGTGTGGCATACTAGGGTGTGTAGACACCCCAAAGAAGGGACCCATTGGTCCCAACCTGGCCACCCCTGTAACACCCCTAAATCTGGGATTTTGGGCCACCCATGAACCATGCCTCTTTAAATTCGATGTGACAAGAAGAAGAAGGACCTAAGAGCCATGCTGCAGAAGAGAAGGACAACAACAACTGCTTTGGGCCCCACCCTACTGGCCTGTCTCCTGCTCCAAACCCCTGAGAGCTGAAACCAGCTTGTCCTGCAGCCAGGAACCCTGGGGACCTGCCCTTCCTTCTAAAAGAACTCTTATCTCCTGTGGACACTGGATTTGTCCAACCTAAGTGAGGACCCCAGATCCAGCCGGATCCGCGAGTACTCACCACTCTGCATCCAACACCCACGGTCCAAGTGGCCCAACACCTCAGCGAGGTCCCCACAACGATCCTGACCTGAGTGGCAGTGTTGGGCAACCTCCATTGACCTTCTCGACGCCTGAAACCTAATCTGGAAGGGTCCCCCCAACCGCGACCAGAACCGGTGAGAAGAATCCAGCATGAAAGGATACCCTTGCACCCGCAGCTCCTAGGTCCAGAGGTGCCCGACCAACTATGTTCTGGTATCCAGAAACCCTTCATCTTCAAACTCCAGTCATTAGTTTCCTTCATCCAGTCTTCTGGCTCCAGCCTACAGTCCCTTTCCGTGTCCGACGCCCTCCATTGAAAAGCATTGGGCTCCCAACACCTTCTGAGCACCCTGTACCTGGCCGTCACTGAGCTGCTGGTGGTGTGGACTTGGTGCCCACCTGGGACCCACTTTACCCTGACCTTAACCCTAGGACCATGGCTCCTGAGACTGCGTGGCCTGCCCTTGAGTAATCTCCAACCAAGGTGCTCCTAGCCCAATTGGCACACATTTGTACCCTGCACTTTGCACCCGCCCGTCTTAGTCCACTGGTGGTGCCTCTTGAGTGTCAACCTGAACCTTGGAAAACTTTTGTTCTACCCCCCAAAATTCCAATCCTATTGCCTTCACAAGAATTAACCTGCTTACACATGTCCTGTGCTGTATCAACTGTGTTAGGAGTGTGTTTCTTGCAAAAGTAGAAAAGTTATCTAAAAGACATTGAAGAATAATCAAAAAGTAATTACAAACATTTTTTAACAGTTTACACATCATTTTCTCACTTCAAAAAAGTAATCTGAATGTTTCTACAAAAACCAGTGTTCACTGTATTTTGAAAAGTCACATTGCAACAAGGGTTTAACTTACCTGCTACTAAATAAATCTTGGTTCTATAAATTAAACAGCAAAATAACGATGCAAACAATTGGTCTGGATTAAGTCTTTGAGTGTGTGATATCATTTCTTGCCTGAGTGTGTACAACAAATGTTTAACACTACCCTCTGATAAGCCAGACTGCTCAACCACACTAGCACAAAAGAGAGTGCGGTATTATCTACTTTAGCCTCTGCGATACCTCTGGGGATACACTGGACTCTGTGCACACTATACCCTACATTGTTATAGTATATACAGCGCAGCTTCCTACAGCTTTCTACCCACTCTTTTTACAGGGTGGACACTGTCTACCGTCACGAAGTTATGCCCCACAGAAATATACTAAACTCGTCCTGGGGACACATTGAGCAGCTTTGAAAAATGGTAAGTGTGTTCTCCACAGAAATTCACATCAGTTTTTCAAGATTAATATCCATTCTTTCCAGATCGTGGTATGGAGGACAGAGACATTTTAATTGCAGTGAAGTTTCTTTATTTTTATTCATAGAACAAGGACAGCCGACACGTGTTTCGCCCCCTCTTGGCGATTTGCGCCGGGGCTTTCTCAAGGCTGTTGAAGAGGATAAGAGAGAATATTTTAGTTGTGTGGTATGAGAGCTAAAGGTTCACATCTCTTATTCAGAACCAATCACTATTCATCATTCTTTTGCTTAAACTGAGATAAGAGAACAAGATATGTGGGTGAACATACGATACTCACCTACACTGCATAAGCTGTCAAAAGTTGACATTCTGTTCAGCAGGTATCTACACCTCTTATAAATGGCGCCCGTTTTATCGAGCTGAATGGGATACCGTTTTGAAAAAATCCCGTAGTTAAATACCTCTTTTTCTTTTGCTCAAACTTAACTGCTGTTACACATTTAAAATTAGCACAGTGTCTTTTTTCGCACGTTAATTTACTCCTTTAACCACAATAATAAATAACAATCCTAAACGTAGATTAATCAAAGGTTAACCCGCTCTTGAGCTTACCACTTCCGGGTCGGTCCCTTTAATTACCATGTTCCCGCGGCTGTGGGAAGCGCTGGGATTCAACCCAAGAACCACCATGTCGGAAGGACTTTAGGAGCAGGGGCATCAGCCTAAAAAGTAAGTTTCTTGTGTATGCCGTCCAAATTGTTTTATGCAATTTCTGCAATCACGGATGTATACCATCCCCCTCTTTCTGGGACGGAAGCGTCCAAATTACCGTATACTCGAACAACACGCCGACACATTTGGCGTGTACAACTGTTTCAATTACAGCTGCACGCCGTCCCGTTTTTCCGCGTGTCGCCAGCACATTAAATTGCTCACGTTTCCTGCTCATTTTTCGTATAATCTTAACACTACGAGCTGCACTGCTACCCATCAACTATAGATTATCTATACAAACAGACGCACTTATCTGGGTGACACTGCCTTTTAAAAGCAACCTATATGTTTGTACAGAAATGTGGCGCAGCATTTACTACATGTCTATTTGACTATGCCACAATAACAGCAAGTTAACGAACTCAGTAATACCTGTACCGCCATGTAAATAATGCCCGTTTTTTGATAAATCAACAAATACAGGAATGACTTTCCTTTTTACAACAATGCTAAAACAATGTAATGAATATGTGTAGATCGGCTACTATTTTTTAATCATGTGTCTTTTGAATATAGGAACTAAGCAAACTCCTTTTAATAGAGGCTACTCATGACTTTGTTACATGCACGTTATAACCTAATGTTAGTTACTAGGACCATCACTAGCTTGAACTATTTGCCAATATATGATCCTTTTGATGGCAGTCCTCGTGATGCAGGGACAATAGCCATGTTTAAACTTACTGAATAATAGACACTACTCCCAATGGGTTAGATAAACTTTATGATTTATAGTAACCAGTTTGTAAGATAGCACGAACTCTGCTATTCACTTCTGCATTTTTTGTAATGTAGATAGATGTTTTTATATATTGCAAGCTTGTTTGTACTTCTCACAATGTTTTATCTAACATGCTATGCGAAAGACCGACTGTCAAAACAATTGTATTTATGAATTGTTCTGTTTGAATTGACAGAAAATGTTTTATCTTTGAAGAATTATATTTTCGCATTTGGGACACTGTAAATATATGGAAACCACAACCGTTTACGTGAATAAGCCAACCTAGGTATTATGATTGTATTCCATTTACCACTGTACCTTTCTCTACCAACTTATCATTTTCTGTTCTGGTACTTTGGGACCTTTTTTTCTGGATTGAAAAACTGAATATCGTGATACCTTTCCCTACGCTTACTAGATCTTGCCGTCCTTCTAAAAAAACTCTAAAAAAACACTAATATTGCTTCCTTCTGAATTCTCTTCTGCGCGGTTCTGGAACAACTTAAATCACTGCATTTGACTTAAGAATCACCACTTTTCTTTGAGCATGTAGATAAGGCTTTTTTTCGCTATGACACCACAAAATCACCCTAACCACTTCCTCACACTAGGTGTTTTCTCTGTTCCTCTTGGGGTCAACTGCTCTCATACCACACAACTAAAATATTCTCTCTTATCCTCTTCAACAGCCTTGAGAAAGCCCCGGCGCAAATCGCCAAGAGGGGGCGAAACACGTGTTGGCTGTCCTTGTTCTATGAATAAAAATAAAGAAACTTCACTGCAATTAAAATGTCTCTGTCCTCCATACCACAATCTGGAAAGAATGGATATTAATCTTGAAAAACTGATGTGAATTTCTGTGGAGAACACACTTACCACTTTTCAAAACTGTCTCCTTACTTGAAGCCCAAGAGGTCCAGAGCTTCGAGTGTGTCTCCACCCACCCATCAATACTACTTATTCAAGTGTTGTTCAAGCCTTGAAATCCTTGGACCTTTGCTACCCCATTCACACATTGAGCAGCACCTGCATGTTGTCTGCTTTCATTCCGAGCAACAATGTGTAGGAGGTGTTATTTTAAAGGCTGAAGTTAAGGGTCCATTAGTCCTCCTTTCAATTGAGTATCCAGACTGGGAACTATCTTAAACCACACACCTACCTGCAAACGCAATTGAGGGGAAACAAAGTCTCACAGCTAATTATTTGACAGGTACTTAAGAGAAGCATGCTTTTGACTTTGTTCAGTCCCTCTTTATAACACATGTGCTTCCACTGTAAGAATTCCAGATGTATTGGTCTCTCTCAGTATTTACTCAAGTAACAATTTAACCCGTTACCTGCGCTGAACGTTCCGCGCTAGTGCAGAATGTTCTAGTGCGCGGGCGGGGCTGCGACGTCTAATGGACATGCGCAGTACTACCGAGGTAGTGCACGCGATGTCCGTTGGATGTCGCCAGCAGCAATGGGGTTAAATGCCACTATTTTGTTTTATTTATTTTATAGTGCGACTCATCCCAATCCAGTGTGTGGGAGCAATTTACATTAGGTACACATTATACATTAACAATAAATATTATGTGTGTAAACCAATTTACAAGATATGTTACATAAGACAGTGAGGGTTACAAGGTGTTGGAGTCAGATGTTCTTCGTAGCTCACTGTGCTCTAGAATAAGAATAACAAATTATAAATAGCAAGTAACAAAAGGATCTCTGTGTTAAAAGCAGTAACCCACTTACCCATCTACATATAATAACAATTGTCAACTTTGTATCACATGATGTGCTTTGCAGGAAACATTAACCCTCTATGCTACTTTAATTCAAAACTGGAACTAGAAAAAACACAGATCTCTGCAGCAAGTGTCTTAACAGCAACATATATTTTAAAATGCAGACTTTGCAACCAATTAGGCAGAACATATTTACTCCCACATTTCTCCTTGCTGTCAAATTCTTTGTGGTGGAGTTAAAGAACAATATATATATATATATATATATATATATATATATATATATATATATATATATATATATATATATATATATATATATATATATATATATATATATATATATATATATATATATATATATATATATATATATATATATATTCTTCCCACCACCGCTGGTTAGGAGAAAAGCTGGCGTGGGCGGTCCTGTTGCAGCCACCAGCTGGCTGTGTAAATTCGTTCCGCAACGCATCAAAGATTATGATGAAGACAGGACACCCAGAGCTGCAATTGTACAGGAGTTTATTTGGCAGATGACAAAAGTTCCACGACACGTTTCGCCATTACGGCTTGGTCACGCTCGTCTCGTGGCGTTGGTTGCCATTATTTAAACACCACACCCTAGTGCATATGATAACATCACGTAAGAAATGTGTCGGCCATCTTGTAACATGTGAAATTACTATTCAGTTATACATTGACTGGTGTTCTAATCCGCAATATGCCTGTTTTGTATATCAGTTGGGTCACAAAACATAAGACGGTCAAATTCAAATAATAATCTGCCACAGTATCAAATTGGTCAAAATATTACAAAATATTTACAGTGCGGTGCAAAGTAATAAACATTGTCGTCTTTCCACAGTTTTGATAATCATCGCTATGCTACATTCATAATCATGACGAGCAGAACTAAAATATCGCTCAACAAGAGAACATCGTATTATTCAAAGTTGCATTCCATTTGACTCGTCAGTAGTAGTCATGTTGCTATGGAAACATGCCACGTGTCATAGCTACGGCAATGTTATGGTCTGGGCTGTACATGCAAACATAAGTAAATTGTCTTTGAGTCAATAACGCCCCAGTGGGCAAATTGAACCCCCATTGTCTTTGCACTATGGCGCCCCAGTGGGCAAAAGGGCTCAGTCCTTGAGTAATATAGTTTCATGAAAATTAAGTATTGCCCCAGTGAGTGTTCAACCTATGGTCTGAGTTCATGAAATCAGTAAGGGATAATTTCTTGTACAAAAAGGATTTCCATAGCTTGAACACATGCTAAGCTTGTATCAATTGTGTTCTCTTGTTGAATCAGGTGCTTTGTATATTACAATCATGCTTTGGGTCTAACCATTATATCATTATGCCTAAATGTTGTTGTGATCGCGCTAGCAAAGTGCAGCATAAACAAACAATGAGGTAAATACACAGCCACCAATCACGGGGCAGTTCATGGCACACATGAAGTGAGCGATATTTTAGTTCTGCTCGTCATGATTATGAATGTAGCATAGCGATGATTATCAAAACTGTGGAAAGACGACAATGTTTATTACTTTGCACCGCACTGTAAATATTTTGTAATATTTTGACCAATTTGATACTGTGGCAGATTATTATTTGAATTTGACCGTCTTATGTTTTGTGACCCAACTGATATACAAAACAGGCATATTGCGGATTAGAACACCAGTCAATGTATAACTGAATAGTAATTTCACATGTTACAAGATGGCCGACACATTTCTTACGTGATGTTATCATATGCACTAGGGTGTGGTGTTTAAATAATGGCAACCAACGCCACGAGACGAGCGTGACCAAGCCGTAATGGCGAAACGCGTCGTGGAACTTTTGTCATCTGCGAAATAAACTCCTGTACAATTGCAGCTCTGGGTCTCCTGTCTTCATCATAATCTTTGATGCGTTGCGGAACGAATATATATATATATATATATATATATATATATATATATATATATATATATATATATATATATATGCACAGATTTTGTGTCGAGTTTGAAGCACTTTTTAGCACAACTCCGATGAAAAATCTCATTTGTTAACCGTTGTAATGTGCTCAAATGTACTCATGATAGACCTACTAAATTTATGTGTGAGGTCCTAAGATCTGATGTCACTTCTTGTACTGTAACTTCCTGTGAGGTCATGGTTTGTGATGCCACTTCCTTTGATGCCATGCTCGCCGACACATGCTGTGATGTCTTGCGCCATTATGTCACTTACATACTGCCTAACTTGATTAGGCCTCCCACTTCTTTTTGTAGGGACTTGTGCTCTGGACACACAGCACATGGGAAAAAAAGAAAGAACGAGGGAGGGAAAAGGGAAACATGTAAATAGCTCAATGTCCCTGTTAGGCTTCTTCAACAGCAGAAAGTAACAGATGTGAATGCTTGAAATAACTAGAAAACATATAATCACTCTGAGTGCATTCCATATGGACATTTGTTGTCTCATTTACGACACTACAGAAGACGAACACCCATATGCTAAGCAGTCCTTGTCCTGATGCAGTCGTGAACTATCCAGCCAAACAGGACATGTGCTCTCCGAATGGAAAGACAAGTTACTCCTGATGTACTTAGGTCTTGTGAAGTCTCATCAGTAAGGTGCAGGTTAGGTTCCTATGGCACAGCAAAGAAGGAAGAGATGCCTGGGCATACCCACACCTCTTAAGGAGAGCCGCTTAGACAGTAAACAGGCGATGGAGGGCAATTCATGAACTTATCTGAACCAGTGTTAATTACCCTGTGTCAATTCCATACAATCGCCTTTTAGCTTGTTTGTGCCATTCCAGAAGAATGACAAACTACAAGCCAGCCTGCCATGCTCCATTAGGAACGGTCCTGCCAAGGTGTAGGCCACATCCCCAATGAACAAGAGCACAAGCAGCCCCACCTGGTTTTAACTTTGTTGAGCCTCAACAATGTGTGCCAGCTTGAGTGCCTATAGCACAGCAAGCAAATGACCCTTATCTGGGTAAACCCACAACACTTAGGGCAATTCTAACAGCAAATAAGTCATTGATTCCCTGGTAATTACACTGGGGGCATTACATAACACTGTTTGTTATCCTTGTCTGTGCCATTGCAGAACTGCACCAACCATGTGCAAATCAGACTTGGTCCAAAGCTGATGTGAACAGTTCTGCGTTAGCCCCTGCCCGCTGAATGGCAACACAACAACCATAGACTGGCTTCAGCCTTGTTGGGTCTCATCAGTGCAGCCCAGGGAGCCAGAGGGAAGGACTTGCTCCTTTGAAGCACTACAGGGAAGAGGAGAAGGGTGTAGACAGAGTTGCCAGGAGAAAGGAAGGGAATGGACGGGAAGGGAAGGGAGAGGGGACAGTATGTGTTTTCGGGCTGGTTGCTTGCATGACCTTTGTGATGTCTCCAGAGTGTTGAGGGGGGACCTAAGGATTAGCTTGGAACGCGCCACTGACTGACCCATGTTTTGGAATATGATCAACAGACTGCAAGAACCACCTCAGACAAGAATACATTACAGGAGGATTTGTAACCTTAAGAGAACTCTGCCTATCCCAATATCCACTATACTTAGGACACGGCATCCAATGCTGACACTTCCCATGATACCCAAGCCATTAAGATGTTTGAGCATGCGCGCTGCTCTTGCTTGCTTTGTACAATAAAGAAGTGACATTAAACGCTCTCCGGGCTGCCTGAGGCTCTTGCTAAACCCCGAATATATTCCGGCCAACACCCCGAGCCCCCAGTTTATCAACAGCCCTTCTCTTTGCTGTAAAGAACCAGCGCGCGCTCCTCTCTCACTTATGTAAATAGACACTTAGCGGCTTCTGATTACAAACAGGAGGAAACGAAAGGAGGTTGAGAAATTCACAATTGAACAAGCGCCTGAAACCACGTCCACCCACAGGGCAGTTTGCAAAATCCCCAGTCACGACGAGGGAAGCTGACTACCGCCCGCAGAGCATGACGGGTGCACAAAACATTTCTCAACACCAACTCTCAGAAGGGCATCTGAAACCTGCCGGTCAGTGTGCCCGGGTTCACTACCCAGAGGTTCGCGGCCTGTAGAGTCAGGTGACGAAACATGCAAACTGTGGTGAACACACCTCGCAAAACGTGACCAGCACCAACGAAAGGGCCCATTGCTAAATGTGTGCAAGTGGATACAGGTATAGGGCACTTGCACAACTATTTTGGGACCAGGTTTTATTTTTCATCATCAGACTTTGACACAGAGCAAGAGAGAATAAGCTGCGAGAAAGTTAGATGAAAAAAAGAAAGGAAAACAACGAAAAAGCGAGAAAGCAAGGATGCAAATAAGCACTGGCAAAGTCAACACATTTTAATACGAGAATAGGCCACAAAATAAAATTGAAAAAGAAAATGCAGCACCTAATCGTGGACGCTGTTATCCTCACAATAATTTTTATTACATTAAACATTAAGTCGCTTCCTAGTGATGTTTAGAAATAACATCCATTTCAGTTGTACCATGCATTTTATTATTATTCCTTGTGAAGGTGATACGAATATATCACCATCAAACCAAACTCTCAAATTGCAGACACAATGTTTTCTTGTCACTTAAACTTCACGAAGGAGATGGAAAATAAATTCTCGTCTAACGCAGCATCCAAAGTGCATGCAATCAAAATAGCCGGCTGTTAAAGTTCAAAATCAAAAAAATAATAAACTAAAGCACACTTTGAACCAACTTTGTCCCTGAAGAGAAATGAAATATTTTTAGGCAGACGGGAAGAATATGCACAGGCTTTGTGCAGTCGCTCAAAGTGAAGGGAGCCAAGGGTTAAAGTGTGCTGACACATTGCCCCATGCAGTATGCAGGAAGGAGGCGGAAGCAGAATGTGAATGACAGTTTAATAATAGTTTATCAGACCAAAGGATGAAGCCCTCTGAATAAAAGCCCCTCTCCCTATGCATGTTACATATGATTCTTTTTGGAAAAGCAATAGTCTGGCAAAACAGCTAAATCTGCCTCGAACTCAAAACCTACAGAACCTGCTGAGTGACAGGGCCGGACTGGCCATAGCGGCCATCAGGCGTTTCCCCGGAGGGGTCCGGTTTTGCAGTGGTGGGGGCCGGTTTTGTTACTAGGGGCCGGTTTAACAGCAGTGTTGAGATATCAGCCCCCAGTAGCAAAAGTAGCAGTGCTTCACACTTGCACCCCTCACCAGCCCCAAGGGGGCTGGGCTTACAAAATTGCCAGAGCTGCTTTGGGTTCCCAGCCCGGCCCTGCTGAGTGAGACAAGACGTGTTGGCGAGGAAAAAGAGGCACATGGCTCAATCAAAAGTAGTCTTCCTTAGTACACAGTTCGCTCCTAAGAAAAACTTTAAGCCCCTGAACATAACATTTTTTGTAAATTATTTTTTAAATCTTAAACACTGGCTGCTCTTTAGAAAATGACCTGAGCATAATGAGTGTAGTGCGCCGAGTCTTCTCCTGATGCTGTGGCACATGTAACATTGGCAAAAAGAACACTTGATGGACAGAATGCAGAAGAATGTCATACACTCACCCCAGTACAGAGATCTGGGCCTAAATCCATTGTTTTTTGCTCACCTTGCCATTCCAGATTGGACCCAACCATATGCAAATCAGTCTTGACCCTGCACCTAATGGGAACAGTCCAGCTCGAACTGCCAGGCCAGATCCTCCCTGGACTGGAAACAAGCATACTAAGACCAGTTTTGGGCTTTCAGCCCTCATTAGCCAGGACAGCTTGATTCCAGTGTCATGGAGAGCACAGCACCCACGACTGGGCATACCCGTCCCACCTGGGGTGACAAATGCAAAAAGAACAATTGATGGACAGAATGCAGAACAATGTCAAACATTCACCACAGTACAGCGATCTGGGCCTAATACCCTCATTTTTTTGCTCACCATGCCTTTTCAGTTTTGGACCCAGCCATATGCAAATCAGTCTTGACCCTGCTCCCAATGGGAACAGTCCAACCTGAACTGGCAGGCCAGGTCCTCCCTGGGCTGGAAAAAAGCATCTCAGGCTGGGCTGTTCCCATTAGGCACAGGGTCAAGACGGATTTGCATATAGCTGGGTCTAAACAGCGGTGGCAAAGTGAGCTAAAGAATGATGATGGATTTAACCCAGATCTGCGTCTGGGGGTGAGTGTCTGAAAAGTTTCCGCACTCCGTTCATCATCTCCTTGTGTTTGCTTTGTTCGCCCTAAGTTGGCAGGGTGAGCCCAGACTTTGGTACCTTCAAAAAGAACAAATTCAAAAAGAACAATTGATGGACAGAATGAAGAACAATGTCATACATTCACCCCAGTACAGAGATCTGGGCCTAAATCCATTTTTGCTCTTATGCCATTCCAGTTCGGACTCAGCCATATGCAAATCAATCTTGACCTTTGCCCACTGGGAACAGTACAGCCCGAATTGCCAGGCCAGGTCCTCCCTGGACTGGAAACAAGCATCCTAGGACCAGTTTGGGGGTTTCATCCCTCTTCAGCTTGACTCAAGTGGCATGGAGAGCACAGCACCCATGTCTGGGTATACCCGTCCAACTCGGGTGACAAATGCAAAAACAACAATTGATGGACAGAATGCAGAACAATGACATACATTCTCCCCAGTACAGAGATCTGGACCTAAATTTTGCTCAACATGCCATGATGATACCTGGCAGGAGAGACACCACGATCACCTGCCTGCTGTACCTCTGGTTGCCACTAGAGGTCACTGTTCTGCATAAGAGCTACTTGGTGATTTTACGCACACAAATGCACTTTTAGGTGCTACTGCTGGAGCTTTCCTTGCTGAGGACACCTGCTTTCTGGACCTGCCGTCCTGCTTGCTGAGGTCCACTGCCTGCTAAGGACTCCTGCCTGCTGAAGCCGCCTGCCTCCTCGAGCTCCTTGCCTGCTGAGGTCTGCCTTCTGGGGCTGCCTGACCAGCTGGAGCTGCCTGACTTGCTGGGGCTGCTTTGACTGCTGGAGCTGCCTGCCTGCTGTGGACTGCCTTCCTGCCTGTTGTGGACTGTCTGCTTGCTGTGGGCTACCTGCAGGAGCTGCCTGCCAGCTGGGGATCCCTGGCCAGCCTGAAGGAGACCCTGCCAGCCCCCCTGAGACACCCATAGTGCTGGAGCTAAGGTTCGGCCTGCATCCTCCACACACGTAAAGGGGGACTCGGTCTAATAGTCTTGAGGATTACCTACCTGCTCCCAGCTCCCTGAGGAATCCCTCTTTTTATGGGCACAGCACAGCAGAACAGCAAGATGAGCAGGCCACTGAATCCATGGTTCCACAACACAGCAAAGCTGCAGAGGAAGGTGGAATCAGATGGCTCAACACCACATCTAAGCAGGAAGATCTTCAATGAAGGATGGGTTTCGCAGCAGCAGAAATCTGCTGCATAATGTCGGATGCACCCAAAGGCAGCTACCTGCTTACGTTCATGTCTGAACAAATCTACTGATGGATTCAACCCAGATCTGTAACTGGCGGAGAGTGTAATTTCAGCGCTCCATTCATCATCTCCTTGTGTTTGCAGGTCCACTGGTAGCATTTGACTTACAGGCCCACACTCAGTGCACGTTACCAGGGGCTTAACAGTAAATCAAATATGCCAATCATGGAAACACCAATCCATAATACCAATTTACAACAGGAGCACTTAGACTGTAACACAGGACAGCAGTGAGAAAGTGCAAAGAGACTCTAAACCAGCAAAAACAGAGTCAAAACCAGGAGGTCAGAAAGTAAAAAGACTGATCTTTGGGTGATGGCAATTAACTGGATTAAGAAATTGTGGAAGATCTGCAATAAACAGATTAAAAAGTAAGAGGGTTAGCACATATCCTTGTTTGACGCCCTGTGATGTTGGGATTTTCCTGGACAAAAATGAGAGCCATCCACTAGCTTGATTCGGATCCAGTTGTTGGTATGCAACTGAATTATATGGTCTAAAAGTTTTGAGGGGATTACCCACTTTTTTAGTTTGACCCAGAGCGCCTCTTAAAATGCCACCTTGAAAGCAGCAGTGTAGCAGTGAGTACGAGGAAATTGCCTTGTCCATAAGAATTGATAAAGCTAGTAGATTAGTTAGTGTACCAGACTTTGCTGTGAAAACTGTTTTATTTTTTTGGGACAAGCCCATTCAGCTCCCCCTACTCTTTCAAGTCATCCAAGAGAAGGCTGGAATAATACTTAGCCTTGTTGTTGAGTAGCACGACCAGCCAGCAGTTACTAAGGTCTGATTGAGAGTACCCTTTGTGGATGGGATTGATTATTCCCCCGTCCACAAATCTGGTATGGTTGCGCTCTGCAAGCAATATTCAGAGCTTGGTTAACCATCTAACCCAAAACAGTGTTTAAAAGCGTCTGTGGTAAGGTGTTGGGCCCTGGGGCCCCATCTGTTCTTGCCTTAGATATTACCAAATAAAAACTGCTTGACAAAAGATGAAAACAAAATCAGAGCCGCACCACAGACATACAGACATATAACCAAATTAGAAAACAGACGTCATGGTATCATAATTAGATTGAAAGAGCATCTGTAAATGCAATGCATATGTTCCTCTTCCTCTTTATTAATGTTTGTTCTGTTCATAAAAAACATCAGCTAACGCGTTTTGTCCTTTTTAACATAGGACATCTTCAGTGCAATGTCATTGTAAAGCGCCAGACAAGCTTGCTAAGTGCACCATTAGATAAGGGCACTTTCCAATATATATGCCATCTGCTGGTCCTCAACATATAGAAAAAACACTCCAATCAGAAGATGAAGTCATTCAAGAAATCAAATGGACAAATAAAACAAGTGAAGGTCAACCACGTGGTGTGATAACCATGATTCAGCATTAAGCGTGCAGGTCCAATTGCGACTAGCACTCAATGGCTCTTTTCACCAAGACACACTTCTATTGCAGTGCACATGATTGGGTGGAGATTCACCACCATTGAGTGCTAGTCGCAATTGGGCCTGCACGCTTAATGCTGACACATGGTTATCACACCACGTGGTTGACCTACACTTTTTCATTTGTCCATTGGATTTCTTGAATGCTACCATGCTGCCAAGCAGTATTGAACTTGTCTTGAAGACAGGCATGGAACAGTTGCTATCCAGTATCTCTCTTTTCACACTGCCGCTCCAGATATCTGCCAGTGATCACAGAAGCCAGTAGCCAATGCAGGACAAGAAAAGAGCAGCTATGATGCTGCCAAGCACTATCAGAAAAGCACCAATTTGCTGTCAATTTAGTTTATATCTGTCATAGTGAGCATGCAGCTTTATCACACCAGCTATTCATGCAAAGAGATATGAAAACTATAATACATGTCACTATTAACCACCTTGATTTCCTACAGCCAAGTTCCTGCTGTTCATCCTATTGTCCTCTAATCCACTCTAGCAAGTATCAGTGAACAAACTATTCTTTGTACCTGCCAATTCAGAGGTCTGTAAATCGTATCTGTGGTACTGTCAGCCCATTCTTTACTTTATACTAGTTATGCATCAATTTACCCTCAAGTCAGTCTCGTCATAGGAGAATTCCACAATCACCACAAGAACCATGTGCTACCGGATGGAATTCTTGATGGGGACCAGGGAAACTTTTGGCATCTTTATATCTAACCAGTCATGCAGCTGTTTTACCACCCACTCAGTGCTCTCTTTTTCTCAAGGAACCCGAGCAGCAGCATCATAATATATTACATGTCTGTCAGCCTCTTGATTTCCTGCCATCAAAGTACTACTTGATACCCACTAGACTCTTCTTATCAGTTAAGCAGTATCAGAATACCAGCCAATATCTTCGTAATTGTGAGTAGCATCTGCCCAACTTACCTCTCTCTGAACGTGCTAATGGGAAACAAACATATTATTGATTAACACAAGTACTTTACCAGTGATGTGCAATATTTTCTGTAGAAGAAGGAAATGATAGTAAATCTGGAAAAGGCCAATGGCTCCACTGCTCCACAGCTGTGGAATTAAGTATACCATTGTCATCCATATTGCAAGACTGAGTAATACTCTTAGGAACAAATGACAAAGCAAACTTGTTTTGAACATTTTCCGGCAATCAACTTTCCTATTTTATAAATTATTTGATATTGATAGTAGCTGATTTCAACTTGGCGAACATAATTTCCATTGTTGTATACTATTTGAAAGGTTCTTAACTGATGCTGCATTATCTCAATCGTGTATCTGAAGATACTATCAGGAATTTGATAAAATGTTTTAAGAGTACTTCTTTTGTATCTGTAGAGGTATTCCAGTCTCTCTCTGTGACATAAGTAACCAAAAGTCATCTGCATCATCATGGACACCCACCCCCCATTTTCATTTTTTTTATTGTATTGCGATATTCCCACGGTACTCTTATATGTGGCACTCCATCGTACCATGGGTGTGAAAAACTGGTTTGTTGGTTGGAGGGGGTGAACCTTTCTCATGTAGTGGCCACAATCCTTGTCAGGCAGAACCGCAAAAGTCACTAATTTGACCTGTGCTTAAGCCTCTGATTGCTTGACACAAAAGCAATCAGGCTTAACTTAGAGGCACGGAGCAAAGACAGCATTGCAGATTATCAGCTATGTAGCACAAAGAGTAGGGCGGACATCGCTATAGCATGATGATAATGTTGGTGTCTGGAGCTTTGCTTTGCCAGTCACTGTGGACTGTCATTGCTGTACCGCAAAGTAGAGATCCCCTGTTGCTGGTGGTTGCTGTGTTAAAGACTGCAGGAATCGCTGTTAGCATGAGCTAAAAGCTATTTTGTCTTGGCAGCCATTTTAGTTAGCCATGTGCTTTCTCCCTGTTCCAGAGCCTTGCACATGCTCAAAAAGGCCTAGCTGGTAGAATGCACCTGCTCTTATTGTATAACTGTAAGGCTGTTCTCACTGATGTAAGGAGAAATGTCTCTCCTGCCACTCTGTTGACGAAGTGATTTTTATGTATCAATATATGTATTTGTGTGCACACTTGTACACTTGCACACTTGTACTGTCTCTTTTTGAGCCTTCATGCTAACTCAGTAATAAACTGGCCATAAAAGGCCCCTGTTCTCTGTACTCCTTAGACTATCTCCTACAGTGGCCTGAGGGTATTGTATGAAGCAGTGAGGTTAATAAATATTTCTTTTCATATTACAGTTCCTTGCCAATTTCTTCTTTGTTGGTTTAAGGACCAGACGCATCAGTGAACCCCTTAAAAGTTTTTTATTTCTACAAAATGGCGGCCGGACGTGGGGCTCATCGGTGAAGCGGCTATCCTAGGAAGTGGTCTTGATGGGAGACAGGAATCTACTGAGGAGGATAGGACAGGAATCTACTGAGGAGGTACCCTGCACACGGAGATTCTTTGTCTCTGCAGACCCATGTAGTTCTGGTTTCTATGATCTGGCTCTCCAGGTGTTAGCCGCTCCCGACTGAGATCCTCTTTGGCGTGAGTATTTTAAAACGATCGTTAGGTCACTCAAAACTTGGCAGTGGAGGCTGGAGATTTGTGCTTGGTAAGGTCATCAACATTTGTTTGCTTGTTGGGCCAAAAACGTGATTTACGTGATTTGTTTGGATATATGTAAATTGCAATTTATGCAGGCAGGTAATGAGGAGATTTTTCTCTAAACTGTGACAATTTGAACGGCACACATTGTGTTAAGTGGCACTCGGTGTATAATATTGTATATGCTAAAATATTTTTGGCAAGCCTGTTTCAAGAGCATATCGAAGAATGTGCTGCTTTCTCGGAGGTACCAATGTGAATCTTGAATGAACTCAGCCGGTTCCCCTAGAGGGGATACCTAAATAGGTAAAGATATATTAAAAAAGATACTTCTACATTGGTGACTGAGTACACCATGGAACTAAATATATACATAAAAAGGATCCTGATCTGCGCACTTAGTAACATTCATAAGTGATGGTATGCAGAGTGCTTTTTGAGTGTTCTGCCAGCCAAACTGGCAAATTTGGTGTATTTTGGCTTCTTGAACATGGAACAGTCTTTCGGCTGTTTTGGTGCAGTCTTCTGTTTTTTTTTTGTTTAATATATTTTATTTCTCCCCCCCTTTTTCTCAATATACACATTGTATTACATATCATACATTTGTACATTTGTACATTTTCCAATCAATTTTTAACATCCATAATTTTACATTGTCTGGTTTCAGATTTAACCAATACAAAATAACATAAAGCACAAATTAAGCAACCGGTAAAAAAAGAGTTTGATAGAACCTATATTACATATCATATTACGTTATCCTATAGTGCCATACTCTCTTTCCATTTCGCTATTGGTTCCCAGATTTTTAACCCTAGCCTTCTTCCCCTTTTCCCCTTACGTGCATATATTGCTTTCTCAAGGTTGTAGCTAGCTAATAAATTTGCCAGCCATATTTGCATTCCCGGGGGTATCTTATCTAACCATGCTCTTGCTATTGTCAGTCTCAGAACTGCAGTGGCCATAAACATAAATTCCTTGTGGTCAAGTCCGTCCTGATTGTCTCTCCCGAACAGAATCCTCATAGGTGACAATTTTATTTGTATACCAAGTGTATTACGAAGAAAATCTTCTACATTTTTAATCAAGGTATACAGCTGGGGGCAGGTAGCAAACATATGAATTATATCTGCGTCCCCTGCATTACATCGGGGGCAGGTGGTGCCAGTGGAGCCTCCCCACTTAGCTATTCTAGCGGGGGTGTGATACAATGAAAATAGAGTCTTGTAGTGCTGCGATTGCAGGGGACCCTTGGTGCAGTCTTCTGGACTAATTTTGAGAGCTCTTCATGTAAGTATGACTTACAATTAGTATTTACAAATGGTTTGGTTAGACTACAGTCTGTGAGCTGTCTCTTGTTTTTGTCCTAAGTGTGGATTTTTGGGTTGATTGTGTGTTTGAGTGTCTATGTGGTTTGTGGTTTGACATCGGTGGGACTTGTGTGAGTGAGTAGTGATTGCACTCTTTGTGTAAGAATGGCTAACCTTAAACGAGCTGTATTGTGTGTTATGAGTGTATGACCCCCTTCTTGAAAATGTCTGGAATGAGGTCAATTTGTTTGTTGCCATCATTCTGTTATGCAACATGTTTTTTAATTAATTACATTAAAAAAATCCAGAAAATGAATTATGTAACATATGCTAAATAGCTGCACGCTACCATTAAAATTGAAAAAGTAAGACACTATAGATGTGTGCAAATTACTACACTGGTAAAGATAAATTAGAATTCACATTCAATAGGAATAAAATAGGCCTCATAGGAAGAAAGAAAAAACGAAATTGTGTGCTTTACATAACTAGGACTCCATACAAAATGTTACAGCATTTATCCTTATATATTAATGTTAAAAAGGTATACACATCAACTGAGTGAATTGGTTATTGCTGAAATAAACACATTACAAAACGATAGATTTTGAATGGCTTGAAATGCCTGATTCTTAAATAGACTGTTACCGTGCTTCATTTCAGCATTAGAAAAAGAGCTTTCAAACAGCTGTGTTTAAGCTGTCTCAATGAGAAGAAGCTGTCTGACACAACAAATTGAAATTAAACTTTTCAAGACATTACAATACAGCAAAGGGTTTTTCTACTGAGAAAGGCGTGGAAATTGAAGCCTGCTGGTCAGAGCACAGCTGAGTCAATAACAAATGGCTATTACTGGTCACAAGCCACACAGGAAAACTGCTGGGTCAACTAGATCTTAAGTTAGTGCAAACATGGTATGAATGCGTGCATTATAGACCGCTGATTTTAAAAGTTAGAAAAGACAGTTTCATTATTTTGGATAACAGAGAAAAGATTAAAAGTAGGGATTTTCTTTCTTATTGCCTTTTTAATAAGCACATCAGTGGATATGATGGTATAATGATTACTGTCCTTTAAAAAGTGACGCAAACTTTTCATGTTTCAGTAAGGCTTCCGTGCTTAGTGTAATAAATAAATGCATTTAAAGATGAAAGGAAAGGAATGAGGCTTGCTTTTCATATGTGGAACCATCAAAAGGGTTGGTGATCAGTATTTTTAAAAAAATAAAAAATTTGAGTATATGACTTTTTTAAATTAATAATTGCACTGAATTCAATTTTTGTATCTTTATTAATCATACTGTGAATAATATATAACTCATAGCATCAAAGTTGAATTCAAGCAGCGCAATGGAAGAGTAAAATGAGAAATTTCACTTTACCAAGGCATACAAAAACTCATTTTATAAGGGTGTACCTTATACATTTCTGATTCCCCATTCCTGGGATATGTAGAGGAGACCCTGGGGGTCCCTAGTATGCCAACACATTGTAGGTTATTCATTTTTAAGAGCCCCTACCGCCTAAGTAGAATTTGGGCATAATTTACTTTTTCAAAGCAGTTTTTGCCACTCAGGGCAGTTTCCAACCTGATCTCAGGCTTCAGTAATGCAGACATGCAAGTATAGAACAAACAGCTGACCTCTATATTGCTTGACAGCACCCACACACTGCACATAAATGAAAATAAGTATAAAGAAACCGGCAGAAGTTTTTATCCTACCTTTTAATTATTGGCAAACAGGTACGGAACAGGACTGCCTTTCAGCTGTGAGTCTCCAGAGTTACTTTGAATTGGAAAAACCACATTGAAAAGCCTTGCACAAAAATACGACAGCTTGTAAGGATTAGAGGTTGAGTTCTGCATTTAGCAACCTAGCAGAGCTAAGGGTAGGTTTGCTTTGACACTGTGACCTCTGAAAAGATTCTGAAAGAAGAGATGACAGCGCAGAGAGAGAAAGAGAAGCTTTGCTTACAATTTTTGCAAAAGCAAGTTTTGCACAGTCATAGGAAGAGAAGGAAGCTCAGTAACGTATGTGGGCCCTGAGTAGAGCATAGCTCTGACATGTATATAAAAATAATGTTTTTAGTTTAAAGATTACTGTGTAAGGGCTACAATAAGGAGGCAATGAAATTCAGTTTGCATTCATACGCCCTCATGTTACACTAGTACAATTGCTAAAGGAATTGGTAGTTGGTTATTAATGTTTTTCAGCTAGCTCAATGTGCTATTTACCCCCGAAAAGTTTGTTTGTGCCCAGTTGCCACAAATAGGAATAGATAGTGTTGACAGAAGGTCACCTGTTTCAGGTTTCTTACTGTCGAAATGGGGAAGGAGGTTAGCTCCTCGGTTAATTAAGGGTAAGCAAATTCATGTTATCTCTCTATTTTTCGCACTCTCTTGAGCCTGTCTAAGCTGTCTAGGAAACGTCCATGAGACATTTAATTGGCTTTTCAGTAATGCTGTTTTGAAAAAATTGTTAGCATTAATAAAATAAATATAAAATACGCCATGTTACTGCCCATCCTGTCTGATGAAATTATGAAGGGATGAGTAGATGATGTTGCATAGTCCAGATCGTGAAAAGTAGAATGCATACGGTTCATAATGTCAGGAAAGATGCCCATGTGATCCTCAGCAAACATTTCTGAAGGAAAATATTGTTTTATAGGAGTTTCTTTGTCACAACATGTTTTGCTGGAGAAATGTATGCACCCACTATGTTGAGATTTTTATTAGCTATTTATGTAATAAGAATTCCTGTTAAATTAGCAGTTTTAAATTTTCTTGCTGCACCTATAACATGAAAGCATGACCTTAAGTGTAAAATGTAGGTGCTTTTATTAGGAGAAATCATTTTAGAAGCGTCTGCAGTCCTGTACAAGTAGTGAAAGGTTATGATTTATGAAACACAAGTTTGTTAAGACAAGAAGCACAAAAGAATGCTTGTTCTAAGAATTCCCTTTCTTGAGGTTCTTCAGATGAATAATATAGGAATACACAAATGTAAGGATTTAGAGTATGTCTGTATTGTTATTCTTTTTTCCTCAGAATTTAGTAAATGAACATAGACTTCCTTAGCTGCTTCAAATAGTGTAATAGGTCCTGTTTTTTTTAATCTCAGATAGATGAAGTGGTTCTTGGGTGCCTTGCTAATATATGGGGTGCCCCAAGACTAAGGAAGTATTCTGAGACTATCCTCTCTGTTGATAGATTATTGAATGCCTTGTCCAATAGATATTTGCTGCCCTTCAACCATTGCCAGAGGGGCCTGGATATCAGATTAAGCCTGGGGAGTCAGCACCAGTCCAACTTGAAGCCAAGGTGAAGGGAACCAGCACATGCGTTGCTGGCAACTAAGACCTCAGTGAAGGTGGAAGGCCGGAAGCACTGGGACATGAAGTGTGTACCACTGCCACTGTCTTGGGCGAAATACGAGGTCACAAATCAGAAAAGAGAATTCATGGATCCAGTTTTTGATGCCCTGCTGAGTGAGCCACAGAGCTACAAGGACGGCAAGGAGGATATTGCTTGAGGTGCCCCCTTTGAAACAAGGGTTGCTTCAGAGATCCCAGCATCAAGCCCCTGAATGCTGGTCCTAAAGTGAAGGGAAGTTTACACCTTTGTTTTTTGATCAAGGAATGCCTGGGCATACTGGGTACAATCTGTGACCCCAACAAAAGAGTAGTGCTCCAGCGGAGCAATACAGGAGTTAGGGAAGGACTTGAGTTCAGGGTACAGGTGCTGTCCCCTTGGTGCCTGTTAGATTAAAGTGAAGAAAACTGGTGCACTGCCTGAGACACTGGACAGGATCTTTGAGGGTATTTGCCCTGGTAGGTGATTGCCCTATCCTGAGAGAAGAAACTTTTCCCTTAAAACTGAGCTCTGATTGTTTTCTTGAGTTGTGAGTTGTGCAGCTCTACCATGGGAACACCAAGAACCTGCCTGTGAGGCTCAAACGGACACAGGGAGAAGACTCCCCTAAGGCTGGTTGTACAGCGGCTTCAATTTCCTAAGGACATCTTTTGTTAGCAATGTACCCCTTTGGTCGTCCCATTTGTGAGGAGGAACAGCCCTTTGCGTCTCTTTGTCCTAATTCTCATGGCCCTGTGTGGTCCTCCTGGTCCCCTGCAGCCAGGATTGTTTTTGTAATAATATGTCTGACTGCTTTAATATTTGCATTAGGAATAATGTTTATTCTGCAAGAGAAACATTCTTCTGAGCAGTTGACAAATGTTACTTTGCCCTTTCCTTGAGTATACTAATTGATACTCCAGACCTCATAAAAAGAACATTGGAAAAGTCTATTGAATTTTCTTTTTACATAGAATTGGACTGGATGGTTCTAGGATTTGCTTTCTGCTTGGGGTTGAAAAATAGTGCTGGTTCTGTTTGTAATAATAACCATTACTCTCTCCTGCTTTCTGTATGTTAATGATGACCAATGCTCTGTTCCCTTTGTACTCCTGCTTATACCGTATATATGCCCGCTTAACAATGTTTAGAATGTAAATGCCCACCTAGCAATGGATTAGGCGATTGATGAATTTATGAGAATAAATGTGCAAAATATTTTCTATGTTCCTTATAGATCATAGGGATGTCTTTAGCTCATGCTAAAAGGACCGTTGTCAGCATGAGCTAAAAACCATTTTGTTCTTGGCTGTCATTCTAGTTAGCCATGTGGTCGCCATGTGCTTTCTCCCTCTTCCAGAGCCTTGCACATGCTCAGAAAGGCCTAGCTGGTAAAATGCACCCGTTCTTATTGTATAACTATCAGGCTGTTCTTACTGATGTAAGGAGAAATATCTGTCCTCCCACTCTGTTGACTAAGCGATTCTTATGTATCCATATATGTATATGTGTGCACACTTGTACTGCCTCTTTTTGATTCTTCATGCTAACTCAGCAATAAACTGGCCATAAAAGGCCCCTCTTCTCTGTACTCCTTAGACTATCTCCCACAGTGGCCTGAGGGTAATGGACGACGCAGTCGCCCTCATGTGAAGTTAATCAATATTTATTTTCATATTACAGCTTCCGTGCCAATTTCTTCTTTGTTGGTTTAAGGGCCAGGTGCATCAGTGAACCCCTTAAAAGGTTTTTATTTCTACAGCTGTAGTGCAAGGAGTTGGGTCCACCACAGTTTTGTCTTGCCTGGTGTCCTGGGTGGCAAGATCTTGCTACAAAAGGGCCTGTTCATGGTCGTAAAGAGGCCAAAAAAAAAGGATTCTCCTACTTTGTCAGAGGAGTGCACTTTGATGCCACCCAAAGGTCCAGGACCTAGGGAAGTACATCTTGGGGATCAGGGACTCACTCTAGCAGAGGCCAGCAGGGTTCCAGCAGGTCGAGTTGCAGGGCCAGGCAGGTCCAGTGCAGCAGGTCAGCTGCGCAGTTGCAGGGAGGTCTCTTGAGCTTGTTGTGTCCCTGTAGCTCAGAACAGGAGTCAGCCACCAGACCCTTGGAATCAACCTGCATGGGATGAACAAAGCAGGTTAAGTCTTCCTTCTCAGAGAACAGAGCAGGTCTCAAGCAGCATAACTGGCTTCTGACAGCAGGGTGGTCCTTCATCTGTAGTATCCACAGGTCCAGGAGTATACTGATGACTGGGTTTGAGGATACTATTTTTATATCAGGTGCTAGCTTTGAAGTGGAATAAAAGTCTGGGGTTTCCCTCACAGATGGCTCTGTAATTTACTGCCCTCCTGCCCAGGCTCCACTGGGTCTGTGGTTACAAAAGGCTAATGTGAAGCTCTTTGTGTGAGCGCTGAGGCAGCTCTTTTTAAATGTAAGTGGGAATGTGCACAGCTTTATCTCCCCATCTTGTGAACTCCTACTCTTCCTTTGTGTTACTGTCTTGGAGTAATACATGAAGGCCATCTAGCAACAACACCTAATCATGTGACGCAGAAAGCGGGCTGCAGACACCAAATGGTTATGGCAAGAAAATGCCATTTTCAGAATTGTGACTTAAAATCAAACTTTGCCATTAAAGTGGATTTTATATTACACTTGTTTAGACACCAAACATGACATTTGTACCTGTTCCCAAACAAAGGTTATCACTTATTAAATGTAATAGGGTAATCTGATGTTAGCCTCCTTCAGAGGTGAGCCTCTCTCATGTCACTCACCTAACTCTTGTAGGCAGAGATGATACTGGACCTCCTGTCTCGTCTAGAGTGGCCTCTGATCAGGAAAATGTAATGGTGAGTCAAACACTTCCCCAGAAGGGAAGGGGTTGGGAAACAATACAAAACAGAGAGACTTGAGTGCCTCCAAGCCCAGCCACCGTCTTCTTGGAGTCGGACGCACGTCCCTTCTCAGTCCTAGAGAGAGTCATAGAGATATGTGCGTAATGTAGTATGCAGTGAGATGCACTGCAAATAAAACTAAAGAGGTTATTCAACAAATGGGTAGTCGTGAAATATTCCCTCCCGCCTTTGATATGTGTATTAACAGTCACTTACATGATAATGAATCTATTGAACCATAGACTTCCAATAATCAACTGATACTTTTTGAGTTGCAGCACTCCCGCCGGAAGCTATATTGTGTTTTCACATCACACACCAAGGTATACCTTGTTTGTTCAACACTAGGCACAAGGTGCACAAGAGTGTGCTATTGGATTCACAGACTACAACACAATAAAGACTTGCACATAAGAATGTCACTGGGTATTAATCCCAAGGCCTCAGTATGCACATTAGATAAAACACACAATGTCTCAATGTTAAGGAGTTTTCCTGTTTTCTGATTTTCATCACCATAAAAACAAGTCTTTGTTTGCCACTTTTTCCTTTAGTGCACTAACCTTAAGAATGGTACTTAACCCTGTATTCTCCTTTTAGGTGTGGCGTTGCAGGGATGGTGTTCGCTGCATCATTGGATCTGCAGGGGAGAAGATGTCCACAGCATCAGAGATTCACAGGAAGGCCATGCGGCATTGCACTGATGGAGTTTGCTGCATTGGCTATTCAAAGGAGAGTCGCATTGCAGAAGAAGCTCAGCGGGTCATGGAGACGTTCAGGTGAGTGGGTTCGCTGAAGAGGATCCTAACTCTTCAACCAGTGGGTAAGCCAAGCACTGCCTCGTGAAGTGAGTGTGGTATAAATACCTTTGCCAAATCCTGATGAGTCAGCCCAAATATCCCCAAAGTCCTGTGCCTATGAGTCAGATTTGTAATGAAGTTGTATCTACCAGAGAGTGCCACAATCCACAGATTCAAGTAATATGTCATCTCTGATCCACTATTGTGAGCACCTAATCTCAATATGTCACACAACGATATATCAAATATCAAGGACAATGGAGTAACACCTTTGGTTTCTTTACAGACGAAGCACAACACATTTATTCTTTGATCCAAGAAATGGATATAATCAGCAATAAAACAGGATCCACTCAAAGTAATATCAAAAATTACTTTACATCACGAAAAGGGAAGTAACCCAGCAGCTACATGCCAGTACACTTATTAAGTACAACAAAGCACAGCGTATTCCAAGAGGTCAACAAATTGCTTTCTAATAGACTAAATGCAAAACAACACAAAATGTACTGAATGATGGTACTCCATCAAAAATAAATGTTCTCTTGACTCAATATTACTGATAGTAAAGGAGGTATCTGAATTACTCAAAGAACCGAATAAGGAGATAAGTCAACTCAAAAGTCAAATAACCTGTCCAGAGAAGAATGGGATGGCATACTCGCGGATATTATTAATTGGATCAATACATGAAGGAAATCAATCAGAGAAAAATTTGCAAGATCAAATGTGATACTATTGATTATAAAATGGGAGAAGTTTATAATTGGGCCGAAATATATGCAAGACGACGACAACAGAAATCATTCACTGCGAGATCGACTGATGGTGAAAGTAGTACCTCGACTGAATCGGTTGACAAGGCCTTAAATGGAACAAACCTTCAAAAACCATCGACTTCAACAGAACAAAACCAGTCTACCACAAGTGAGCCTTTTTTCTTTTTTTTGTGTCCTCATTTTCGCCCTTGCTGATCAACTAGTAGCATGTGGAAATGACCTTACTGTCTCAGATGAACTGGGAGGAGCTCCGAGAAAGCAGCCCTGATTGCCCCACAGTAAGTAGTGTCGTAGTCCACAAAGCCACCTTGAAGTAACCATATGGGACATATGCTGCGTTCATATACCCATCGTGTTTAAATATATTGGGTATAGTCAAATGGAAAAAAGAGGATGCCAAGCAGCATAATCATTGGACCTTGGGGAAAAAAAAACAAAAAAAAACAACAAAAAAACCCCAAGATCTAACCCAACCTCTTTACCATTTTAGCAATCTCCAGAAGTTTCTCTTGCTTTGATTCCCTGATCTTAAGAGGTCCATCTTTGATGTTTGTAGTACTGACCTTTGCCAATCCAGCAAGATTGGAGGTGAAGGGTCTTTCTATTTCTTACGTATTTTCCTCCTTGCCAACAAAATACAAAAGAAAAGCACATTTTTTGCTGGACCATGGAACTCTGGAGAAATACCAAAAATAACAAGAGCAGGAGATAAAGTTAGTGGGGATCCCAAGGAGGTGGATATTGAAATAGAAACAGAGTTCCAAAAAGTGAGCCTTTTTTAGAGAGAGGCCACAGGAGCAGCATGAAACCAGGAGTGGGTGCAAGAACAAAAACAAAAGATCAACTGATTGCAAAATCCACAAGGAGTCAAAGAACCTAATTAACCTAATTAATTATCAACATCTCTAACCAGCAATTGATCTCCTTTCAAACCAAAACTTTACAAAAAGGTATCTCATTTGTTCCCACCTACCCCTCAAAACAATTTGAAACACAAATCAGTTTTATACAAATTCATGAGAAATTTGCATCTTAGAAATTCTTTTAATAACATTGTCGAACCACGCCCAGACAAGGATGATGGGTCACTCATGAGTTTGAAAAAAACATAGTACCTTTCTAGCTCCTACAATCTGTAAAATGTTGGACTCGTTTGAAACCGTTGTTCTCAAAGAAATCTATGAAATTTAAAGAAACGACACCTAAGGTTGCAAACTTAACACAAAAAGAATGACGTACGATTACAAAAGTTGCCAATATTCCTTCTATTATCTGTTGTAAAGCTGACAAAGAAGGAGCATTAGTTATTTTAAATGAGGACTTCTACTTTAAGAGCGTGGATGAGCATGTGCAGGACAACCCTGCGTATATGAAACTTGGCTTAAACCCGACTGATGAACTTCTAAAGATCCTGGTAACAATCTTAGACAAGGCAGTTAACACAGGACCTATAACGGAAGCTGACAAAAAAAATCTCATTTAACATTTTACATGAGTGAAGTGGAACATGGCGGCAGCTAGCTGAGCGGTCGCTGCACTCGGGTTCCTGCGTTGACCACTTTCTCCCTGCTACGCTGGAGATGCCGAGATTTGCTGTTCCCTGAGTGTCATGGCATGGTTTATTTGCTGAAGTACTGTTGATGCAGTCGGATTAAATTAAAAACCCCGATTTTGTGTGGCTTGCTGCTTTACGCGCGTTCTATTCCCGCTTCCCATTCTACGGCTTGGACTCTTGAATATCGTTTGTTTTTTCCTCTACTGACCTCTGCTGACCTGTGGCTTCGCGTGTTTTGTTTGGATATGCCTGTGGGTCGCCGCGGCCCCCCCTTCGCCTGCGCGACAGCACTGGAGCTCCAGAGGGGTCGCAGGGTTCCGAGCCTCCTCCTCCGGGGCTCTCGTGGCAGCGGCAGCACTGGTGCCTCCGGGGTCTCCAAGGCTGGAGGTGTATCGGATCGTGTTTTGGACGGCGTGCAGGAGGATTGTGCCATTGTTGGAGAGGGGAGTGAGGATACAGGGGAGCTGAAGCAATTCCGGTCCCAGGTAAGGAGAGTGTCTCTTGGGGACACCCAGGCTCAGGCCCAGGCTCAGGTGAGATTGGCTGCTTCGGGTTTGGGAGGCTTGAAGAAGGGCAGGAAGCGTGGAGCGAAGACTCAGATTCCCCGGGGCGTAACAAGCGGTGCAGTCTGAGGCCTGAGGCTAGTAAGGCTTTAAAGAATGTGGGGGTCCCCCTCCAGTATCAATAGAGGCAATACCTCCACTTTTTTGTGTGGGGAGGTAAAGGCAAAACGGGCGAAAACACGTAAATCTGCAAAGGCTCCCTTAATTCTTAGCACAAAATTAACACCCTCATTAAGGTCGTATTTTAAATTTTTGCCACAAGTCCTGGATTTGGTGAAAGAGGGGGCTTCCTGTGAGTTAGTACCTGGGTGGGTATCCCCCCTCCTGGTGTCCCAGACATGGATAAGCTGGCAGGGCCCACAATAGCGGTTGATGACCTCCACCTCAACAGTGGGGTTCCAGTTATCATCTCAGGTGAAGTAAGCCATACTGTGGAGGCGGTTGAGGGGATTCCGGGGTGGGAGCAGCTAACAGAGGCAACAGCAGCATCCCAAGAGGCCACAACTTCAGGGAATGGCAATTCTCAAGGTGGGGCAGGCCCTTCAGTGGCCTCCTTGGAGTCCATGCTTACAGCTCTTTCGTTGGATATTAAAAGGGGTTTCGTAGTCTCCACAGCCAACCAAACTGAAATCAGAAGCTTCTGCAAGTCATTGGAGAGTAAAATCGACGTGTTGAATGCTAGAACGGTGGCCTTGATTTGATTTGATTTGATTTGATTTTAGGATTTGTAGAGCGCACAAATGCCCGAGGGCGTCTTGGTGCTAAAAATGACTGAAGACTGCTTGCGGAGTGAGAGGAGGGTTCTGTCAAGACATAGTAAATTGGTTGGAACTGAATTATTTCGAGAAAAGCCAGGTCTTTAAAGATTTTCGGAAGGATAGCAATGATGAGCTGTTTTTATTGCTATTGGTATCAAATTCCAGATCTTTGCTGTGTGCAGAACTAAACTTCTCCCCCCCATCTAAGTGATTACATCTGGACCTGAGGATTCTCTGTGGATCATAATGTCTTAAGTGTTACTTCAGAAACTGGGGCCCTGAGCCATGTAAGGCCTTATAAGCTAGGCATGCTGACTTGAACTGGCTTCTCTTTTCTATTGTTAGCCAATGGAGACTATTTAGTCTGTGAGCCACCGGCTCAAATCTAGATATGTCCAAAACAAGCCTTGCCGCCGCATTCTGTAGGCGTTGGAGCTTTAGTAATAGCTGTTTTTGAAGCCCTGCATACAAAGCATTTCCATAATACAGTTTAGAGAGTGCCAGCATTGTTACTAAAGTTTTCCTAGTGCCTAATGGGACAAATGGCAATAGCTTTCTTATCAATTTAAGCGCGTACCATATTGATGACTAAAGTTTGTTGATCTGGGCCTTGAAATTTTAATTTGGAATCAAACACAAACCCAAGGTTCCGATTGCTATCCACTGGCGATGGACAACAACCCAAACTATCAGGCCACCAGTCTGGTGACCAGATGTTGTGGTCAGCCCCTAGCAACAAAACCTCTGATTTATCGCCATTTAATTTTAGGCAATTTGCCTCCATCCAATGACTGAACTGGGACATACAAAGCCTAAATCTCTCAGCTGTCTCGCCTGTGTTATTCGAGATGGACACTACAATTTGGGTGTCGTCAGCGTATGATATTGGGATGAATCCCCAGTCTCTGATGATGTTTGCTAAAGGGGCCACATATACGTTAAAGAGGGTAGGGCTTAATGACGAGCCCTGAGATACCCCCCCTACGGGGTTCTAAAAGATTTTGATGAGTGTTCCCCTAGCTGAACCGAAAAGGATCTTTCTCCCAAAAAAAGAGGCCATTAATGATACTGCAGATGGGTGTAGGCCTATTTCTAGGCGGGTAAGGAGTATGCTATGATTAACAGTGTCGAAGGCTGCCGACAGTACTAAAAATATCAAGGCAGCCTTCCCACCCTCATCCAGCACCATCCTGACCTCTTCCGCCACCATGATCAGAGCAGTTTCTGTCCCTTGTTCCTCCCGGATCCCAAATTGTGAGACTTCAAGTGCCTGAGATGCCTTGGAAGATACTGTGGCTGGTCTCTCAGTTCATCTTGGGAAATCAAAATCAGATATCATTACTCTCAAAAAAGAAGATCTTCTCCTCTCTGAAAGGCTAGAAGTATTGGAAACAATGCACGACAAAATAACCTTCATATTCTCAAAGTTCCCGAGGGGAGCGGGGGGGCTGATATCAAGCAGTATGTGATTACCCTCCTAAATGAAGCTCTGGAACTTGACCAATCTGTGGAAGACTTGGGAATAGACATTCAAAGATCCTGGTTAATTTCCACACTTATTCTTTGAAAGAACAGATTCTTAATCAATCGCTGAAACAGAAGACCCTGAGTATTGAAGGCTTCCCATTCCAAATAAGATCAGACCTGTCCAGGGCAACCCTGGACAGGCAGTGGGAGTTGGGCAGGAGGCAGGAGGCCTCCAGGAAACTGGGAGCTGTTGCACAACTTAAGTTTCTTGCTGCCCTAAAAATTATGCATAATAATGAAATGTATAATGTTAGAACTAAGCACGGGCGGAAAATCCGTTCCGCTCGCGGATTTCGTGGATTTTCGGTAAATTCGCAAACCGTGAGATTCGCGAATTTCCCACAAAATCCGCTAACGGAAATCCGCGAACGGGGATTGGGTCAAAAGTTCAAGCTAACTTTTGTAAATCTTTTAGAATGGCGCCAGCAAGCTGCCAGAGCCATTCTAAAATAGTTACTAAAGTCAGCTTCAACAGGAAGCTCTAATAGATAAAGTAAAGCAGGTGCTGCTCAAATTCAGTTACACAATCATTAATCACCCCCAAACTTGGGTTGATTAATGATTGTGTAACTTAATTTGACCTTCAACTGGAGCACCTGCTTTACTTTATCTATTAGTGCTTCCTGTTGAAGCTATTTCTAGCTATTTTAGAATGGCGCTGGCAGCTTGCCGGCGCCATTCTAAGTGGGGCTGAGGGCAGATGGGCACAAAAGTGGGACAGAGGGCAGAAGGGGACAAAAAATGAGTGGAGCAGAGGGCAGAAGGGCACAGAAACAAGTGGTACAGAGGGCAGATGGGCATAAAAAACAAGAGGGTGGCAGTGATTAAGCAGGCAAACCCCCCGCGAAATTGCAAAGCGCCTCGCGAACACCCGCGAACACGCAAAAATAAAAAAATCCACGAATTCGCGAATTTTGCAGATTGCCGATTCGCAAATCCACAAATTCGCGAATTGCCAATTTGCAAAATTCGCCCATGCTTAGTTAGAACTGTACAGGCAGCCGACGAGCTGTTGCTGGATTTGGGCAGAGAGGAAGGTCCGTCTGGGTAGATTTAGGTTTAGCTCTTAGCGGCCCTATTATTATTATTTTATTTTTTTTCTCCCAGGTGAACTCTGCTTTGGTCCATGTAGTTTCCTTGTCTAGCCTGGGTGAAATTCATACTTAGTATAGGGGCACTGCTTTAAATGGCTCTCTTCCTTCTCTCACCCATTATTAACCTTTAAATAGTTGATGGCCTAAGAGTAGGTATGGAATTGGTACTCAGTAAATTCTAACTTTACATGTCTTTTATATGTAACAAAAAGTCGGTATTTATGTCTACATTTCTTCTTTTTTTTTTCTCACCTTAGGGAGGGAGGTTCAGCCGGAGCCTGCGGGGTGCAATTCCCTGGACTTTGTCTGGATAATTGGGGCAGGGTTCCCCAGGGGGAGGGGGCTGGGTAGGTTTGGGCACAGGGTACAGGGGTGGGTGTTGCAAGGTAAAAAATAAAAAAAAATCCTCATTCTCTTCTGAACAATTTTTTCTTTCTTGGATTAACCTATGTTGTAAATCTGGCTGGATTAGAGAGGCCGAGGTGGATTCTGCGTCAGAAATGGGTACGATGGAACGGAGGCTACTCTATCTATGACTAGTTTGCAGATCCTCTCCTGGAATGTCAATGGCCTGCTTACTAGTCCTAGAAGGGATAAGATTTTACAATACCTCCGGGATTCTAGTGCGCAGGTTATTGTCCTTCAGGAGACCCATTCATTAGAATCAGAGGTGGTCTCTCTTGCCGTGAAAAACAAATGGATAGATTTTCAAGTTTCCACGACTCAGACAGTGAATATTAGGGGGGGGTCACAAAACTCATTAAGAGAACAGCAAAGGCTCGCCTTATTTCAAAATTAGTGAACCCAGGTGGCAGATGGGTCATTGTGACTGTAAATATTTTGGGGACCCAGATTACCATTGTCAGATATTATGGTCCAAATCAAGATGACCCTTCCGCCCTCAAATCTATTTTTTCACATTTACTAGTGTTTCCAGAACCTACTATCTTGGCGGGAGATTTTAATATTGTTTTGGATCCTCATCTTGATAAATCACCTAACAGCCGTGCTTCAGTTCCCTCTAAAACCAGGACTTTCTTACTTGATGCCATGAAACAATATGCTTACTCTGATATTTGGAGGTTAAGGTCAGGTCAACAATCAGGATGCTCGTTTCGTAACTACAAATATCGGCATCAGTCCAGGATTGATTTTATCTTGGTAAGTCATGCTTTGAAATACAAAGTTTAGAACATCTCATATCTTCCCTCTCATTTATCTGACCACTCCGCAGTCTGGCTGGAAGTGGAGGGCATAGTTCCTGGTTTTTCTAGGTCTTGGTCCTTTGATCACTCACTACTTTTGGAGGATGAGGTGATTTTATCCTTGATTATGGAGTCTGAATGGTTTATGAAAACGAACATAGCTTCTGGCTCAATAGGGTGCGTATGGGACGCTTATAAAGCTTTTCCAAGGGGCCAAATCACCAGCAGGGCTAGTTATAGAAAAAAAATATATAGAGAGGAGGTCTCCACCATGGAGGCCGGAATTAAAACGCTGCATTCTGAATTAGATCAATCCATTCGTGTCCCCCTCGAAACATCTCAAGAGCTACAAAATAAATTGACAAGACTGACAGGACAGCTGGAAACAGTGTTAAATACACGGTTACTTTGTAGATGGGAGGCGAGTAAAATTGCTCATTTTGAGTATGGCGAAGGCGCAGGTAGGCTCCTCGCCTGGAAAGCAAAGACTGACCAAGTTTGTAACAACATCGGGTCAATCAAGCAAGGCAACCTAACGTTCACATCAGATGAAGATATTCGGAGGGTCTTCCAGTCGTTTTTTCAAGATATTTATAAAGAGGACAAATGTATTGACCTTTCTTGTATTGAGGCTTGGCTGAATAAGGTTGCATTGCCTTCCTTAAACACAGAACAACAAGGCTATCTCGATCAAGTGATCACGCAGGAAGAGGTTAATGCAGCCATTGTAAGATGTAAGAAGGGGAAGGTGGCAGGTCCCAATGGCCTCCCTCGGAAATCTACAGGGTCTTGGGTAAAGAAATTGTTCCAATCTTGACCATTCTTTTAATCAGATACTCTAGGAGGGGGTAGCCCCTCCAGCCTCGTGGGATAATGCATCTATAACCCTGATCTTAAAACCTGGCAAAGCTGCATCCAGTTGTGGGTCCTTAATGCCGACTATAATATCTTCGCCTCTGTCATGGCCAAAAGACTGGGGCTGGTAGCGGGTGATATCTTGCATCAGGATCAGAGGGGCTTTGTTAGGGGTCGACAGCTTTCCGACTTGACGTACGACTTGATCGGTGCTATTGATATTGCATCTACTCAATCTCTTCCTCTGGCAGCTCTGACTCTCGACGCCACCAAGGCCTTCAACAGGGTTCATTGGTTGTACCTGTTGGGGGTCTTGGGTAAGTTTAATATCGGGGAAAAATTTCGCCGAGCTGTTAGGTTGATAAATCAGAATCCTTCTGCATGCCTTTTGGTGAACAGAACTCTTTCAGATCCCTTTAAGTTCACAAGAGGTACGCGTCAGGGCTGCCCTCTTTCCCCTCTCCTATTTGATCTATATATTGAGCCTTTTGCTCAACGGCTGAGGAATGATCTTAACATCAAGCCCTTCAGGTATGGGGAGTGGGAGAAGAAGGTAGCTCTGTACGCTGATGACATTTTGATTTTTTCCTCCGAGCTGCATACAGCTCTCCCCTTGGTCAACAAACTAGCCCAGGACTTTGGAGCGGTCTCGGGGTATGAAATTAACGCCTCTAAAACAGAAATTATGGTCATGAACATGGGCGAGACCCAGCCAGGGCTGCAGCTTAGCTCTAAAATGAGGTATCTTGGAATTAGCATTCTTCAGGATGTCTCCAAGATTGTTGAAACCAATTACTCAGATGTGGCGAAGGAGTGTCGGAAACTTATGCGGGCATGGGCCTTATTACCCGTGTCTGTTTTGGGAAGGGTAAACCTAGTAAAAATGTCAATTTTGCCTAAATTTACGTTTCTTTTCAATACTATTCCTCTTTACTTTGAGGCTGCCTCTTTAGTTAAGTTGCAGAGCGACATTAACTCATTTATTTGGGCATACCATACGCCTAGGATTGCTTGGAAAAAACTAAGGCAGCGGAGAGAAAAGGGAGGCCTAGCCGCTCTGGACCTTCAGTTGTATGCATGGGCTTTCCAACTCTCCCATTCTCACATGCTACTGAAAATGCCAACTAACATCGGGGCTGGTGGCATTTTCCGGGCCATGCTTAGAGTGGCCAGGTTACCAGATGAGGGTTTTCAGTTTAAATTTGGTGATCCCAAATTTTTTAAAGAAATTAGGCTAAAGGTTTTACAGGGTCTAGCCAAAACATGGGCTAAGTTGAGAAGCTCGGTAGCGCTAGGAAATTTTTCCAGCATGGCTCCTTTGGGGAAAAAACCGGGAGTCCCGGGATGGCTCAAAGATAGATTGGCCTTACCCTTGAGAGAAGCTGGGGTTGAGGTCTGGGGAGATCTGTTTGTGGAAGGGACCCTTATTTCATGGGAGTCTCTTAGAGGTAGGGTTGGTATTGGCCATTCTAGGTTTAAATATTTGCAGATGGTTAGCTGGGCCCAGTCGCAGACGTCCACTCAGAGCAAATTCTCAGTTGGAGGGGGCAACCATTTAGAATACCAGCTTGTTAATAAAGCTCCAGGAAGGAAGGAAGTCTCTTTCTGGTATTATGCTATATTGGAAGAGGTAGATGGTGAATTCCAACTGGCCAATAATCTCTGGGGCAGCTCCCTTTTCAACCATGATAGTGAACGTCTGTGGATAAACTCCTGTAAGACCTTGTTGGAGATAGTTAAACCAGCATGGCTCCGAAGGAACCATCTCTTCACCATACACAGGGCCTATTATTCACCTCAGAGACTATCAAAATTCTCAAAGGGCCCCCCTGTGTCTTGCATAAGGAGCGGGACAATAGCAGCTTCCGACATCCATATGTTCTTTGATTGCCCAGTTTTGTCTTCCTTCTGGGACTCTATTGGCTAAATACTGACAACATCTCTTGGCTGCCCCATCATAATCAATCTTCCGTTGGTTATATTTGGCTTGGTGGAGGGCATGACAGGCCCGCTAAACAACTTCTTTTTTATGCAATTCTGTTGGCCAGAAGAGAAATATGTAAAAAATGGAAGGAACCCTCATCCCCTTCCTTTTTGGATTGGCAGCCATCAGTATTGCAGGTTTCCAGATTGGACTTTATGAGATCAGGCAATCAAAACAAGCGAGCCTTCTGGAATCTTTTGAAATGGGGGTAGTTTCAGAGACAGTGGACACGTTTTTTGTGTGTTTCCCCCCCCTTTCCTATGATTACGCTGCCCTGCTACTCTGTAGACACTTCCGGAGCCATCAGGTTGCGCCCTGATATGACCACGCTGGTCAAGCCCGGTAAGGCGGCTCCCCATAGGTCTCCATATAAGCCCCTGAGTATCCTTTAACACTGGTAGGCGAGGGTCGTCACCTCCAGATGCCTACAAATCCAGTATGCTGAGGCAGTGTGTGGATATCTCTAGGGTAGATTGGAGCTAGTTGGGTAGAGAATGAGGGGAAAAAAAGGAAAAGAAAGATTTTACATGCGTTCCATATATATATACATGTTGCTGAAGATCCATAAAAATCTAAAAAAAAACACCATTTCGCCCAATTGTGTCTACTCGCAACTTTATTCATGAACCCATCGGGAAATATTTGGACTTACATTTACAATCAATTGTTCGAAGGATATCAACCTAACTTAGGGACACTACTGATTTTTAAATAAAATCAGTGCTTTACAGTTTGATGAACACATCACCCCATTTCTATGTACCATTGATGTACGTTCAGTGCACACCACCATTCCGCATATTAAAGGTCTACAAGCAATGGAATAATTTTCGTTGAATGACAAAATGAATGAAGATTTGAAAGTCTTCCTGTTAGAAATGCTGCACTTTACCCTCTACCATAGTTATTTCACACGGAACGGAGAGTACTACTTACAACTACCTGGAACATCAATGGGAAATTGCGCAGCTCCATGCTACGCAATTTTGTTTATGCATAGATTCAGAATCGATCATATCTTTCATAACAATGAATGGTCTCAAAATGTTATCACCTTTTTGAGATATGTCGATGATATATGGAAAGGTTAGGAATATCAACTTGTTACTGCCATTCAAGACTTAAACACCATCGATGAACGTATCAGCTTCACCAACACCAGAAGCAATGAACATTTAACATTCTTGGATGTATCTATCACCATACATGGAAAGAAATTGATTACGGATGTTTTTACCAAATTCACCAATCTAAATAATTTGTTACATTACCAGCGTTGTCAAGAAGAAATTCTTAAACAGCATCTACCATACTCACAACTATTAAGAATCGAAATATTTTAATCCAATGAAGAAAATTACTGCCATATTATTGCAGAGAAATTCAAACAAAGAGGATATCCAAGAAACATCATTGAAAAAGCTATGCAAAGAGCCTTAATTAAAGATAGGAACCATTTGTTAACCGTTCAAAAACCAGGAAAGAATGGCATTTGTTTCTAAATTCTCAACCAGAAGTACTCCATCAGAAAAATGGTATTAAAACATTGGCCCAAGTTACAAACCGAGGTTGACATCAGAAGAATTTTCCAACATCCTCCACTGTTTGCCTACCAAAGGTCAAATGACATCTATTCATAAGGGAACTATACCGTGTCTAAATTGTGGACATTGTAAAATAATATCATTAAAGGCAACACCTTTATGCACCTGACCTAAGTTACACTCATTAAGATCTACACAACAGCAACATGCAACACCAAAAATGTTGTGTATATGCTAAAATACCCATGTGGCTTGGTCTATGTGGGGAAAATGGGACGGAAGGTTAAAGTACGAATGACAGAACACAAAAGCAACATTCGTAACCACTATGAAAAATCACAGGTTGCAGTTCATTTTTCAAAACATAAACATAATGTTAGTCAACTACAATTTATACTTCTTGAATCAGTGCCAATTCATGAAGGAAGAAACAAAAAAAAAATGGTTGCTTCAACGTGAGGCATTTTGGATTAATAAACTTGACTCATGTCACCCTAAAGGATTAAATGAAAAACTAAACTTAAACTGTTACTTATAACATGTATCTTCTGTTTATTGCTTTCCTACATACTAGCCTGTTTCCTTTAGGAAATGATGACTTACTATGATATGGACAAGATGGCCGCGGAGAGGGAGCTCCTAACCTCGAGCTCCAAAGATCAAAATGCGACTCATCACCACTAACAGCTTTCGCCTGTTGCCCCCAATCCCAGCAGTGATATGAAGACGGAGTACTTACGGTCAGCCTGAGCCTATTGAACAGGACTTGCCTAAACCGATCCTGAACGACGCGGAACGTCATCGCCTATCTCGCTGGTCGCAAATTGCTCTCTCCTTGTAGAGCGCCGCCTCCCTGTCCTCCGTTGAGCATAGGCCGCCTCACCCGGAACCGCTGGAGCCTCTGAAACGACTCCGGACACATACAACAATGCCGCATGCCCCGCCAACGGATCTGCAGCTAGACTGATGAATAAGGAAGGCATGTCCCGCACAGCCTGGCCCTAACATGGCGGCTCAGTCAGGACATCTCGGAGGTTCCCCACGAAAGTAAACCTCCCTGGACCAGCCCGAGTCTCTTGTGAGGGCTGCCTCCCGACCCACAAGACAGGAACCGTTTCCCTACCTTGCCCTATTGTTGGGGCGTGACTGACAACTGTAGAAGGCGCCCGACGCGATCGAGTCCGCTCCGCCTGGCCCTTACATGGCGGCACATACAGGACATCTCGGAAGGTCCCCAGGAATATAAACTCGCTTGGACCAGTCCGAGTCTCTGCAGAGGGCTCCCCCCGGGTCCACAAGCCTGAGGACAGATTCCCCTTACCTGACCTATTCCTGCTCTTTCTGGAAATCGTCAGACGCGACCAAGTCCTACACCGCCTGCCCCTAACATGGCGGCACAGTCAGGACATCTCAGAAGGACCCCACGCATGTGAAATTCACCTGGTCCAGCCCGAGTCCAGAAGGCTACCTCCTGGCCCATAACCCAGGGATCTGAGTCCCTCACCTACCCTACTGCGGCGAGACAGCGGAATGTGGAAAGTGGACACCGTGATTGAGTCCCGTATCGCCTGGCCCTAACATTGCGGCTCAATCAGAACATTTGGGAGGGTAAGGTGAGTTTTTGCCGGGATGAGCCCGAATCTCTCCAGTGGGCTACCTCCCAGTTCACAAGCTAGGGGACCGATTTCCTCACCTGCCCCATTGCAGGCCCGAATCTCCTTTCTCCTTTGCACCCTCTCTCGATGCCGCCTGGTGCTCCAGCAGCGGCTACACCAGGGGTAGCACAAACATCACGTCCAGCCGGCTGACGAAACGATAGGAGGTCACCGGTGGAATTCACCCTGGCCTGATCCCTGACTCTGCCGTTTTCCTCTGGCCCCCACGAATTTACTAAGTCTCCACCTTCAAGCGGAGTGCTTGCTTGGAGTCCCCTACCCGCCTGAACTATAATGGCGGACCTCATACCACCACATTGGAATTCTTCTGTCATCCTGCTTCGGGGGCAGCCCGATATGATCGGAGGCGGGCCTGCATTCCCCCGGGCTTACAGCCAGATTCATGAAGGTACCATTCTGCGATTAGCAAATTGCAAAAAATTGAGAATCGCAGTTTGAAAATCGCAGAATGGCATTCATGTAGAAATGCGATAAAAAAAGCGAATCGCAATCGATCGCAATAGACGATTGCGATCTTGCCGCAATCGCATATTAATCGCAGAATCGGCAATTTTCAATGTAGAAATTGCGATCTCGCAAATAGCGAAAAACGGGAAGTCGCATTTCGAGCCCACTGATGACATCACAACCAGGAAGTAGGCTCACCACACCCACAAACAGAACACAGAGCCAGGGAGTGGCAGCAGGATACTGAGGAGCACCAAACCTTACACTGTGCAGCACCCCAGCTGGAAAAAAGTTCTCCAAGATGTCCCAGGATGCAGCAGGGAGAAGTGGGCAGGAGAGAAAGCGGAAAATTAAGTTTTCTGAGCTGGAACTGGAGCATCTAATTGAGGGGTCTGCAAGGAGCACGCCCGGCTCTTCCGAAAAGACTCCCGGAGGATGCCAGAGGAAGATAAGCGCAGGATCTGGCAGCGCATCCGCGCTAAGGTCAATTCGGTTGGGGTGACCCAGAGGTTAATTGATGCTAAAAAAGCGCTGGTACGACCTGAGAGGTCGTTCTAAGGAGCGTATTGTGGAGAGGCTTGGGGAGCGACTGGCAACCGGTGGAGGGGAACCTGTAGCCACACCGAACACCCCATTGGAGGACCTGATAGAGGACACCATTGCGCCAGAAGCCTGCGTGGGGGTCATTCAGCTGGACTCGTCTCGACCCAGCCAACAATCTGAAGGTAAGTGTCATGCGACCGCGGCCCTGTCCCCCAACAATGCCTATGACTCCTGAGTAAGCATGGGCGAAAATCCGTTTCGCTCGCGGATTTTGCGGATATTCGGTAAATTCGCAATCCGCGAGATCCGCGAATCTCCCGCAAAATCCGCAAATCCGCGAGCAGCGGATTTTATGGCTTGCTCGCACTGTTCGCGTGAGTTCGCGGCTTGCCAGTACAACTTCGCACCCCGCGAGTAAGTGCTAAATTGCAGAAATACGATCTTAGCAAAACTGAAACTACTTACCAGGTTCAAAAGTTCAGGCTCATCATTAGTAGCCATTTCCTGTAGTGCTTCCTGAGGGGCCCCTCCAGAGTTCAGTTGCCAGTTGCAACTATTATGTGACCCTGCTCTGAACCTCAGAATAGTTACACATATGCCACAAAGGTCCTGAATTACAGCTAAGGGAGACAAGCAGGAGCCAGGCTGGAAGTTAAAATCCATTAATCAGCCCCTAATTCATTATTGTCAGTTGGGGCAGGGCAGGTGTTGTAACTAATTTTGCAACAATGAAAGCACTTAGCAAGTGCAAAAGATCACTAATCAGGAAGCACTAAGGAAGCAGGTGCCAGCTAAAAAAATATTCTGTGACACATTAATCAGCCCCAAATTAATTCAGGTCACTTGAGGCAGGGAAGGTGTGCTTTGCTTTGCCGAAAATAATGTACACTGGACAACCAGAGGGTGTGGTGATGAAACAGAGGGTGGCATGGGTGGGCCAGAGGGTGGCATGAGTAGTCAGAGAGTGGCAGTGGTGACAGAGAGTGGCAGTGATGAAGAAGAGTGTCCCAAACAGGCTGGACACGTAGAAACAACAAGTTCGCAAAACTTGCGACCCGACAGGTAAGTTCGCAAATTGCAAAATTGTAAAAACCCTCGTGAACTGGCAGAAACACGCGCGAACACACAAAAAAAAAAATCCGCAAATTCGCGGGAATTCGCGGATTTTGCGGATTGCGAGTTCGCAAATCCGCAAAATTCGCGAACGCGAGATTCGCAAAATTCGCCCATGCTTACTCCTGAGCTAGCAATATGACATCCCCAACAATGCAGCCCATGCACACCAAAAAAGCCCCATTGCATTGTGGTAGTTGTAGTGTAACATGTACCCCCAGTTAGCCCAACACTGCCAGAGCAGTAAATGCAAAGTAAATCAAAAAGCCAGTCAGGGAAAGCAAGGCTGCATGCATGTATCAACATTGCTTGTGCAAGATAATAATGCACCCTTTCACATTACAGGTGCAGTTGAGCAAGCCAGCACAGACAGCGAGGCCCTGCACATCGCCGAGAGCCAGGAGGACACTGAGGGTGAGGGCCAGTCCTCCCAACGACCCGGCCCATCACAGCCACCAGCAGTGCTCCCACCACCACCACCCCGTGCGGACAGGGCCACCCCTGCAGCCACAGCCATGCAGCCACCACCCCAGCAAACAGCCACAGCAGTGGTACAGGCTCCACCACCAGCGCCTAGGAGGCAGACGAGGCGCACAGCTGGTGCCAGATCACACACCCGCGCACTCAGGCACCAGCACCGTCAGGGCCCAACAGGCACCGACAGGGCACTTCAAATACCTGATCCAGGCCTGGCCATCAAACGCCGCATGCTGGCGGTGCATCGCACACAGGCGCGTCACCTGGCAGCAATTCTCACCCAGATGCAGGCGACAAGCCAAAACATTGCACAGATGACCGCTGCTGTCCGAGAGAACAGCCAGCTGCTGGTAGCCCAGCAGGACATGACTCGCCGACGCCACCGCCAACTACTGGCCCGCCTATCGGCCTACACAAGATCCAATCATGTAGTTGGGAATGCTACATCACAGCTGGCATGCAGGCCACTCGCCATGCAGGGCCAGATGGTGCAGTGTTGCCAGGATCTGGCCAGGTCTCTGGATCTACTTACCGCAGCAGTGCTAGGCAGCCAGGCCACTGCCCATGGAGAAGCAGAGGGGGCTGACGACCCAAGTGAGGCTGCGTCAACCAACAGCAGTGCATCCTTGCCACCGATGCCTGCACGTCGCCGCAGCAGCAGGCCAACAGCAGCAACTAGGGCCGACACCGTCCCTCAGCATACAGATAGACGATTTGGGGCGTCTCGCCGTAACCGACAGTGAGGACTCAGACACTCTGAGGGAGGCCATGCAGTACACCCCTGCAAACCCACTACCCCAGCATGGGGAGGTATGGAGTAATACTCTTTTCATGAGACACTAGAATAACTAAAGGCCAATTTATTGTGCATAAACAATAAAGAGTAATGGTCAAACTTGAATCACACTCATGTCATTATTACATTTTGTCATGCATGGGTGCTGTGTTTTGTGAGGGGAATGGGTGCACTAGAAACAGTTAATGGTGATGTGGTTGCGGCGTCTGTGTCCTTCAGCAGGATTTTCTCCGCGTGCATGACGTACATGTGGAGGCGGCCGGTTGTCCCCTTCAGACTCACTGCTAGATATCTCCACTGGTATCCTGCGCTTGGTAGCAATGTTGTGGAGTATTGCACACACGGCCACGATGCGGCAGCAGCCCTCAGGTGTGTATTTGATGGCCCCACCAGTCTTGTGCAGTATGTGGAAACGGCTCTTCAATAGGCCAAATGTCCTCTCAATGCAATTTCTTGTTCGTATGTGTGCAGCATTGTAACACCGTTGCTGTGGTGTGGCAGGGTTGAGGTATGGGGTGTGGAGGTACTCACATAGACCGCAGGCGCTGTCACCTGAGGGTAATAAACACAGGGTGAGTGCCTATTCTGCACAGATACATGCTCAAAGTGTAGAATTTGGGGACACGTGTACTTACCTAGTAGGTGTCCTTTGCCAAAGTCTCCCCTTGCCAGTCGTGTGTGAATGCCGCTGTGCCGGAAGATGAAGGAGTCATGTGTGTTGCCCGGATATTGTGCCACTATGTCCGTGATGTAATTCTTTGCGTTGCACACCATCTGGATATTGAGGGAGTGGTAGGACCTGCGGTTGCGGTACATGTATTCCGTTTGTGCTGGTGGGCAGATGTGGATATGGGTACAGTCAATGCATCCAATTACATACGGGAAATGTGCAATGTTGTAGAATTTCAGCTTGGTGTCATTTATGTCCTGTGGGGTGGTGGGGAATGAAATGTAGTGGTGTAGCCGGGTCAGCATTGCATCCAGGAAACTCCTTAGGCAGGGGGACATGGTGGGCTGGCATATCCCCCCTGCGACGGCAACTATCCCCTGGAAGCTTCCGGAGGCCAGTAGGTGCAGGCTGCACAATACCTGCACATGGGTGGGAACGGCATTGGTTCTCCTTGTTGGATGCTGCAGCAGGGGGCCTAGGTCCTGGATCAGCTTAATGATCATTAGCCCATTTAGGTGGTACTTAGCATAGATTTGCCCCATGGTTTGGCCCAGAAGGGTGACCCGCTGACGGAATATCCGCTCCTGGATCCTACGCCTGTTCTGCTCGCTGTAGCCTACGCCACCTGACCACCATGTAGAGTCCTGGCATTGTGAGAGTCCTCAGTCTCCAGCTGCATGTCCTTTAGTGTGTTTGGTCAGGCCTGTACCTGTTTGCAGTTAACTTTAATCAACTTTTTTTTTCTTTGCTGGTTACCACCTGGTTTGGGTTCACCTTAAATAGCGTCTCGCAAATAGCGATTTTCGTGTATTTCGCAATCTGCGGTTTTTCATGAATGGCATTTGCGATTATTTAGCGAGTTCGCAATTGATTTTGCAGAATCCATGGTTTCTCGCTATTTCTAATTCGCACATGGGCTGGTTTCAGGATTCTGCGATTTTATTAGCGAAATCACTATTTGTATTTAGCAATTTCGCAATTTTGCTATTTTCACTGTCATGAATTGCTTTTCCTCAATTTGCAATCGCAATTGCTATTTCGCAGCTATTGCGATCGCAATTTGGCTTCATGAATCTGGCTTATAAACCGGGACGCTTCCTCGCGCCTACACCCTCCGCTCAAGAAGGCACTGCTCAATCCGGAACCCATGCCCAATTCACCTCACCCGGCCTGGTTTTTATAATGGCGGGTGTCCTCCAAAAACGCTGACCCTGGAGCAGTCTGAAGTGAATGCGGGTAGGAGCAATGCCCTGACTCGATCCCAGACTCTCTCTCCCCCATCTGGCCTCCTTTCTGGTAAGGTCTAACTTTTCTTAACTGGAGACCCTACCCTGATCTACCGGTCCCGCCTGACCTCAAATTGGCGGAAACGCATTGAAGACTGCCTGATAATTCACTCGGTCCCAAATGACCAAGAGGGGCACTCTGTTCATTAGCTCCTGGGAGTTGCGCCCCGGACCCACCCTACTTGCTGTCCTCAGAGTCTTCCCTACTAGTTGCCATTAGAGTGAGTCGATCCCCCTCCCTCCATCTAGTCCCCCCGCCTGAATCGGTCCTGTCTAGTTCTTCAACCTCTGTGCCTTCCTTTCCTCTATGGAGAACCTGCCTCCCCTCCCCGCGCAGCACCCGTCAGACTACTCTCCTCCCGCCCTCACTTCACACTTACCGACACGCCCGTCTCCCCCCAATCCCATCGAGAAGCTCCTCCGCCTTGTTCTCAAGGTCAGGACCACTATCCCACCCCCCCAAATCATCATCACCCACACGGACACCTAACCACAATGCCCCAAATAATGTCATCCTCCCCCAATCCCCTCTCCTCACCCTACATTAGGAGACATCGCCCAAATTCCTTCTCGCTGTCTCTCCCCTCTAACCTCGCCCCTAAATCAAAAAAATCCCTTAAACATAAACTGATCAGGCAATTCCCTGAATCAATCTTTGGCGACATATACCACTCCCCCGTGAATGGTCAAGTGAAAATGGACCTCATCTTTCAAACAGCCAGACCTGGCTTTTGGATCTCCACCTCCTTGAGAGCAAAACGCCAAAACATCAAAACCACCAACACGCGTCATAGCTCGAAACTCTCATTCTACCCCCGTAATCACCTACCATGCCACGGTACCACTTTGGTAACCATTTATTCCAACGGCACCATCTTGATCCAAGCCAACAATGACAATCTTGAAGCCTTTGATCTCCTCTCTCCCTCTCTCCATTCTAACCCCATCCCCGCCTCATCCCCCTCTCCCTCCCCCTCCCTCAACGGGACAACCAACAACCCATGCCTTATTCCCCCTCCACATCCTCAGCACACAACCTACCCCCCTTGCCCTATTTCCCCGCATCCTCAGTCACCCATGCCCAACGACAAACCCTCCCCTCTCCCTGCAGTTCCAATTCTCCACCCGCCTCCACAGCCTCTGACACGTCACCTCAATCCCTATCCACCCCCTGCAACTCCAAGGTCTCAGCCACGCTCCCAAACTCTGATCCTCCCTCAGCTCCTCTTCCTAGGCTTCCCACCCCTAGATCTAGGCCTGATGTTCACAATACTTCCCCCGAGGACCCAAGCCCCCAGCCTCGACTCTTCCTCAAGACCAAACGCTCACCATTCCTGGCTCCCCCACACCCCACACTCCCTAACAGGACCCTGCCTACCACAGTCGATCGTAATACTTCCTCCCTGGCTACCTTCACCCAGTCTCTAACTGTCTCACACCCCAAAGGACCACCTCACCCTAACCCTCCACACCATACAACCCACTCTAGCCCCTCATCCAGTGACATAATAAACTCCAGAAGTCAACACCCCCCCACATGACAACTAGCGGCACTGTTCCCATCCAGAAGCAATCCCCTCCCTCGCAGGATATGACGGTTTGCCGGCTTGACTGTATCAAAAATCAAATCGCCTTCATAATACAGAGACTGAATCTCATCCTCTCCAACCTCTCGACACTCCATAATCCTTCCCTTAACCACCTCCCCTCGCCCACTGTTCTTCATCCCACTCGACCCGCCCACCCAACGACCTCTCACCCTGTCCCCCCCGCACCAGTCCTCGAGACCTAGCAGAACAAATGAAGGCATGTCCCAAGAGGAAGCGCTCGAGCTGGCCTCCTCATACACCACCTCTAGTCCTGAACAATCTACTACCCAAGTAATCGCCCGATCCAGAATCAATCAATTCCCCCCTTTCCCCCCAGACCAACTCTCAAACACACCATCCCTAGCGACGATCACTCTACAATACGGGTAATCACCAGCTTCAGAAACGACCTAATCGTCCCGAAACCCCAAGACCACCACACTCCCTCATCAACATCCTCATCGAACAAAATATAGGAAGACCCAACAAGAACTGTATGCTCATCAATTGCAGATCCGCCGTGAAACATGCCACGGAGCTGGCTGAAACGATCCTCAGCCATAACAGAGACTTAGCCTTCATCCCCGAAACCTGGCCAAAAGACTGCTCAACCCCCATTCTGGACTTACTTGTACCCCCAGGTTACTCTATCATAAACAAGGATAGGAAGGACCAAATTGGCGGTGGCGTAGCTATTATCCATTAAAACAACTTATCGATTTCGGAAATAGAGTCCTTTAAATACAACTCCTTTGAATGTCTATCCACCAACATTTGTACCGCCAAAAACACGGTACTTCACTGTAACCTCCTGTATCATCCACCAGGCAACACTACCTCCTTCACAGAGCACCTATCAGACCTGATAGCTCACTTCTCCCTCTGAAGCACCAACAATTTAATCTTAGGTGATCTCAACCTACACTGGAATGATGATAACAGTGCTCCATTACAAATACTAAATGACCTACTTCACTCCAACAAGCTTACCCAACACTACTCAGAAGAAACTCATAACAAAGACCTTTGGTGCTCAGATCGTGTCGTACGCTGATGACACTCAGCTTATTTTTACGTGCAACAAATGTGCCGACTTTAATAGTAAGAACATTGGAGATTGCCTTGAGGCAGTGTTCGGCTGGTTTCAGCAGAACTGCCTCAAGTGCAACTCCGCTAAGTCGGAAATACTCTTCTTTGGCGGCCCCCCTGATCCCAGCTGGAAGGCCTGGTGGCCCTCCGCCATGTTCCCTCCGACGAGTGACTCGGCTGTCGCCAAAAATCTCGGGATTCACATTGACAATTGCCTTTCGCTCAAACCCCAGATATCGGGTTTGGTGGGCAAATGTTACGCCATCTTAAAGATGCTTCAGAAATTTTTGCCCCTTTTCTCAGTTGACCATAGAAGAGTTACAGTACAGGCATTGATCGGTGCGCGTCTAGACTACGCTAATGCACTTTATCTGGGACTCCCTGACTTCCTCCTATCTCGCCTCCAAGTTGTTCAAAACTCGGCAGCCCGTGCCATCTTTGGTTTGACTAGGAGGGCCTCTGCCAGTGCACTTATCACCACGCTTCACTGGCTTCCGATAAAAAAATGGATCATCTTCAAAGCAATGACGTTGGCGTTCAAGGCATTGCACGGCCTGGGAGCCTTCTATCTCCGGAAACGGGTGAACTTTTACCTGCCTTCCAGGCCACACAAATCGGCCTCCCTAGCCCTGGCCGTAGTCCCCACCACACGGCGGGCCAGGTGTGGCGGTCGCTCTTTCAAACTCCTCGGCCCTCACATATGGAACACTCTTCCTGTATCCTTAAGAACCACGGGCAGTCTGCTCCCTTTCAGGAAGTGTTTAAAGACCTGGTTGTTCACCCAATAAAGCTATCCGGCCCTCCCACTCCACAGTTTAGTGTTGGATCCTAAGCGCCGGGGCACTCTTCGGAGTACCCGAGCGCTATAGAAAACCCCCCACATAACATAACATAACAAAGGTGCAATCTTGGACGCCATCATCGCACAACAGGATGCAGTCACTATTGACCACATCCTTCCAGTTGACTGGTCCGATCACCACCTAATTCATTTCCACCTAGCGCGCCCGTTCGCTCACCAGCCCCCCATTAGAGCCCCCCCCAAGTGGTCCACGAATTTATTGTGGATCAGCACTGCTGATCTAGAAGAAAAAATCTCCTCCCTCCTTCCCATCTCCCCGGACGGCCTCTCTACCGCGGACCCTCTACCCTCCCAATTGGTCAAAGATCTGAAATTCTCCCTCGCTCCTATCTGGTGCGAAATCATAAACAGTTCCTTAAAAATTGGTACCATACCCGAATGCCTCAAGATCGGACAAGTTACCCATCTTCTGAAAAAACTAGGACTTGACTCAAAAGACTTGAACAACTTCAGACCGGTCTCCAATCTTCCCTTCTTGGCCAAAATTCTGGAAAAATGCTTGCTCCACCAACTGAATAAAGAGATTGACACCATCAACCTGCTAGATTGACATCAAACAGGTTTCAGAAAAGGCTATAGCACCGAAACTGCAATCCTTAACATTGTCGATGACATTAGTCACTCCCTTGACTCAGACCACTGCTGTCTACTCATCCTCCTCGATCTGTCAGCAGCATTCGACACAGTGGATCATAATCTTCTCATCAAGGCCCTCAAGGAGAGAGTTGGGGCAGATGAACAGGTTCTACAATGGTTCTCATCCTTCTTCCAGAACTACCCCCAGAGAGTCAAAATCAAGTCATACAGCTCCGACCTTCTCCCTGTGAACAGAGGCATCCCCCAAGGCTCTGTTCTCTCCCCGCAACTGTTCAATATCTACATGTTACCCCTCGCTTCCATTCTGAATAAAGCCAACATCCCCTTCCACTTATACGCAGATGACACCCAAATTTACCTGGAATCCTCCTCCATCAATGACATCCTAAGGCTCAATAATACTTTCAAAGAAATCCAATAATGGCTATCATCAAACCACCTGAAACTCAATCAAGGTAAAACAGAAATCCTACTGATCTCCAACAAGGAAAAAAACCTGCAAGTCTCAGAGTGGCTAAATGCTTTGACACTCTCAACGTGATGCCCACTCTGACTAACTCTGTAAAATCACTAGGAATCCCCCTAGACCACAAATTATCCATGGCAAACCACATTAAAAACTCTGCCAAGAGCGCCTTCTTCAATCTGAAACTACTCAACAAAGTCAAACCCTACATTCCACCCGCGGATCTCAAACAAACCACCCAATCTCTTGTGTTATCCAGACTGGACTACGGAAAAGCGACCCTCTCTGGTACCCCTCTCCCACCTAGCTCGTCTAAAAACCACCTTCAATGCAGCGGCCAGAATGGTCTCAGGAGTAAAAAAATGTGACCACATTTCTCCCGTACTCAGAGATCTAAAATGGTTCCCAGTGGAAATGTGGGCCAGCTTCAGAACAGCCTGCCTGACTCACAAAGCCTTGCACACAGGGAAAGCAGAATACCTTGCCTCGAAACTCAAGAAAGCTGGTCAAGCAAGAACACTCAGAAGCTCCCTCCTGCTCACCCCCCTAAGAACTCGGAAACAGAAAACGGCAAACCGATCCTTTGCTGCGAATGCTCCAAAAATCTGGAACGTCATCCCGGTTGACATCACAACTATTTCCTACTTTCTAAAGTTTAAACGCCAACTAAAAGACCTCTACCTCAAACGTGCATTCCCGAATCCAATTACGTAATCTTCTAATCCGAACCTTTGTTGCCTCCAGATCGTACGTATGTGGATGTGTTGTTCGCTTAGCCTTCTGTGTATTGTATTTGCTATTTTGACCTACTCATATCTGTTTGTGAAGCGCTCCAATGCCCTCAGGTCTGGCCAGCGCTATAGAAAACTCCAAAAATAAATAAAAAATAAAAATAAAATACTTCATTGTATATTTTCCACCTGGTTTAAACCAGGACAACATAAGGTATTGTACTAAACTAGGTATTGATAGTTCAAACATGTCACAGAGCAAATGAGTAGCGATTTCCTCGCATTGTTTCCATTTGTTGTTGACATTTCAAGATGGCGGGTACAGGCGTCCACATTAGCTTTGAACTTCCGTTTTATTCCTATTTTCTTTTTCACTCTTTTCACTTCCTGTTTCACTCTTTCAACACGCAGTAAATACAGTCGGAAAATTGACTCACTCACATGCCACTGCGGGGACTTACGGATCGAGCAGAATCGTAAGGGAATGGTCAGAGACCACATGGTTGTTCCTAATCACTATCTTTTATTATGCACATGGTCCAAGTTCTCACTGATTTTCACTTCCTATCATGCATGCTAAACGGTTTTGCACTCTGTTTTTGGACCGTGTTGCGTTGATTTTCCCAAGGGAACCTCCACCTAGGATTTTCTTTTTGCTTAATAATCGCTTTCATCAAGCATGTTAAACGATTTACGTATGCACTTTAGATTAGGTTGAGCCTATAGCGGGCAGCGATCATGCCCTTCTTGCTTTGCGAGGCATGCAGTATTCAGTATGAAGTGGAAGCTCCATGGAAGCTCTGCCCATCTTTTTAATTGGCTGGTGTCTTTGTCATTCCTAAATGCTGCCTTCCGATTGGTTTTAGGCTTGTTACTCCCTCCTTATGACGGCCATGTCATCATTTGTATCCTTCCATGGCTACTGACCCCTTTACTTCGAGTGTTGCACAGTATGTTTTATTTAGATTATGAGCACTATTTTATTCTGTGCCTCCCCCCATCCCGCAGTCCATGCCTCTCGTCCCCCCACCTCCTGTTGTTCATGTCTTGTTGCCCAGACTCCCGTTTGCAATGCAATAGGTCTCGGGTAAATGCAAGCCCTATTGCATTGCAAATGCTTGTTTTAATCTCCTATGCCCAGCAGATAAGAAGGTTTTCCATCGACATGGAGCAAGACCTGACTTCTCCCCTCCGAGAGTAATTACAGACATGCAGAAAATAATTGGGTTCACGGACCCCAGCAAGGCAGCAACTAGAGACAAACAAGATCTACACTTAGGCAGCCCCTAAGTACTCTCCAATTGCAAAGGTACGAAAAATCAACACATAGAGAGCCTGCCCATGCTTGAACAATTGCGGGTCCTACACACCAAGCCAATCCATCACAAGATTCAGGTATAGACACCCAACGGGTCTATCTAATGCCAATTTCAGAAGTCCCCTTTACAACCAGGTCCAAGTACTGAGGAGAACCCTTAATTATACCCGGGTTCGGAAAGCATTGACTTCGGAGAATGGTGCATTTTTGTCAGGGTGTGCCATAAAGGAATTATTTGAATTCTTCCCCCTCTCATGCAACACCCCACCAACGATTCTAACCCCATCTCTATTCCACAGGCAGGACATCAGACAATAGCCTGACACAGAGATAATGTCCGCCTAATGTAGATTCTCAAAATTAGGACTGGTCAATTCTTTTGGATTTTCAATTTTTATGTGTGTGATATATTTCTCATAAATGTCTTTTGTCACTGTTTCATTTGTTGTGATGTTGACTTAGTTTGAAAATGTATGCGAAATGAGTTTTGTATGACACTACTATAGCCTAGTGTCTCTCACTTCAATACATGTGTAATCAATCCCGATTGTCTGTTTCATAAATGTTAAAAAATAAGCTAAATAATGCTTTGTTACCTTCGAATTAATGGTCCTAGGTGTCCACTAAACTTGTGATTACAGTCGTCCTGGACAAACAGTTTCTTTTGCATTACAAAGTGGTCCAGTCCAGGTAGCTAAGGACCCAAGCCTTGCTTGTTTATACTGTCAGCCGATAAGAAAAACCGCGAATTTATCCTGAGGCCGGAGGCAGAGGAATGAGCCCTCAGTACCTGTTGGTGTTCTGGTGTAGTGCTGGCATAGCGGTCTGTAAAAGAGGAAGAGTTGCTCGCCACAGCTGTGCTTTCTGTGGTAGAGGCGTGCCCACCTCTCTTCACTTCCCTGGTGGATGCAGTCATAGCAGTGCTTGTATGGCCAGGGACTACCGGAACCTCCCCCTTGTGTTACCAACATTATTAAATTGACATGAGAGGCATTTCTTTGGAGGCGGGGTCATACAACCCGCGGCCGTATTTATTAAAACATAAAATCAAATAAAAATTGTAATAAACATTATTTGCAAAATTACGCAGAAAACGTTTCATAACTTTCGATTACAATTGAAATATACAGATATCAGATGGCTAACCTTAACATAATTCTAGTACAAGGTATTTCCTATCCGAATCTAACATATGAACCATAATCATACAGTAATTACTTTTCTGCGTATCCTATTTGGGCCTTCGGCAAGGTCACTAACTGGTGTCAGATCCTTATCAATTAACCACGCCCTCCAGTCGGAGTGCGCATGCGCAGAGGGCCTGTTTACAATGAGGGAACTTCCCATTCGGTTACCCCCGTACGCTCTACTAACTCCATTAAAGGGGGCCCTTACAAATCTTTGCCGTTTACTGACGTCATTGTGCACGTGCGGGGTGGTCATCCAGCCTAAAGAAAGCGCGACTCCCCCCTCCCCCGCGCCCATCCAGCTGACCGGCTGTACTGCCCCTGGAGTTCTAGGAGAGACCACTTGTCCCTTCCCTTGGGCGACCCCATTCAAGAATGGTGCCGCCCTCTGAGGACCTTAAATTTACTGCTCACCAATCATGACCTTACCGCCACAGGCCAGCGTAGTTGCCAAACTATCTGCCCCCCCTACCCTCCTACACTGAAAGGTCATGCCCTGCCCTTAAAACCCACAACCTAAGCCCTTATATTCTCCAACAGGTTTTCATTACCCATCCTAGTCAGGTGGACCCCGTTTTTTAAGCAGCACGGTTCCCCCTGATACACCCATGTGCGATCGTCTGTAGCTGAGGTGACCTGAACAATTTCTCTATTTTATTGTTGATTCTCCTTACTGAGTGATTCAACGCTTTCACAGAATCGCCCCCCCTCCATTTAAATCTGGGTACCATTTGAGACCAGACTATGGTGCAGCCCTGGCACGTCTTAGCTAACCACCCCACTTCTGAGATTATGTCCTCCTTCAAGTCTCTTTTACCCAGATTCACCATGTCGTTCCCACCCAAATGTAAGATAACTATCCTGGGCGGAGCCCCGTGTCTACTCAACAGATCTGTAATGAAAACCCTGAACTGACTAAGGCAGAGACCCCCTTTTCTATGGAAAGATACCCTAAAACCGTCCTGGTCAGCTCTGTGTCTGTAATTTCCTGGAAGAAAAACTGAACTCATACGTTTTCCATAGGAATGACCAAATGACCCAAACAACATGAGCTCCTGTGTCTTGTGAATGTGTCCGTCGTTGAGATGTATCTTGTTGCTGGTGTGCCGACGCCAGTTTCCCCCCTGCGTGATAGGTTTGAGAAACTGAAATGTAAGCAAAAGATGGGACAGGCATCAGTACAAGTAAGAAATGCCACACTCACAACATGAGTAGCCGCACATAGCGCTTATAACAATTGGAGGACCACCTCCTAATTTTCTTCACACTGTTGCCGTGCAAATCTCTGGCTGTTGTTTCTGTGGCAGACCCTATTCTGAATGAATGTGTTCCAAAGCACTTTAGATCCAAGCCTGCCCTATCTCTTGCCAAGTCCAACACCCTTTTAAATTGAAATCTGTGAGTTGGGTACCGTCAGCATGTATCAGTAGTGCTCCCCCCATTGCACCATTCCTCTGTCGAAGGAACGCTTCTAACTGAGTCACGGGGCAGCAAGGATTATCCTGTGTGCTGTGAAGTACTATCCCTTCGCCACGGGCTTCTTGGTCTGTTTTTTATTTGCTAATGGAAATTAGTAAGGTGTCGCCCTGTACACTTGCATGCTCCAACTGCAGCCCTGCTTGTACATCCTGCTTATTGGGCACCACCAGCTCCCCTATCCTCAAGGCTCCTTAAAAAGCCAGCGTAAAAGCAGCTCTGAATAGCAACGTTTCCCCAGTTGAGCTACAAATGCCACCAAGGGCTGCTAGTAGTGATGTCAGCAGCTCTATTACAATTGGTTATCGTACCGAGAGGAGAAGGCACACTGCCGGGATCGTCCGCAAATCACGCGCCATCACTTAGCGCCAGCATCATCTGAGCCATACTACATTTATCGAGAAGAAGTTGTATTTATATTATCAGCCATATCTATACCAGGAGCTCCCTCGTGTGTAACCTGTAACTTCTACACTGCTTATATCACAGATCTGTGGACCGATATCAAAACAAGTTTGCCTGCTTACTTCACCCTTACCAGCGGTCCCGGATGGGGTCCACGTAAGTCTTTATTTTCACAATTACCTCACTGTGCCACCCTTGTTCACTCCTTGAGCAGCGCAAGCCCTTGAAAGGTGCCCCTCATTGACCAGTTCTGAAGAGACCTGCTATCCCATTCAGGTCGAAACGCTGTCGACAGAAAAAAGAGACAGACTGTGTACAACAGTTGCTTATACTTTCCAACTGCTGTACTTTGCTTATATTTATAATTTGGTTGTCTCTTTCAAACTGAATGTAAACTTGAAACCCTGAGTTGTCTACACATTATTCTGTTTCACTTTAGTAATTTAGGTTCTTTTTTGGTAAAATTCACTTGGGACACGCCATCACTTTTTTGATTATATGTATGTATATAATGTTGCTGATACTTTGTATAAATTATTGATATATAATTACATAACCTTTACGAATTGATGAACAGATTCTCACAGTGTATACGCAGCTTCCTTTTTTAACATCTCTTGAATCACCCACATTGCCATTGTGTGTTATACATATCAGACAAAGTTCTTATCTATCCACAGGAGCCATTGTTTCCTTTAATAATTTATACCCAGGCTCCAAGTGAGTAGGGTTCCCTTGTTTTCTTTCCCTATTCCAAATAGGCGTCTTTTGTCTGGATCTGCCCCCTGGAGGCGCTATCACCCCTTCAGTGCCTTTCTAACAATTAAACTATTAATGGGACCCTTGGTGTCCTTGATTGTGCGAAGAAAGAGATTGCTGCTACATGTCGCCTGGCTGTTGCCGCAGAGCGCCCTTCCTTATTCAAAGTATCTAAATACCGGAGGAATCCCCGTCTCATGCCAGCTGTGTACCCAATCCTGCCCCAAAAAGCATAGTAAGACAAAAACACCCCTTCATAAACTTTCCTGGTCTTGGGAGCTAGGCTAGCAGCCATGAGGTTCTGTAGCTGGGGGCACCAATCTGCCAGAGTACTTCTGGGAAGGGTGATGGTGTTGCCTCCGCAGATGGAAGGTGCTCCCTGAAAACCTGCATCCCAAAGCGAGAGAGTGCGTCAGCAGCATTATTCAACACCCCCGTGACATGTTTAGCCTTAAACTGTATGTTCAGTTTCATACATAGCAATACTATTTCAGGTGGAGGATCATTTTACAGCAGCTGCCTGTTGGTTGATGCATTCCACCACCGTCATGTTATCTGACCAGAAAATCACAGATTGATTAGGCAGATGGTGAGGCAAAACAGTCAGTGCCACCCAGATAGGAAATAGCTCCAGGAAACCAATGTTAGCTGTTACACCATTCTCCCCCCACCAGGCTGGCCAATGCTGTGCCACCCATTCATTCCCAAGTATGGCACCAAATCCCAAACTGCCCGCAGTGTCGGTCCATAAGCCCAACTCTGCAGAAGTAGTGGGAGTTCCGGGCCACACTACCCTACTGTTGAAACACTCCAGGAATGCCCTCCAAATACGCATGTCCTGGCGAAACTCAGACAACAGTCTTGCGTGGCGGTGTTTTTCTTGGAGGCCTGTCATAGCCTGTGAGATGGAGAGGGAGAATGGTTGTGCCATAGGTATGACTCTCAGTGCAAAGTTCAACTGACCCACTGCCTGCAATGCCCAAGCGCACTCCCGGGAGCCCGCCGACCCCAGAAAGAGAAAGTCATCCAGATAATGCATGACATGTTGGTGCCCTGTCGCCTGTCTTAAAACCCATTCCAAAAATGAATTTTTCAAAGTAAGCGCAGGAAACAGAGCAACCCATGGGCATGCACATATCCATGTAGAATTTGTCCTGAAATTTAAAGCCCAGAAGGTGATGATACAGAGGGTGTACAGGCAGAAAAAAGAAAGGCAGACACAATATCTGATTTGGCTAGCAGGGCCCCGGGGCCCAGAACCCTTAGTATATCCACTGCCTGGTCAAAGGAAGCATATTTCACGCTATAGATGTCCTCATTAATGACGTCATTCAATGAATTGCCTCTGGGGACTGACAAGATATGAATCAACCTGAACCCCCCCTCCTCTTTCTTGGGGACCACTCCAAGGGGTGAGCAAACAAAATTGTGTTCTGGGATGTGATCAAAAGGACCAGCTATTCTGCACAACCATAATTCTTTTGCAATTTTTGTAGCTGCCACCCCCGGGTTGGTCCTTACAGAAAGCTGATTTTTACACTTAGGTGTCCCTATGTAATCAAATGCAGGAATCCTGAAGCCATACAAAAAACCTTCCTGTAAAATCCTAGCCGTGGCATGATCTGGGTACCTGTTTAACAAAGGAGTCATAGCCATAACATCAATGGGTGAGTGTGTTACCAGTTGTGTCCCCCCCGCAATCCTGTTTCTTCTTTCCCCTATAGCCTGCTTTCTTGAGGCATTTAGATTCCGGGTGAGAAGGGTTGTTGCAGATAGAATATGCGTGTCTGAACTTACAAGTGCCTTGGGCCCTGATGCATGTCCGTCTATTAAAATCCCAACATGTCCCTTTCTATCCCCCCCTGTCCCTGGACTAGGGGCCGTGCCTGTGGTTAGGGGCGACCGAAAGGACTGTGGCGCTTGAAATGTGTGACCCTTGTTCAAATGTTGGACTGGGTTACCTGGCTGCCCTGGCCCAAACTGATCCAACCATGAGAGCATGTCGACTCGGTCCCAGGAAAGTGATTGGTCAGCTGCTTTGGCCTTCCTGAAATTCATGTCGTAATCTTTTCACCCTACACCCCCATATTTGTCATGAGACATAGTAATCCTGCTCTGGTATCAAGCCATCTCTGCTTGTAAATTAGGTGAACGCTCAGCTGTTATTGCCATAAATACAGAGAAGGCCCAAATCCAATTGCTCAAATTCTCCTCTACCCTGAATTTCAACAGTTCAGCGCACCATTCACTAGGAAGCATCCAATCTTTCTGTTTCCTTGAATACTCACTCTCCCTATTATCCACCAGAAGGGAGAAAATATTAATGTAAGCACCAGACCATACCAATTCTTTCACTTCGCATGTTACATGTCTGGCTAAATGTTCCCTTCCTGTGGGTAGCACACCTGTGGCCAGCAATGGCAATGTCACTTCCTTACCTATTGCCACCACTCCAGCTGGCTCCGTCACTTTGTCTTTTCCATTGCTCGTCGCTGGCGACTCTTTGTTGTCTCCTGCTAAAGGAACCACCCCTGTTGGTTGTGGGAGAGATGGAGTACCCAGCCCTTTGCCTGGTGTCCTGCTTGGAGCTGCAATAAAATTTGCCACCAACTTCTTTGCCTCCGCCAACGGGTTCTACCCTACTCCCTTTGCGCCACTGACATTGGCAACATCTCTCCCCTTCCTAACCAAGGGAGAACTGCCGCTATCTGTGCCACTAGCTCCTTTGAGACCTGATTGATGCCGGTTGACACTGTGACTGGAGTAGGGACCACTGGAGTCGGTACCGGTATCACTGGACTAAGTGTGGGCACCACAGGGATTGATGTGAGGACCACCAGGATTGGTGCGTGAGCCACCGGACTTGGCGTGGGCACCACTGGGATAGGAGCAGGGACAAATGGAGTACTGGTAGGGATCAATGGTATCGGTGTAGGGCTCACTGGTGTTACTGGAACTCCCGAGGAACCCTCACCCAAAGGAATCTTCCTTAGTGTCTGACAAGGCATGGGGGCTTTGTCCTTATTCTTCCCCTTCCTGGGCCTAGCCCGCCTGGCGAGCGGATCCAATTCCCCCCTGGGCTTTGGGGGCACTATGGTTCACTTAGGCCTTCCCACCGCCTTACTCTGCCCTTTCACTCTTTGTCTGAGCTCTGCAAGGCTCTGCCCCAGTTTTTCTACCTTTCCCCTTCTCCTATCCTAGTGACTAGTGACTCCAGCATATGTTCCATGCGGGAACGCTTCGCGCCACGCTTACTGGCCATAGCTCCTGAGCCAACAATTGCAAGGTAACTTGTAGCCTGATAGGACATAACACCATGAATACAGTGTTATCTGTTACCTAAATGATTTCTCCCTCCACTGTGTGGGGAGGCTCTCACATAGTGAGAGCCTCTCCACACAGTCTACCTGGCCTGGAAATCTGTCCAGGACCTTACCTGCACACCGTTGGAGGTACACAAATCTGCCGTAAGCACCACACAACTGGAGCCGCACCACACCAGCTAACCTGGGAACTGCGTGTGCTCCTCACAAACAGAAGATTCCACAAAGTGGGAGCGAAGGGCAGACCAGGCATCCCAACCGCTACGTGTAGACCGCTGGAAAAAAACGGCGCGACGTCCTTACAAGGCAACCCCCAGATCCGGCGGTAGACGCTCCCCAGGCACAGCGGTCCCCTTGCTTCTCGCGGCAGCAGACCGGTTCCTCCTAGGCTGAGTTAGCAGTGCTCCCTCGATGTTCACTACCCTGCAAAAGGAGGTAAAAAATAATTCTCCTGCAGCGGTGATTTCCTGCCCGCTTTCCTCGAACTCTATGTCGATTCCTCCCAACGCACCTGTAAGGGAAAAATAATTACAGCCTCCTGGAGGCTGGGAGGGGCAGGCCATGGAGCGCAGGGTCAAAGAGGCAGACTCCTGTGCTCCCCAGCCTTTAAAACCCCTCACTGGCCAGGCCGGTTCTATCCGGCCTGGCCTTAGCTCCCCCTGTGACCCGGAAGTGATTTAATCACTCCCGGGACACTGCGGAACCGGGGGTCCAATCTCTGACAAGGCCCGCCCGCTGCGTCATGGTGACGCACCAGGGCCCGTCCTATCACAGAATGCAGATGGGGGGGGGGGGTGCGCCCGCCATACTTGCAAGGGGGGCCGCTGCCGGCCCCGCCTTTCTCTTTTGAGAGGCGGGAAGGCAAGGGAGTTTGCTTCTCTTGGTGAGTGAGGCACTTCAAAAAAGGTGGCTGTTTTAACATGCATCTTATCACGCCTCCAAAGCGTGAGTTGCTTTTTTTTGGGCATGTCAGCGTGGTATTCTCACTCCCTCCTCTTTTCTCAGACGAATCAGGCATTTTGTTCTTAGGAGATATAATGGGGTATTACATCTCCTCGAGGCATTGCGTTTTACATTTGATACTCGATTTCTGTGCGTGGAACTGTAGAGTTTTTCGCCTTTACGTTCTCAGGCTTGCAGGAACGGAGTGTTTGTTTGAGAGACTGGAATGATATCCCACTTTTCCTGAAAATATCGATCCCCAAAAAGGTTAGTGTTATTTAGTACGGACATTAGGATGTCGAGCCCCTCCTCCTCCTGTTTTCTACCAAAGACCGCACTGCACCAGGAAACCGCTGGGACCCGACAGTTCTTTCTCTCCTTTGAGCGATGATACAAAAGCTTATCACAATATGGGAAAATATACTGTCTGTTATTACCCTGATGTAAATTACCCACTTCTAGTCAGGTATATAGTGGCAAAGAAAATACACTCAAACCACACACTACGTTACTGTACATCAGTCAATTAGCCCCCATATATATTATTAGTAATTCATGATGTAGCTCTACGTGGATGCAGCTCAACAGAGAGAAAAACGAGCCAACCAGACCAATGTATTTTTTTTAACTGTGGACCCCCTCCCCCACCAGCCAATGTATTTTCTTTTGTTTTAGGATTTCCGATCAAAATGATTTTCACTTGCTGAAGTCCAGCTTATTCAACTATACCGAACTGTGGGGCATATTACCAACAACTAGCAATAATTATCGCTATGTTGGTTTAGCGGCGATATTTTTATCGCCGAGCTGCGGCGATTTTTATCGCTTAGGAACCTTGCTATTATCAAGGTTTATCTCCTAAGTGATAAAAATCGACCGAAATGCATGAATATCGCTGAAAAGTCCGCGATATTCATGCATTACCGAGCTAATGCTTTTAGCCATGTTATCCACCTACCATTGGATAACATGGCTAATAACTGCTCAGGGGCAGGTGTTAGCTTTTGGAGATATTAACGCTTAGCACGAATATCTCCAAAAGTTGGTAATAGGAGATAGCGATGTTAGCGACGGTTTCCAGTCGCTAACATCTTGGCAAGCCCACTTTGCATGTCATTAGTGATAAATATCACTGACATGCAAAGCGGGGCCCAGGATGGTCGCTATCTCCTACTAGCTGTCGCTAACTGGTGTTAGCGGCAGCTAGGTAATAGGGAGATAATTTTATCTCCGCTTTCTTGGCTTTTAAAGTCAAAAAAGCGGAGATAAACTCCCTTGATAATACGCCCCTCTGACTCAAAAAAAACTGATTTATTTACTGAAAGCCTAAGACGAAAATGGCATGCCCAATTGACACTGATTGGTAACTCCACACTTGTTTTCTGCATTGTTCTTAGCATAGTTTTCTTACTGTACGCCCCATCACCCTTGTGTATTCACAGCTCTCCATTGTATTCTCAAAAATCACCCCAGACCTTTACGTTGTCATCACAGTGCTGTATGTCCATATTCTTCTTACAATACTCTTGGGAACCTATCGCAACCCAATCAAAACCATAAACTCTCTCCAGACCTAGTTATGTTGTTCCTTTAATTAGTCATTGAAAACACAACGAATGAATACACTTTGCAGTGCTATTGAAAACTGAATTGTGAAATGGAATAAATTTTTGTTGTATTATTCATAATCACAACACACCTATGTTTGGCAACCTGTACACAACCACTCATCACCGATTGTGCTTGTGTCCTACTACGTACATCGGGTAATGATTGTCTGATGTCTACATCACCGATTCACACAGCACCTCATGTCCTAACACCGTCAATCAAAATCTCTCAAAAAGTCAATGCACACTCAGCCACCTAGGCCACTCCTCTCTGCCACATCCACTAACACCATCTTACCCGCACTATTCAAAATACCATAGAGCCGCTTGATGCCATTTACTACTCCTAATATCACACATTCACATCCACGTTCAACAGTACTTGCTCAAGCTACTCACCCACGTCTAGTGAGTGAGGGACTTTGGCCACCACAGTCAACCACATCACTCAACAGCAATCGCCGTAGCCAATTAATCACTTCCTCACAACCATTCAGCCTCACACACCACTATCTCAACATGTTTACTAACTCCACCACAACTTTCTATGTCATACAGTTGACCCATATACATATATTCATACCACCTAAGATACCCCTTACGTCATGGCATTGAGCGCAATTTGGGGATATCTCTGTATTTCATTTTAAATAATTTCTCAGGCGTGTAATAGATTCTGTGTAGGCAGTGGAATATGATGAGCCGGAAGCAAGAGGAGATAGGCAAAGGTCCTGAAGCCTTGTCTTCTCTCCACTCTTTATCATGCCTGTCCTATTTCTATCATTCAAAAACAATGGTCTCAAACTATTCTTTTTTCTGGAAGCCGAATTAATCGAATAATTAGTTAAAACTCCTCTTATTCAAAGAGCTAAGAACCCTAGTGTTCTTTCTCCTGCTACCAGTGGGTAAGTCTAGTTTCTTACCGTGGAAATTGCGACACATGAATGACCGCAATTTAAAAGCAACAGCTTGATACACATATTCATTATGTTTTAGGGCTATATGCTGCTCCTTGGGTTGCCCAATTCTGTAGTGCTGATAAAGACTCGCATGGCCACGGTCTAAATCACCCCAAGGCCACAAGACGAGTCGAAACGTTGACGCTTTAATTTATCCTGGATGGTGTTGCAAAATATTGGGTGCAAATAATAGTTTGAAAGCAATGTCTCCATTTAAGATGAACTACGTTCCAATTGTATAATACACGCCAGGATTCTAAAGAAATTGTATACTTTACAAATGTATTGCTTGTATATATGAATTTGTAAATATTATCTTCTTGCTGTTTTCCAATCTTTCTATCAAACACTCTAAAACTCTATCTTTTTGTACTTTTCCTTTGGGCAACTATAAATGCTTTTTTATGAGACAGTCAGAAATGCAATAAATTAAAATTGCCCCATGCTTGTTGAATCTTTTTGCTGTTGCTTTTGTTTTGCTTTTTTGCTGGATAAAACTTACATTGACTGGACTGGGCTAATTTGGTATATATGCCCTTTGAATAAGAGGAGTTTTAATTAATTATTCGATTAATTCGGCTTCCAGAAAAAAGAATAGTTTGAGACCATTGTTTTTGAATGATATTCACTACCCAGGTCTGCTGACTAATTGGGTTACCCCATTTTCTTGATGGTGTCCTATTTCCATGTTAGATCATAATTGTATCATCGGATCTTGGGTGTTGAATATCAGCAAGCGATAAGTCCTAGAAATACCACCTCTTACTAAGGGTTCTTCCATTAGTTTGGATTGTAGCGGATTGAAGTCTGAGGGGGTGCATTTATTTGGGCTGTAAGGATTTTAAGGAATCTGGAAAATTGCAACTTCAGTTGGAACAACCTGCTTGGATAATTTAACACACTCCCCTTCCCATATATCTTTCTATTTGGAAATGGCAATGTGATCCCAGGTTTTGAATTTGAGGGCCATCTTGCCTGTCTGAGGTCAATCACCCTTCCAGATTCCAACATAATACCTTTATACCAGGCAGTATGTGCCAGTGGTCTGGTAGCTTCAGAGTGGTGTTTGGGGATCTTCGGCTGGTACAGAAGGTAAGCTTGGTTAGTGTCCTACAAATATTGTAGTTCCAGTCTATATGCCAGGTCGTCTGTCTCCGAACATCCATTCATTAATAGTTGTAAAAGAATTGGACACATGCCATACTTAGTCCCCTGCCATATGTGGCCTATGTACATTTGGCCCAGGCCACCCTCTGTTGTTTACCTAACCCCAAGTATTTCCCTATGGTGTCTTTCGGTTTGTCGAAGAAGGATTGTTAAATCGAGAGTGGGGAAGTTGGAAGACTTAAAAGAATTCTGGAAGAGCTATCATTTTGAAGATTCCTATCCTATTTACCGATATTGTGGGTTGAGCTGCAACAGCAAGGGGAGCTGTTAAGATACATTTCTTGGTGAGAACACATAGCAACATGGATTATAAAAAAATTTACATTTCATGTGTGTATTTGGCCCAAAGGTACCAACAAAGATTTATTCCAATTCAGTGTTAAACCAGCTGCGTAACTCTTTACTAAATTGGATCAGCGTTGGGGCGGTCCTGATGAATACAACAACGATATTCCAGTTACTAGGTGCATAGATGGAAATGGCTTCTGATTTGTTTTTTCATTTTTACACTTCTTAGTTTGCTGGTGTCCTGGCTGTGGGTGTGCCAGGATCCAACATAGATGGTGAGCTTGTCTGCAAGACAAGCCTTGTTCTCGCTTGGAGCATACTTTTGAAACAAGATACTTTTTACACCCTCTGTGGAGTGTAAGCTCAGCTTGATCATTCGGAAATAAATACCATTCTGAATGAGACGTTCCTGTCAGTCTGTGTTGTGCAAGGCTGCAATTGATCTTTACCCACACCAATATGTCATCTTGAAAACGAATAACCTCTGCATCATCATGTATTATACCAAAAAAAAACGGAGGTTGTCCCAAATGGCATCCTCACATTGTGCTGCAGTCTTTGGCAAACATACATAGACGATCATGGCTCCGGGGCTACACCATGTGCAGGAAGGTGCCCCCTTCTGCACAAAGAAAATCCCGCATGCAATTAAGCACCCATGTACCATGGTGCAAGCATGGCAACCTTCACTGTTGTAACCAATGTGATGGCTCACCTGTTCATGGTGTAAGTAGGCCAATTTTAAAGTACATATATCCATCGTTGTGAAACTCATTCAGTCAAACACAATGCTGCCAAATATGTCATGCATCAGTCACCACCCTAGATTAATTTCCAACCTGGACAAGGCACTACAGTGTACTCAGGATACCAATCTCAACATACATTTGCCACAGCAATGACAAAACAAATCAAGGCATATAACTACACATTCCCCTACAAGTCAGAGTCATACACGTACAAGTGAATAACCAATTTCATGTGTCTAAATGTGGAGTACACAGCTCTTTGTAACATCAGTGTGTCCCACATAAAGATATATAGGTGTGTATCAAAGTGCACCAAAAGAACTTGTCTGGCAAAAGGCAATAGTTGGAGGCTGAAAAAAAGAGCATATCAATGCATGTGGCATGTTTGAACTGCACCTAACTGATGCATAAAAATGGCAAAGTTAGTGAACTGTGAACCGGCTGTGCCAATGTCATGTAGGCCGCCAAGAAAATCTATGGTTTAACATGGACATATGTACGTGTGAGTGTTAAATATGTTGGCAATGTCACAACCTACCTAGGGATGATTAACTAGCCAAATTACTGATCACTAATCTATTGCTTCTCACACGCACATAGCAGAGTGATCAGGACCATTCCAAAGTACACATCACATTAAGCTACTATATACACATGGAAGTCTGGATGTAGAGGTGTAGAATGTATCAGGCCATGTGCATCATTTGCTATTACACAGAGACCTGGAACAGACATGTGTAAACCTAAGGCCAATTGTATAAGTATCACATATTCTGAAATACCATAAGAAATGTGTATGGGTCATTTATATGCATAGTTCACATGGACAGGAATGTAGCTGTAACAGAGACCAAAAGCATTGACAGTTGTAATTTATCTTTAACGATTTACTGACAAAGTATATGGTCTGCAGCCATGGGCCATGACCCCAATAGCACATTCCTACTCTGAGCCAGAACAACTGTATAAGCAGGCACTAGTCAAGACCTGCAACATTGTGGAGAGAACATATGGTGTGCTGAAGTCCCGGTTTAGATACCTGGACATGTTGGGGGGAGATTGCTATACTCGCCCCTTATGGTCTGCAAGATCATCCTAGTATGTGCCATTCTCTACAACATCTGTGTCCAGAAAAATGTCCAGTGGGATGTGGACTATGATGAGCAGGACCCATTTAAGGATGAGGATGGAGGATAATTCCAAAATACAGTGGCTGGTAGTTGGCAACGCACTCACATTGTGCAGAATTTCTTCACTTAAATTACGTGTACTATGATAGACAGAATGTCTAAACATAAGAGGAAGGTCCAACATGAGAAAATATGTTTGAAGCCATCATTTGTGTTGGTGTTTGTGTCACAGTCCCAGTAAATGTCAACTCATCCACATCTCGTCAAATAGAAGTCAGCCTCAAATTAAAATCGTTATGTCATCAGAACTGTTCAGCAATACAGTAGCTTAATTTTGGCTCATGGTGAAGGAAGGATGCTCAAGGCCGATCTAATGTACCTAATTGAAGGTGTGGGAGAAGAGCTGAATGTTACCAATTTTTACCAAAAAAGATGGAAATGTACTGGATATGATGACACTGTTTACCTTAAATACTTTGTGTGTTAATAGGTGTTGCACTGTTAGCTAAGGATGGGAAACCTTAGGATTTCACGAGGTCCAGACCTCTTTTGCTGATCCTCGCATTGTCTGGCTTCATGCTGTACATCCAATAGACTTGGAGTACTTTATGCAAGACTCAATGATGCTGACAACTGTTCCTTGCTTGCCCTAGATGAATCAGGATTGTCTTTTTAGTATAGGGAAGGATTAGTTAGATATCTCTAGAATTACTAATGACTAGGCAGGGGGACCGAGCCTTGTAGGGTAATCTTCAAATCCTGTTCCTCATCGTTTGCATCATAGCCACCAAGTTTTTTGGTGTGCTGCTTATTATTTAGGCTGAATTTCATTAACCCCTTCGATGCTCATGACGGAATGGTTCCGTCATGAGCATCGGTGCCACTGTGCTCATGACGGAACCATTCTGTCATGAGGCCAGGGGCACGAAATCCCTCTGCTGCAGACAGCAGAGGGATTTCCTTTTCTCCCCTGTAACCTTGGGAGCGGGGGAAGAGCTTCCCCAGCTCCCGAGGCCCCCTCCCTGGTTTCTGTTCAATGACGATCAGCGCGCACGTCGCGCTGTCGTCATTGAACAGAAACCGAAACTGAAATGAGCCTTTAGGCTCATTTCAGTTTCATTTTCTACATGTTCAGGGGGCTATCTTGGCCCCCTGAGCACATAGAAAGACGGAAGAGGTATCATTGATCCCCAAGCAGGGATCCACCCACTAGACACCAGGAAGGGGGGAGCTGCCCCTTGGGCAAGAGCCTTCACTCTCCCATAAGGAAATTACCATTATTCAGTCTTTCTGTCCCCCCTGGGGCGCAGATGGGGCAGTAGCCCCCAATCTGCCCCCCAGGGGGGGAAGAAAATCCACTATACACCAGGGATTTTTTGGTGTGCACTTTTTTTTAGGATGGGGGCTGCCCGAAACGGGCATGCCAATGCCGCCACCATTACAGCCTTTCTGCCCCCCTGGGGGGCAGATGGGGGCACCAGCCCCCAATCTGCCCCCAGGGGGGGCAGAAAGCCCACTATACACCAGGGATTTTTTGGGGGGCACTTTGTTTAGGGTGGGGGCTGCCTGAAACGGGTGCGCCAATGCCCCCTCCCCCGGCACCATTAAAGCCTTTCTGCCCCCCTGGGGGGGCAAATGGGGGCAGTAGCCTCCAATTTGGCCCACCGGGTGGGGGGGGGCAGAAAGTCCACTATACACCAGGGATTTTTTTGTGAGCACTTATTTTTAGGGTGGGGGCTGCCCGAAACGGGCACGCCAATGCCCCCACCCCACCAGCATTACAGCCTTTCTGCCCCCCCTGGGGGGCAGATGGGGGCAGTAGCCCCCAATCTGCCCCCCAGGGGGCAGAAAGCCCACTTGACACCAGGGATTTTTCATTGTGCAATTATTTTTAGAATGGGGCTGCCCGAAACAGGCACGCCAATGCTCCCACCCCGCCACCATTACAACCTTTCTGCCCCCCCCCAGGGGGCAGATGGAGGCAGTAGCCCCCAATCTGCACCCCATGAGGGGCAAAAAGCCCACTAGACGCCATGGATAATTTGGGCAAATCTGAATTAGGGTGGGGGCATTATCATGCCCGTTTTGGGCAGCCCCAACCCTAATTAAAATTTGCCCAAAAAAATCCCAGGCATCTAGTGGACTTTCTGCCCCCCCCCCCCCGGGGGTCAGATGGGGCATTAACCCACAATCTGCCCTGCCAGGGGGGGAAATAGCCCTCTAGACGCCAGGGATTTTTTGGGGGGCAAATTTGAAATAGGGTGGGGCTGCCCAAAACGGGCATGCCAATGCCCCCATCCCCTCCTCTGCAACAATTACAACCTTCCTGCACCCCCCTGGGCGGCAGATGGGGCAGTAGCCCCCAATATGCCCCCAAGGGACCAAAAAGCCCACTAGACACAAGGGATTTTTTAGGCAATTTTTCATTAGGGTGTGGCATTGGCGTGCTCGTTTTGGGGCATTACCCCCAATCTGCCCCGCGGGGGGGGGCAAAAAGCCCACTAGACACCATGGATTTTTTTGGGACAAATCTGAATTTGGATGGGCTGCCCTAAACGGGCATGCCCATGTCCCCACCCCCTCCCCTCCAAAAATGTCGGCCTTCCTGCCCCCCCTGGTGGCAGATGGGGCAGTATCCTCCAATCTGCCCCCCCCGGGGGGGGGGGCAAAAAGCCCACTAGACATCAGGGATGTTTTTTAGGCAAATTTTTGTAAGGGTGTGGCATTGGCGTGCCCGTTTTGGGCAGACCCCACCCTAATTAAAATTTGCACAAAAAACTCCCTGGCGTCTAGTGGACTTTCTGACCCCCCTGGGGGGCAGATGGGGGCATTACCCCCCAATCTGCCCCGCCGGGGTGGGCAAAAAGCCCACTAGGCGCCAGGGATTTCTTTGGGGCAAATTTGAATTTGGATGGGCTGCCCAAAACGGGCATGCCCATGCCCCCACCGCCTCCCCTCCAAAAATTACAGCCTTCCTGTCCCCCATGGGGGGCAAAAAGCCCACTAGACACCAGGGATGTTTTTTAGGCAAATTTTTATTAGGGTGTGGCATTGGTGTGCCGTTTTGGGCAGACTCCACCCTAATTAAAATTTGCCCAAAAAACTCCCTGGTGTCTAGTGGACTTTCTGCTCCAACTGGGGGGCAGATGGGGGCATTACCCACAATCTGCCCTGCCGGGGGGGGGGGGGGGTCAAAAAGCCCACTAGATGCCAGGGATTTTTGTTGGGGCAAATTTGAAATAGGGTGGGGCTGCCCAACCGGGCATGCCCATGCCCTCACCCCCTCCCCACAAAAATTACTGCCTTGCTGCCCCCAATGGTGGCAGATGGGGCAGTTGCCCCCAATCTGCCCCCCTTGGGGGGGTCAAAAGGCCCATTAGACACCAGGGATTTTTTTTAGGCAAATTTTTATTAGGGTGTGGCATTGGCGTGCCTGTTTTGGGCAGACCCCACCCTAATTAAAATTTGCACAAAGAACTCCCTGGCGTCTAGTGGACTTTCTGCTCCACCTGGGGGGCAGATGGGGGCATTACCCCCCAATCCGCCCTGCCGGGGGTGGGGGGGGGCAAAAAGCCCACTAGATGCCAGGGATTTTTCTTGGGGCAAATTTGCAATAGGGTTGGCTGCCCAAAACGGGCTTGCCCATGCCCTCACCCCCTCCTCCGCAACAATTACAGCCTTCCTGCCCCCCCTTGGGGGCAGATGGGGCAGTAGCCCCCAATCTGCCCCCGGGGGGGCAAAAGGCCCACTAGACCCCAGGGATTTGTTTGGGCAATTTTTTTTAGGGTGGGCGCATTGGCATGCACGTTTTGGGCAGACCCCACCCTAATAAAAATTTGCCCAAAAAACTCCCTGGCGTCTAGTGGACTTTCTGATCCCCCTGGGGGGCAGATGGGGGCATTACCCACAATCTGTCCCGCCGGAGGGGGGGGGGGTCAAAAAGCCCACTAGACGCCAGGGATTTTCTTGGGGCAAATTTGAATTTGGATGGGCTGCCCAAAACGGGCATGCCCATGCCCTCACCCTCTCCCCCCAAAAATGACAGCCTTTCTGCCCCCAATGGTGGCAGATGGGGCAGTAGCCCCCAGTCTGCCCTCCGTGGGGGGGTCAAAAAGCCCATTAGACACCAGGGATTTTTTAGGCAAATTTTTATTAGGGTGTGGCATTGGCGTGCCCGTTTTCGGGCAGACCCCACCCTAATTAAAATTTGCACAAAAAACTCCCTGGCGTCTAGTGGACTTTCTGCTCCACCTGGGGGGCAGATGGGGGCATTACCCCCAATCCGCCCTGCCGGGGGGGCAGAAAGCCCACTAGATGCCAGGGATTTTTCTTGGGGCAAATTTGAAATAGGGTGGGGCTGCCCAAAACGGGCATTCCCATGCCCCCCCTCCTCCTCAACAATTACAGCCTTCTTGCCCCCCCAGGGGGCAGATGGGACAGTAGCCCCCAATCTACACCCCCAGGGGGCAAAATGCCCTCTAAACACCTGGGATTTTATTTGGCAAATTTTTATTAGGGTGGGGGCATTGGCATGCCCTTTTTGGGCAGACCCCACCCTAATTAAAATTTGCCCCAAACACTCCCTGGCATCTAGTGGACTTTCTGACCCCCCTGGGGGGCAGATGGGGGCATTATCCCCCAATCTGCCCCGCCGGGGGTGGGGTAAAAAGCCCATTAGCCGCCAGGGATTTTTTTGGGAAAATTGAATTTGGGTGGGGGCTGCCCAAAACGGGCATTCCCATGCCCCCACCAGCAACAATTACAGCCTTTCTACCACCCCTGGAGGGAAGAGGGGGGCAGCAGCCCCCAATCTGCCCCCCCTGGGGGGCAAAAAGCCCACTTGATGCCAACATGTATGCTGGCTTTTTTTATGTGTGGGGGTGAGGGCTGCCCAGAATGGGCATACCAATGCCCCCAACCCCCCGCCAAAGAAAATAGCCACAGTGTTTCTGCCCCTCTTGGTGGCATATCGGGGCAACCCCACCCCAAAATCACCCTCCTACGGTGGCAGAAAGCCGACAAGGCCCGGATTTGATTTTAGCAATATGCCTACCTGTGGATTTTGGGCCCTAGCGCAGCCGGCACATAGGGAAACATAGCAAACATGTACATTTCTTAAAACTAGAAACACAGGGAAATCCATAATGGGGTGACTTGACTGGCTTTCACCAGCTTCTGTTACCCAAAATCCCTTGCAAACCTAAAACATTTGACAAAAAAACTAATTTTCCTCACATTTCTGTTTTGGAAAGTTCTGGAATCTGCGTGGATCCACTATTTCAATTCAAAAGACCTTTATTCGAATTTCATTAAATTCTTGAAAGCACATACAATAAAAACAGTCCCAATCTCCATACAAATCTATTTACAGTCATCATGGTTTTTACAATTAGTGACAGCTCTCATAAATCAAATTTTCAGGGGTTTTCCATCGTTTTGCGTACACAGGTTATCAGTCTCAGGAAAGTGCTAGTGCGAAAAATCAGTTCATCTGTATCCAAAGAAAGCAACATTAAATAAGACTGCCCCAAAGAGAGGGGTCTTCGTTTTCTAAAATATGGTGATGAAAACCATCTAATATACTTTAAATAAAATTTACAGAAGAATAGGAAATGCAAATCATTCTGTGTGCTTATCCCATCACACGGGCATGGTGTGTAGTGTGATGTCTGATGATAACCCAGAGGGAAGCCCAATAAAAATTTCACAGAACCCCCCTCTAGGCGGAATAACAACGATCTTTCCCAGTTAGTCATGGGGAGAATGAGATAGGATGGAAGTGGTTTCCTATTCAATTCATTCCCCATGTATGTCACAACAGATGATTTAAGTGATTCCTTTCCCATTGTTTCCGAAATATATAGTGCATATAATGCATATTTTACCTCATTTTTATCTTTAGGCTGTATTCTGGTTGTGTCAGAAAAAAGATCTCCCCTGCCCACAGCCTGCAGAGTCTTTAAAACTCCTGCAAGCCAGGGGATTGCTGAGCCCTTTTAACATTTAAGGCAGTCGTTTATAATATCCTGTGTTAGGGCAGCCGAGTTATTCCTCCAGATCCTAAGCCAAAATAATGCCGGCCTAGTCCTAATAAAATCACATGTAAACGGGATATTTAGTTCCTTGTGGCAAATAAACTCGGAGGATGAGATTGGGGCACCCAAGGTTTTTCTGCAAAATCGGTTTTCTTCTCGTTGGTTGCTAGGATTATTTCCCAAACCCCAAACCTCTGCCCCGTATATAACTACTGGTATGCACTGTAACTTAAAACATTTTAAAATAGCTTTGGTGGCACCTATTTTCTTTGGGCGTGGCAAGCTCAAGATGGAATTGATGGCTTTTGAGAACTTGCCCGTGGCGTGGGCCAAATGCCCACTCCATGAGCCGTTTGCAGCAAAAACCAACCCCAGATAAGGGAATGTGCGTGGATCCACTAAATTCCATGCACCCTATGTTCCCCAAAGCCTTCCGAGAAAAATGGTACCTCACTTGTGTGGGTAGACCTAGTGCCCGTGACAGACAAGGGCCAAAAACCTATTGAGGCGACATCAAAATTACCTAACACAAAACAACCTGGTTTTGCAAGGGGGGTCCCATGAGTTTTTTGCCTCGGTGCTTGGCGGCCATCTAGGGTAACCTACCAGACCTACACATTTCTGAAAAGTAGACACTAAGGAGAGTCCAGCGAAGTATGGCTTGCGTGGGTCCCCTAACATTTTCCTACCTAGAATCCCTTGCAAACTCAAATTTAGCTGAAAAAATAACTTTTTTCTCTAATTTCAGTGTGGGAAAGTTCTGGAATCTACATGGATCCACAAATTTCATCCCACCCAGCGTTCTCCCGGGTCTCTCGATAAAAATGATACCTCACTCGCGTGGGTGGGTCAAGTACCCGCGACATGCAAGGGCCCAAAACCTATTGAGGCAACATCAAAATGATCTATCACAAAACAACCTGGTTTTGCAAGGGGTGTCACCTGGGATTTTGTCCCCAGGCTCGGCGGCCACCTTGGGAAACTACCAAACCCAAACATTTCTGAAAACTAGACACCTGGGGGAGTCCAGCGAGGTTTGGCATGCGTGGGTCCCCCTACGTTTTCCTACCCAGAAATCCATGCAAACCTCAAATTTAGCTAAAAAAAACACGTTTTCCATACATTTTTGCGTGGGAACACCGTGCCGGCACAAATGTCATACCACCCAGCGTTCCCCTTGTTCTCCCGTGTAAAATGATACCTCACTTGTGTGGGTGGCCCAAAGGCCTGTGCCTAGGAAGAGCCCAAAACGTTTGGATTTAGAGTATAGCCCTGAGAATTCTAAGCGCTACATTTAAAAAAAAAAAGTTTTTAGCCAGTTCTGCTTTGGACACCCACAAAAGTGAGGTATCATTTTACTTGGGACACTAAGGGGAACGCTGTGGGGTTGGACATTTGTGCCGGCACAGTGAATCCACACACAAATATGTGGAAAATTTGAGGTTTGCATGGCATTCTAGGTAGGAAAACTTTGGGGGATCCATGCAAGCCATACCTCATTAGACTCCCCGGGGTGTCTAGTTAAAAAAAATGTTTGTGTTTGGTACTTTCCCAAGATGGCTGCCGAGCCCGAGGCCCAAATCTCAGGTTTCCCCCCCCCCCAAAACCAGGTAGTTTTGCTATAAAGTGAATTTTTCGGCCAAATTTGAGGTTTGCAGTAGATTCTAGGTAGGAGAATGATGGGGGACCCATGCAAGCCATACCTTGCTTGACTCCCCCGGGTGTCTAGTTTCCAAACATGTGTGGGTTAGGTAGGTTTCTCTAGATGGACGACGAGCCCCGGAGAAAAACTAATTGGCCTCCTTGAAAAACCATGTTGGTTTGTGATAGGTAATTTTGATGTCGCCTCAAAAGGTTTTGGGCCCTTGCCCGTCACGGGTCCTTGACCCACCCACGCAAGTGAGGTATCATTTTTATCGGGAGACCTGGGGGAATGCTGGGTGGGAGGAAATGTGTGGATCCATGCAGATTCCAGAACTTTCCACCACAGGAATGTTGGGAAAATGTGTTTTCTTTTACAATGTTTTAGGTTTGCAAGGGATTCTGGGTAACAGAACCTGGTGGGAGGCAGTCAAGTCACCCCATCCTGGATTCCTCTGGGTGCCTAGTTTACAAACATTCATAGCTTTGCTAGGTTTCTGTAGGTGCTGGCAGAGCTATGGTTAAAAAACTACAGCTAGGCACTTTGACAAAAAAGGGTAATTTTTCACTGGGAAATTGAGGTGTGTCCATGTTGCGTTTTGTGCCGTTTCCTGTCGCGGGCACTAAGCCGACCCACACAAGTGAGGTATCATTCTTCTCATAACACTCTGGGGAATGCGAGGTGTGTGGAAATTTGTGGATTCACGCGGATTCCAGAACTTTCCACCACAGAAATGTGGGGAAAATGTGATTTGTTTTGACAATTCTTTAGGTTTGCAAGGGATTCTGGGTAATAGAACGTGGTGGGAGGCAGTCAAGTCACCCCATCCTGGATTCCTCTGGGTATCTAGTTTTCAAAATTGTATTGGTTTGCTAGGTTTCCCTAGGTGCCGGCCGAGCTAGGGTTAAAAAACTACAGCTAGGCACTTTGCAAAAAAAGGTAATTTTTCACTGTGAAATTGAGGTGTGGCCACGTTGCGTTTTGTGCCGTTTCCTGTCGCGGGCACTAAGCCGACCCACACAAGTGAGGTATCATTCTTCTCATAACACTCTGGGGAATGCGAGGTGTGTGGAAATTTGTGGATTCACGCGGATTCCAGAACTTTCCACCACAGAAATGTGGGGAAAATGTGATTTGTTTTGACAATTCTTTAGGTTTGCAAGGGATTCTGGGTAATAGAACGTGGTGGGAGGCAGTCAAGTCACCCCATCCTGGATTCCTCTGGGTATCTAGTTTTCAAAATTTTATTGGTTTGCTAGGTTTCCCTAGGTGCCGGCCGAGCTAGGGTTAAAAAACTACAGCTAGGCACTTTGCAAAAAAAGGTAATTTTTCACTGTGAAATTGAGGTGTGGCCACGTTGCGTTTTGTGCCGTTTCCTGTCGCGGGCACTAAGCCGACCCACACAAGTGGGGTACCATTTTTCTTGGAAGACTTTGGGGACCGCAGGGTGGAAGAAAATTTGTAGATACAAGCAGATTCCAGAACTTTCCACCACAGAAATGTGGAGAAAATTTGTTTTGTTTGACAATTTCTTAGGTTTGCAAGGGTTTATGGGTAACAGAACCTGGTGGGAGGTAGTCAAGTCATCCCATCCTGGATTCCCCTGAGTGTCTAGTTTAAAAAAATGTATAGGGTGGCTAGGTTTCCTTAGGTGCCGGCAGAGTTAGGGTTCAAAAACTGCAGCTAGGCACTTTGCCAAAAAAGGGTCATTTTTCACTGTGAAATTGAGGCGCGACCACGTTGCGTTTTGCACCATTTCCTGTCCCAGGCACTAGGCCGACCCACACAAGTGAGATACTATTTTTCTCAGTAGACTTTGGGGAACGCGGGGTGGGTTCAAATTTATGAATCCTCGGAGATTCCAAAACTTTCCACCACAGAAAAGTGGGGAAAATTGGTTTTTTTGGACAATTTTTAAGTTTGCAAAGGATTCTGGGTAATACAACTTGGTGGGAGGCAGTCAAGTCACCCCATCCTGGATTCCGCTGGGTGTCTAGTTTTTCAAAAATGTATAGGTTTACTAGGTTTGCCTAGGTGCCGGCAGAGCTAGGATTCAAAAACAACAGCTAGGCACTTTGCAAAAAAGGGTCATTTTTCACTGCGAAATTGAGTTGCGACCATATTGCGTTTTGCGCCGTTTCCTGTCGCAGGCACTAGGCTGACCCACACAAGTGAGGTACCATTTTTCTCAAAAGACTTTGGGGAACATGGAGGGGGTGGAAATTTGTGGATCCACACAGATTTCAGAACTTTCCACCACAGACCACAGAAATGTGGGAATTTTTTTTGGGGGGGACAATGTTTTAGGTTTGCAATGGATTCAGGGTAATACAACCTGGTGGGAGGCAGTCAAGTCACCCCATCCTGGATTTCCCTCGGTATATAGTTTTCAAAAATGTGAAGGTTTTCTTGGTTACCCTAAGTGCCAGCAGAGCTAGGGTTAAAAAACTACAGCTATGCACTTTGCCAAAAACTGGTCATTTTTCACAACGAAATTGAGGTGTCACCACGTTGCGTTTTGCGCCGTTTCCTGTCGTGGGCACTATGGCAACCCACACAAGTGAGGTACCGTTTTTTTCATAAGACTTTGGGGAATGTAGGGTGGGTAGAAATGTGTGGATCCACGCAGATTCCAAAACTTTCCACCACAGAAATGTGGGGAAAATGTGGCTTTCTTGACATATCTGTAGGTTTGCAGGGGATTCTGGGTAACAGAATATGGTGGAAGGCAGTCAAATCACCCCATCCTGGATTCCCCTGGGTTTCTAGGTGCGGGCAGAGCTAGGGTTCAAAAACGACAGCTACACACTTCGCAAAAAAAGGTATATTTTCATTGTGAAAATGTGGTGTGTTCACGTTGGGTTTTGAGCCCTTTTCGGTCGTGGACACTATGCCTACCCACACAAGTGAGGTACTATTTTTATCGAGAGACTTAGGGTAATTCAGATTTGTAAAGCAACTAATATTACCTTTTGAGTTTTGATGCATTTCTGCCTTCCAAATGAAAGACAATGTGTAAAAAAGAAGTAATTTTTAAAAATGACCAATAATTCCCATGCTAGTATGAGTATTCCCAATTTTGAAAATGTGCAAATATGTATTGTTTCTAAACTCTATAATTTGTACCCATTTCAGAAATACATAGGTGTCTTTCATAAAGATTTTTCCATGTATACATTTTTGCACAATAATTGCTATATACCCGGTACATAATAAAAAGCCATTGCAAATTGCTACTCAGTTTTTAACTCTGGGTTCGTCTGCTACTTGGTGAACCTACAAGATATATCTCCACAACTAGGAAGGTCCAGCGGATGTAACGGTATATTGCTTTCAAAAAGCTGTCATAATTACAAGAAGTTACAGGTGAACACATAGGCATAAAAGGCTGTTTTTTTCAACTAATTTTCAATTTTTACAATACTTACCTGTTAGTTTCTATGGAGACACCTTGACGGATCTACACAAATGACCCCTTTCTGAATTCAGAATGTTGTCTACTTTTCTAAAATGTATAGATTTCCAGGATCCATTAGTGCTTTCATACTCATTTTTACCATTAACTGGAAGGAGGTTGAAAGCAATAAAAATAGCAAAAATAGGCTATATCCCAGAAACATGCCAAAACTGTGTAAAAAATGTTGGTTCTCTGACCAAAGACTGTCATTCCATAAAAGCTGGGAAAATGGTGATTTCATCCCCACAAACCCTTTTTTGAAAACATTTGCAGGGAAAAACCCAGAGGCTTTCATTTGTAGCCTGTTTTTCCCATTTTTCTGAAAAAAACAAACATTTTACTGTATTTTGGCTAATTTCTGGGACCCCTCCAAAGAAATTCACAAACCTTGGGTACCTTTAGAATCCCCATGATGTTGGAAGAAAAGGACACAAAATTGGCGTGGATACCTTATGTGGTCAAAAAGTTACAGGGGCCTAAGCGCACACTACCCCAAATAGCCAAAAAAAAGGCTTAGCACAGGAGGGGAAAAGGCCTAGCAGTGAAGGGGTTAAGAAATTTGGATTTAATCTTGTGATATTAAGCTTTTATAATATGCTTCTGAGACTCATTTAAATCAGTCTGTTTCTGAGTTTGTAACAAAACCCTTAATTGCATTCAATAGTCTTGGCTTTATTGCATGACTACCTTTGTTCATGTGCTATGGTAATTGAAAATGATGCTAACTCCCTCTTACTTCACATGCAACTAATAAAAGGTCCACCAACTGAAGAGGAGAAAAATAATCCGCTCGGAGCTTTCTTAGCAAAATTGGAACACGTGTCCACCTATCCGTTGCACATACACAGAAATGCAATATGTAACAGTTTACTGCATTAAAGGTACAGACCAGACATGACACATGCTAATCAAAACTGATCATTACACTCCCGTTAAACTTGGCCAATGCAGAGCTGCACACTTTACAGTCTTGATGTGTTATAAAGCAGCAAACTGTACAACAGATGACACTCACTGAATTTAGAAACACAAATCACTAATTACCATACCCGAGGATAACCTCACATTGTAGTCTGTATCAACAATTAGTCAACATGCAGAATTACAATATATTGCTGTAAGTAATGCTGTCAGTATACAGAAACAGGTTCTGCCATGAGGGTGAACATTACTTTTTTAATAAATTGATCCTCAATAATTTAGGGCTATCAATTAATGATACACAAAAAACACATTACTGACCATGAATATTACTACTAATAACAAATGACAAAAACTCACTTTAACTTGAAAAATCGCCCCCTCTCCACTTAGAGTCAATCAAAACCTCAAACCCTGGAGTCATTATACCCCAAGGCCAGTTCAAGGAAGGAGCCAATTAAAGGCATTCCTACACAGCACAGTTCCTCTGGCGTACTGTTTGAATCAGTAGTGCAGGGACGTGCTGCTGAGCAGTACACTACTGATTCAAACAGTACGACCGAGGAACGTTGGAAGCACTGGTTGCTCCGTCAAGTATTTTTCTGAAGCAGAAGGTATCTGCTTTGTAGGAATGCCTTTAATTGGTTCCTTCCTTGAACTGGCCTTGGGATAAAATGACTCCAGGCATTGAGGTTTTGAGTGACTCTAAGTGGAAAGTGCGCAATCTAATTTTCACCATATATCTCCCAGAGATATTTTCTATAACAGTCTGTACACTCTTGTGTTTGTAGTCCTGATGAAGACCCCATTGTGATGTTGTCCATCCACACTCGTATATGTTGGAGGTGAAAATATCTACATTAACTGAGTAAGCGTTCCTTGCTCAAATAGACAAGTCCATGTTTTGAATGAAAATCACATGTCTATTTAGGGCCTCTTTAGTTCTTTTGAACGCTGAAATAAGTTTCTGTTTATTTGTTATTTATGTTCAATATTTTAATTTCCTATTATGTTGGTATCTGTGTAATTTTTTAGTCACAATCATACGTCTGAAATCCGTACTTTTGTATTTCTTGTTTTTTGTTTCAGTTTGTACAATGTGTATTAGTCCTGTCTTTTATTATTGATATGTTTAGTATCACATACAACACAATATATGATTTTGTAATATATTCTTCACAATTTTTCAAGTCAAATTAAGTTTTTTTCATTTGTAGTAATATTCATGGCCACTGGTGTTTTTTTTTTGTGTATTCATTGATAGACCTAAATTATTGAGGACCTATTTATTTAAAAAGGTAATTTTCAACCTCATGGTAGTACCTCTTTCTGTATTCTGTTGATATTCCCTGTGTTCTGCATGACTCTGGGACACCCCATTATAAATTATTGGTAAGTAATGTTGTAGCAGTTTCCATCTGACATAATGAGTGACATGTTTCATTGACTAAGGCCTTGTGTCATGCAAATGCGTACAACCTGACATTTGTCAATAATGAATACATGCGTGTAGCTTATCTGAAAGCACAGATGTAAACTATTTCCTGCCTACATTGTCGGATCTCCCATATCATGCTACAGTAGATAAAGGACACATTTTACATGCATTGCTCAGCATGCGATGACAAACAAAGGCCTGTAAAAAGACAACATGAGCAGATAACAATGTAGAGTAAGTAAATGGACAGAGCAGTATGACATTGGATAGATCATATGCCAACATCAGAACATATTGAGAATACTGAGAAGTCGAGTGGGATTTCTAATGGTTATCACGGCTGGCAAAACTGTATGTGCATACACACCTACTCATTGCACATGGTCAGATGGAAGGTTTGTGATGGAAACTTCCCTTTGCATGGTAACAGTAGTGTACCTCGGACCTGAGTGTTCAAGTGTATAGATGAGCGGATCACAAATCTTGTTCTCACCCAAGGGTAAAATGTGCGTTGAGTGTGTGCCAATAACATATGCCTGTGTCAGGGAATGCATTATCCTTGGACTAGGAGGCACAAACAAAGGCTTGCCCTCAGAGTAGATGTACTGCTACTATCGTTGACAGGAGTAAAACAGAGGTCTTGTGTGAATGGCAGAATCATGCTAATTGTACATCACAAGTTAAATTGACTATTTAACCATGTTTCACTGCAGTTGTGACTAATTTGTCAATCCCCTACTCAAAAGGTCTGTTGCTGTGTGACACGCTCACCCGAGACCCACATAATACTACCCAGCAATGTCGTGCATGATAACACCATGTGCAGAACATGTGTGCATGAGCAGGACATACTCAACAGAAAGTCAGCAATGTGTGTCAATATGCAGATCTGGAGATTGAGTGTGCTGCTTCAGTATATCAAACTACAGAGCGTCTGTCACAGTCAAAATGAGTGTAGTACCAAAGAGTTTACGATGACTGAGTATGTGTCCTGCACTTGATGATGTTGGTCAGACATATGTGCATCATAGTTGAGGCCCACCAACGTCCTGTGATAGTAAACAGAGGGACATTGAATGTGCATACTGATATACTCCCTAATGTATGGCTGTGTGTGAAAGGACATTGCAAGTAATGTGTTACCCATCACTGAATATAAAACAATCATCGAGTATTCCCTGTCCCACTGTTGTTTTGGCTGGCTAGGCTACGCAGGCACACTTGAACTATGGAGCAGGGAAGCAAATATCACATTCAGGAATGTATGCTTGCATGAAGGGGCATCCTCTTGCTAATAGTAATATCCCCATCCTTGGCTCTCATAGCCAGCACTGTCCTGTGAAGGAACTCCTGCCACAAACTCTGCTGGGATGACTGATGCCACCTGCTCCTTCAAGGATGTCAGCTCCTTCTGGTTCTCCGGTCTGCATGGCTGCTTTCAGGTTGTTGACTAGTTTCTCCTTGGTGCTATGCTCATAATCATTCCAGCTCTTCTTGCAATCTGGCACTGTCTTTTTAGCTTGCCTGTCACTTAATCTTGCCCACTGTGGACTGCCAAATGACCTCTTTCTACCCTAACGGCAATTTGGAGGTGACAAAGAGTTGATGTTCATACTTCATCCAAATCAACAGAAGAGTGACAAAAAGACTCAAGTACAGGAGAAAGGGCAGTAAAGCAGTTTGGTTACTACCACCAAAGTACAAAACCAGAACAGACAGAAATACGGTAGGTTTTGCATGCACTGTGTGGAAAAAGAACCCTCGGGCACCAACTGAAAGTCGGTTGCCAGTTGTCTTCATTGGGTTCTTATTTGGAATGCGTGAAATAGTATCCAACAGTGATGAAAAAGTGAATTAAAAGGAGTGTGGACTACTCCCCAAACCAGAGAAATTCTTTTTATAAAGGGTTAGTTCTAACTCCATTAAAAACATTAGTGAAAAACGGACATACAGATGGTTGTGTTAGTTTGAACCAAGAAGTCCTATACATAAAAATACAAGGGTCGACATGTTTCTGCTATAAAGAGCCACTAATCAGCTCAGCATTCGTCAGGACCAAACCAGTCCTCGCCTCGTGGCTGGCGCACCCTAAGGCGCCGATACCAACTGGGGCGGGGCAAAAAATGGATCACAAACTTGAATGTAACCGATGCACAGGTACTTCCTCGTGCGTCCTCTCCAAAGCGTGAGGGATGGAAAATCTGTGATGTATCAGTAAACATAAGAAAGAAAAAGAAGGGATAAACCACTAAACATTTCCAAAATTGACTGTCATTGACAAAAAACTATTATTGTCAAAAAGTGTAGAAAGCAGAACCCACCGAAGAGTCAATAAATGTGGTAACATCGTGGTATTCAGTATATCCCACCAAATAATGTTAATTAGCTAATTCCACCAAATAACATTCACAAAAATCATGTGTCTACAATTACCTCTGCATCAACTTCGCAGCGTTTCTGGCGTTATATCCACCATTAGGATATCTACCACATCAAGGCACACATAATCTGTTATGATAAATGAGCCATGAGGGATTCCCATGAACATAATTGAACAATTGCCCGTTTGTGAAATAAATACATTAAAATACACCTTCAGACAAAAATGATCGGTAGGGCAAAAGGCCCTAGGGTATAACACTCACTCGTGCATATCAGGAGCGGTGCCCCTTAGGCTTGTGGCAGGGGGAATTCTTCACGCCCGGAACGTCTAAAATAAAATAGAAACCGGGTCAGCTAGCAACGTAATTTTTCTTCTTAAAGGCTCTCTCAGAGGCATGTAAGCCCGGTCAGAGCAAGAGGCAACTTCAGTCTCTTTAGACATTGAAAGTTTGTATACCAGCATTCCGCAGGATGCAACTATGAAAGTCCTGGCAGACGTCTTAGAACAGACTACCTGGGACTATACCACCTCCCGGACTTTCATCATTGAATGTGCTACACTAGCTCTCAAGCGCAACTTTTTTCAATATGAGGACACCATCTATTTACAAAAGACGGGTACTTTGATGGGCAGTACTTTTGCCCCGAGCATTGCAGGATTGTATGTGTACAATTTTGAAAGGACACACATTTTGGCTGCCACCAATCCTTACACTCTCAATGTTATCCTGTGGCAGAGGTACATTGATGATGTGCTTTTAATCTGGCAAGGCTCTGAAGAAAGCCTTTTAGCCTTTTTCGATTGGGTGAACACATGCGACCCCCATCTAAAATTCACCCCTCAGTACGACCCAAACTCCATTGTCTTTCTGGATGTCACAATAACCAGGGAAGGCAACCATCTAACCACCAAAACCTACTACAAGCCCACCAGCAAAAACAACTTACTCCACTTTTCGAGCGTTCACCCGCGTCCTCTGCGGGAGAATTTACCCTTTGGTCAATATCTAAGTATTCATAGAAACTGTAGCAACCTGAGCGATTTCAATACACAAGCAGAAGATCTTACCAACAAGCTACTTACAAGAGGTTATCCCAAAAGAATCCTACAAAAAATCCGTAAGAGGGCTAAGAATCAAAATAGGGAAGCCCTTTTGGAAAACTATAGTAAAGACAGTGAAGCCGAGATGCCGTTGACCTGTGTGACGACCTACAGCAATATATCTAATGCTGTGAGACGCTGCATAGGAAAACATTGGCGAATTCTAACTAGCAATGGGCGTAATTGGCAAAAAACGCTGTTTTCCTATAAACGCGAAAGGAGTCTACAAGATGATCTCGTTCATACCCGTCCTAGAACTAACCACACCACTCAGTACAATAATGTACTCACTACATGGGGCTTACCCCCCCCCGTGATTGGCCATTTCCCATGAGGAGGATGCAGCGTTTGCGACCTTACTACAGCAACGAAGACACTTAATTTGGAGGATGGCAAACTCTGGCATCTTAGAGGACATACAAATTGTAATTCAAGCAAGGTCATTTACCTTGTTAGTTGTCCCTGCAAACTTAAATATGTGGGGATGACCACAAGGAAAATAAAAATGGGTATCAGTGAGCACCGCAGCAATGTGAGGTGCCTCAAGAGCACTACAAAACTAACTGCTCATTTCCTGGAACGTGGCCACTGTCCGAATGACATCAGATGGACAGTAATAGAGCAACTCAGTCAGACCAGTGAAAGCAGCATCTTTGAGAAGGAACAAAGATGGATCTACCGCCTTTCCACGCATACACAGGGACTGAATGATGCTATACCCTGGGGGTCAGTAATGCTGCAGTGATTCTTCCATCGATACCATTGACGATGCCATATGGTTTTAAAACGCATTGAACATCTGCCTTTTTCTTCCATTTTTTCTCTAAAGATTTCTTCACTAGTGGTTATTTTCAACAACCGTTCTCACCCTGTTGAACGTCAGCTGTAATTATTAGATACTTTCTAACCCTAGGTCGATGAGATTTCTGAAGGTTAAGGTCTTCTGTTCCAGATGGCTAACTGCAATAGTGTTATATACAGACACATGTTCTAACCAACGTAAATTAGGAGCCTCCAGCTGCATACAATATTGTGGGCCCCTTGTGTTATGTAATATTTATGATTTAAATCGGCAGTCACTGCAGGTAGTATACATCAATGTTTTTCATCGATTTTGCCTTTTTTATAATAAAGAAAAAAAAAACCTTGGCTGCTTGCTTATTTTTGTGTAAACACAATGTGTCCGTTAGTAACTGACGAGAGCAAGTTCTTGTTCTTAAATGCCAAAGGTGGTGATATTTCTTGTTAACACAATAGGCAAGAACGATATGCTTGCAATTTGTGCAGCCTCACTCCTACATACTGTCGATTTAATAAAGTTTTTTTTAACGAAGGCAGACGCTGCACACACGCAGTGAGCTAGGCTTGTAAACAGGTTGGCCCCTTTAAACATTAGGAACTGACGAACGAACACGTGATCGCAACCAACGTTGATCACGCATTCATTAAAATCAGCGTTTTTCCTCGGCTCCCGTGTATTCGGGCCGTGGATGTGGAAGCGTTAGGTTCTCTGGAGGGCAGTCGCCGGGAAGATAATAAGTTAATCGACGACGCGCATAGTCTTTTGTTTACACTGTTGCCGCTTGCTCTGACCGGGCTTACATGCCTCTGAGAGAGCCTTTAAGAAGAAAAATTACGTTGCTAGCTGACCCGGTTTCTATTTTTTTTAGACGTTCCGGGCGTGAAGAATTCCCCCTGCCACGAGCCTAAGGGGCACCGCTCCTGATATGCACGAGTGAGTGTTATACCCTAAGGCCTTTTACCTTACCAATCTTTTTGTCTGAAGGTGTATTTTAATGTATTTATTTCACAAACGGGCACTTGTTCAATTATGTTCATGGGAATCTCTCATGGCTCATTTATCATAACAGATTATGTGTGCCTTGATGAGGTAGATATCCTAATGGTGGATATAACGCCAAAAACGCTGCGAAGTTGATGCAGAGGTTATTGTAGGCACATGATTTTTGTGAATGTTATTGGGTGGAATTAGCTAATTAACATTATTTGGTGGGATATACTGAATACCACGATGTTACCACATTTATTGACTCTTTGGTGGGTTCTGCTTTCTACACTTTTTGACAATAATTGTTTTTTGTCAATGACAGTCAATTTGGGAAATGTTTAGTAGTTTACCCCTTCTTTTTCTTTCTTATGTTTACTGATATATTACAGATTTTCCATCCCTCACGCTTTGGAGAGGACGCATGAGGAAGTACCTGTGCATCGGTTACATTCAAGTTTGTAATCCGTGTTTTGCCCCGCCCCAGTTGGTATTGGCGCATTAGGGTGCGCCAGCCACGAGGCAAGGACTGGTTTGGTCCTGACGAATGCTGAGCTGATTAGTGGCTCTTTATAGCAGAAACATGTCGACCCTTGTATTTTTATGTATAGGACTTCTTGGTTCAAACTAACACAACCATCTGTATGTCCGTTTTTCACTAATGTTTTTAATGGAGTTAGTGTAGTGTAGTTCCTACTTTCCCAATAGGCCCTGCGCATTGGAATAACATAAACAGTAGTATCGACGTAGAAGTGCGGATCTTCCAGGTCTCCACTGACTATGCTAAACTTAATTGGGTTTGTTACCATCTAGCTCAGAGGTCACGGGAAACTTTCTTGACTGAATAGGAAGTGATCTGCTTCCCTGGTACAGACAAGAAGGGATTCAGTTTTCCAACAACCGTGCAACATGACAACTTTGCTCCTCAGATAAGAGTCAATCTCTGGGGTCATGTGAAACAATAGACAGTTATTTTACTCAGTCAGTTGTTGTGCAGATTACTTTCACAATATGTAGAGAATAGAGAGACGGGCGTTTTCAATAAAGGGTAACATTTATTGAACAGTCTTTCTTCTCGTACAAGAGAAATGAATTGCCATAATTGCAAGACTTGTTATTATAAAAAGTACGTACAGTAAAATGAGTATTACGAAATAATACTGTAAAAGCATTGATATGGTTTCTTAGCCATACAATGGTTTAAAATGAATAAAACATATATACATTCATATATACATTAGGCTAAAATACTCAACTGGTGCTTCTAATTACGCCTACCCCAGTGTACCTGACCTAAGCCTAATACTTGGGAGGGGAGTAAGTAAGTAGCTTTAAGTTAAGTTGGTTTTGCCAAGGTTTGCTTCAAGAATTCTCTCTAAGGGTTTAGTCAACACCATACCTCTGGAATAGAATGATGGAGGGCTTGTATCTCCTTCAGGACTCGATATCCCAGTCACTCGCAAGAGTAGGCTGGAAACGCTGGAGCTGGATTTCTCGGCAGGAGAAAAGACAGCGTCTCTCTCAGCGCGTCAAAGAGGAGGAGGGGCAGCGTCCGCGGGCAGCTTGCATCTGCTGGGCTCTTGCAGGGGGACGGCTGTTCAGCTCCTAAGTTCACCACACCATCGTTCGCTCGTTAGCAGCGATAGCAGTAGTGATAGCAGCGATGGTATCATCAGCATAACAGCAGCAGCATTTGCTTAAGGCAACGTTGGTAACATTTATACCTGAAAGGTGCCTGGTTTGACGTAAGTTTTTGGACATAAGACGTCAATAAAGATGTCACTAGGAAGTGATCGTCTATCAGTGCTCATTAGAGTTCTATTACTAATCAAAACATAGCAAGCAGGGCTTTCCCAGGTTGCTGAGTTTTTATCTTGTTGAAGAACTCAGAGTGTTAATCTAGGAATCTTAGATAGTAACTTCTGCTTTGTCATTGCACTAATGAGCTGCAAAGGAAGTTGCAGAGGAAGCGATTCTGAAATGTGGCTCTGTTCGTGTGAGGCCAGAGACGAGTTTCTGAATATTGCATTTGATCGGTTATGCCAATATTGGGTTACAAAGGGATTATAGCCGTATAGGGGCATAAGGTCACAGTATCGATCAGGGTCCTAGATTAGAACGCGACACCCACTCCACGAATTCATGTCCATCAAATTACTAAAACTAGAGCAATAAGATGCATGTGTAACATTGCCCACCCGAAAATACATATATGTATTTGAAATAGGCGTATTTGAAATACGTGAAAATATAGGTACTGTACGTCTTTAAGCATAGAAATCATTCAAAATATAGCATATGCAATCAATGAACGATTTTGCAAAAAGAATTACACATGAAACATCTCTGAATACATAAAAGAAGGGCGAGATAATTTCATCACATATAAATGCATTGCAGTAAAATGTGCTAGAGGCTGGTTGAAAGTTATTATGTCTTTAGATTTATCTAAAAATAGAAGTAGAAGCTTCTGTTCTTTATGAATAGGTCTACTTTAAGCAAAGAATTTTTGTGCCAAAAAAAGGTGAAATATCTTTTAAAAAGTGTTCAATTCAAAAGAATTCTTGTAGAACGGGGGAATAGAGTTCCAGCGCTTTTAGCAGTTTTTGTTGTTCAAAACTGAAGGCCGAATTCAGAGTTCATGGGAACGCTGTGTGTCGGAATGCTTCTCTAAAGTTATTGTTTCTGTTCGGGTGAGAACATCATATCAGACAGGCTCTCAAAGAATTGGTCTACAAAATCAGGTGACAGTTCGACCAAATTCGATAGTGCTGTAACTTGGCAGGTGTGAGAATGATTGCTGTCATCAAAGTCTGGATCAGCAGTGTTCACAGAAGGTCGTACCTGGGTGATGTTGCTTTTGTCACTCGCTCCACTGTTACCACCTAGTCGTAGTACAGGAGTCTCAACGAATGCCATCATCAGGATTGGTAGCCGCTGGGGACAACACAATGCGTGAGCCGTTATCGGACTTAGCAAAGTATCGATATCCATTGGTACTGCTGATGGAAGTGCAAGACAGATGTCCAACACGCACTCATCTCCGCATAGCATACATCGAAGCACAGGTAAGATGCAGGATTACCATATCGGTCTGAATGAAAGGAACCAGGTCATGTTTAGATCTCTCAGCCTGGCCAATCCAAGGACTCTAGTTATTCTGTCCCGGTAGCGAATTGCTAGGATTGTTTCTTCCATCTTCGTAGGAGTCATGTCTGAGCTTTGGCTTGCCATATCGGAGCAGGAGGGTCAAAAATAAAATGCCTGCTACAAGTCCCAAAAATAGGGGTATGCTGCCAAAGACTGAATGTACAAAATTAGGAATGATTCCCAGAATTGCTTGAAATGGTGTTAGCAGTCCCGTAAAAATCGTCTTAAATATGCCTGGGATGCCTGTGGCACTAGACATGTTAAGGAGTTGGCTAAGCATTTCTACGAAATGCACGGGGCAATTTGTTGATAAAAGGTCATGAACCTCCGTAGCTGTCCTTGCAACTAGGAGATCATACGTCTCTTTTGATGACGTGATGGGCACTGTTGTCTGCAAAAGCACAGACTTCATTTTGCTTAAAGTATCAATTCGTATAGAAGAGAAATTCAGACGGGGCCAGATGGGAGTCTCTATGTCTCCAGGCCCGCTCGGAAACAATGCTTGCATACAGAATTTGACCATGGAAGTTACGCTTACGAGATAGGTTTTCCCTGGCAGAAGGCCACAACAGCTGTGATCCGTTATTAGAATGTAACTCCCATTCGCGAGTTGCATAAAGAAAGGTTCTATCTGCGTTGCAGGTGTGACAAGCTGGTGGCATGAAAGGTTGTTAGAATTACCTTCACAGGCTCCGTGTAAATTAATACCCTGGCACAAAAGTATACCGCTTAGTGAACGTTTACAGTTTTCACCACTAAGAAATACATTTTTGTCGCTGTCACTATAGCATGAATGTGTGTATGGTAATTTCCATGCTGACTTAACATATCCTTTACCTAATCGTTCATACTGGCCAGTAGGTATGTATTCAAGGCACTTTTTAAATCGGTAAGTTGTTATCGGAATTGTGATAATCCCGTGCATTATCCATTCAATGACAGGACTTTCTGACATTGTCAAAGGTAATCTCTCAAGTTTTTCGATGCTCAGGATTGTATAGTCTGCTCCTTTCTGTGCCTAGCTGATTTGTTTATCAGTAAGGTTAAAGATGGAAAACAATGATGTGTTGATTAAACGCCAAGGCACATAGCCTGAACGAAGATTTTGCAGCGTCCAGCCTAATTGTACAATAGAACGTAATCGCGACTGGCCATGCTGTAACATTAGCAAGTCTCTGTCTATTATGTCAAAGGCAGATGATACAATATTGTCCAATGAATATATTCTGGAGGACAGAGTCATTAACCCATTGTCCACTACAGAAAGTGATTTTTCCAAATTAATACAATCAATTTCTTATATTTTTTCAGCTGTTTCAATTTGTGTGACTTTCCAAGCCTCGTTGTATACCGCATGGATACTGGTCGCTATGAAACGCTTTTGACGCTGTTTGCGTGGTCCCATAATAAAATCGCGCAAATCAGCACCATCTTTAAGTAAAGACAAATGTTGCTTAATTTCAGCCAGTGTGGATGATCCTAGCCATTCGAGGCAGAGTTTCCCTACACTGTATGTTGTTACTATCCCTGGATGTTGTCTTTGGGAGTATCTAGGGTCTTGTCTGGTCATTTTTAACCCCTGTGTTTTATTCAGGAATCTATCTTGACAGTTGTTTGTGTCAGTAGGCCAGATTAACCACTTTTTCCAATCAGGATGTGCTCTGTTTAAATGTAAAATTTTAGATACGTCTATCTTAATATCTGTTGTTGCATTTTCAGGTATTGGTTTTGGAATAGACGGTTTGTTTAGGTCTTTGATCTTAGCTAGGCCAAGACAGGATGTTTGATGAATTGTGTCATTTAAAAACATCATTTGTTCTGGTATCATGCAGGTTCTGAATAACGCTTCTAGGCCTTGTACCTGCCACTCTTTTGTACCCCAGATGGTTTTTGTTTCAATGTTATTTTTCCAATAATCAAAACCAAATGTCATAATTTTTTCATAAAATGCTTCTGAATATATCAATTTAGTATTTGTCAGCATTGTTTTCAATCCTGTTTTATCTAACAGTTTGTAATAAAACGTTTCTGCATCACTGGTGTTAAACCCTGAGAAGTACTTGAATTTCTCAAAGAATGTTTTAGAACTGCATTTAGGTGGTGTAGCACAATGTTCCCATTGATTATACTTAAAAACATTTCTAGGCTATGCAGATTTATGCAAGTAATGGTCACCATAATGTGTGAAGCAGAACATCTGTTCATAACTAGACGAACCTTGTAAATAATCATGTTCTGTGAATCTAGCTGACATTACTAAATCAAACTTCATATTGTTAATACTGTCAAAGCCCCAATCATCAGAGAATGTACTAGGTTTTACAAAGTCACTTAAGGAAACCTTGAGTTGATGAGGATACTTCAGGATCTCGACCGGACCATACATCTCATAGTCAGTTTTCTCCCATACTACCCCACCGGGTATTGGAATGTGACATTTACTGTTGACATTTCTCTTTTCTTCACGTGGGATGATCTGTGTGGTTTGAGGACTACGTTGATGTTCTGACTTGCTGTGTCCATTGTACTATATTTTCCCTCGATAAATTTTCCCAAACAAAGTACCATGATGAGCCAAAGCAGGAGGAAAAATATACCTAGACCGAACCAGAACTCTAACCATGGAGAAATAAGATAAATTTCCTTGAGTTGATGAAAGAGTTCTGTTGCTTTTTCTTTAAAAGTCTTTTTTATTTCTGGCATCACTTCAAGGTTGCTTTGATCCTCGGAAAAGTTATCGAAGTCGATGAAATAGCCAGAGGCAGTTCTGTCAATTGTTGGGATTGTTCTTTCAATTTGTCTTTCGGTGGCACATTCAGATGCCACATCATTGTAGACTGGTGTTTCTTAACAAACTGTTTCAATTTGTGTTTCAAGGGGCACGAGTTCCATGGCATTATTGCATAGTCCCTCTCTGTGCACTGCAGGCTGATCGAATGTGATTAGTCTTTCAGTTTGAACCTCTTGGATTGTTGCAAGTTTGGGTATTCTGTTGTTTCTTGGGAGTCCACTGGGCCTACTGTTGATTATAGGCCACATGCTTGTGGTTTTACCAGGTCGATTGATACAACTCTGCTCTCCTTTTTACCAGCAAGGGGCGGTAGTACTACTGATCTTGTTCCGGTGACTGCCAAGACAGGTACTGCTTTTCTGTAAGAAGGCTCAAATTCCTTCTTCACCGCTATTTTTTCTCTGACTAGATCCCCAATCTTTGGAATCCAGACAGGCCTTGCTGGGGCTGTTGCTGGTGGTGCCTCGTCAGTGGTAGCTGGCTGTTGCTTTAACTTTATGTTGCTTAAGGATTTTCTTGTTTCATTCAAGTCCTGTAAAACAGCCAAACGATCTTTGATATCAAAGTCTGTTTTCTTATCTTGTACCACTGATACCTGACTATCTAGGTCCTGAACTCGCATTCTAGTTCGAACAATAGTTCGTATGGGCTGAAACCTTTTAGAGAATTTCTTGGCAAATTATTAAGACTGATCTGGACACTTATTAAATGTTTGACCCACCCAGCACCCGAACCTAATACCTTCGCTGTTATAGATTGCTTTATGTCCCGGTTTTTTCTTTCCACCACACTGTTCCCTTTGGGGTGTGACGGACAAGAATACCGCAACCCAACTCCCATGCTGGCCATGGCCTCCTTATAAGCTCAAGAGCTGAAAGCAGGACCCTGGTCAGAATGGAACATGGCAATTGCGTATGTGCCGATAAAGACTCGCAGATCTTTTATAACCTTTCTGGCGTCAGCCGAGCGCTGGAGGCCACATTTCTTAAGTGTGTTTAGCCTTAATGATCAATAGGACGCAGGATGGGATGTAGACAGCGTTACGCTGTTTCTGATTGGTAGCCGGTAGCATAGTTCACTACTGCGATCCCTGTTGCAGTTTTCACAGTTGTTTGCATATATTTGGTGTTGTACACTCATTCCCGGCCACCAGTATTATGATTGTAATTCAGTCAGAGATTCCTTGATCTTTTTGTGCCTAGGACCCTATCCCATATGTGCGTCTGCTATTAAAAATATTCTCCGGTTCGTGTTTGGAATTACCATATCCCCAACTCCAGGGATTCGAGCAAAAGGAACGGAGTTTGCATCGATTACGTTTGCATAATTGAGTGGATAGTTCACGGGTAGTGCTGCACAGTCGCCTTTACGGTCGTTTTTACTGCCAGCATGGTTTCCCCGTCTATGTATTTTTCTGCACGCTTTTTTGTGGCTACGGAAGCCGGTTTAGTTGCTTACGCTGTGGCTGTATTAGCCAATGAATTCCCTGCAACGTGAACGCCATCACGTTGAAGACTCTGTGCGTGTATCACGTGAGTCTTTTGTAGTTCTTTCTGAAAAAGAGCTACCTGTTTCCAGAGCAATTTATGCTTTATTGTGGTACCTGTGTCATCTTTGTAATCGTTTTCAATCCAGCTCTGCAACTTATTGTTGTAAGAATTGACGCAAAAATGAGAATCGCACACGATTAGTGTCGGGAATTCACGTTCTGCATTTTCAAGCGCCATCTTTAAAGATCTGATTTCAGCTCTCGGAGCCGAACAGTTTCTTACTGATTCAGTTTTTGTTATTTTCGGTCTGAATTTACCGCACAGCCAACGACCTTTAACAATCGCACAGGCTGCATCGTAGGATTTGTTCTCTACGTTGAAATGCTGTACAAATCTATCTGTATAGATTATACAGGCATACTGTGGGAGAGGCAGAAGTTCGATATGCAGAGGATATTCTTCTTCATATTCTAAATCATTCAGCTCTTCGAATTGCGGGGCGAAATAGTATTTCACATCTTCCGCTCCTAGAGAATCTACATACTGTATCCATTTCGGATCCAGTGACACTTTAGGCAGGTTTACTGGGCTGAATAGCGCCTCGAAGGCGGACTGCGCTGTGAGGATATTAATCCTTTTACCATGTGCTAATTCTCGTTCATTTGCTAATGCAATTTGCACTGCTTTCACAGTATTTTCTGTGGGACTGAATGTGCTTTCTGCTTGTGTGTACAAGTGAGATTTAATTGAAATTGGTACCTTTTCTCCCTCATTAGAGGTCAGGTACGTGAATCCGCATCTTCCTGGGATGACTCGGATTACAAGATTGCGTGTGTTGTCACGTGTATCTAATTTTGTTTTTGCTAACATGTCTGTTTGCAGTGATCTCAAAATTTCTGTGTGTTTTTGAGTCCAGGTGATTGGTTTAAAATCAGGTTTGATTAGTTCGTAGAGAGGTTAAACCCTCTCTGCGTAATTTAGAATGTAAGTTCTTCCGAAATTCAGAAAGCCTAGAATAGATTGTAAGTTCTTCAGCATTTTTGGAGCTTGGAGTACAGCGCACTTCTCTAAGAAGTTGTCCGCTAGGCTCTTTCCTTCACTTGATAATTCGTATCCTAAAAATAATACTGTCAGATGGGCAATTCGAGACTTTTTAAAGTTGAATTTGTAACCCTCTGCTGCGAACCCAAGTATAATGGTGTTCACTCTTTTCAAGTGAGTCTCCAAGTCGTCGTCTGTGAGATAGATATCATCTACATAAGATAATGCCTCATCATCATATATTTGTAGTAACTCTGTTACTCTAGCTGAGAATAGTCCTGGGCTGTTCTTGAACCCCTGTGGGAGCCTACAGAAATTTTTCTGAGACCCCATTACTGAGAAAGCGGTCAAGTATCTGCTTTCTGGTGCAATGTTTTGACAAAAGAAACCATTAGATATGTCTAATGTTGTTTTATATTTTTTCCTAACTATGTTATTCATTAGTGCAGCACTATGCGAATTTTGTACTGCAAATGTTTTGCAACATGCATTAAGGTGTCTGTAGTCCAAAACTAGACAATATGAATTGTCTGGCTTGGAGACAGGAAACAAAGGATTGTTCATTTGGTAGGTGCATGTTTCAATCACCCCCTGGTATTCAAGTTGATCTAAAATCTCCCTGACTTGTTTTTTAGCTTCTTGCTTAATGGGATACTGCCTTTGTACAGTTGGTTCACTTTTTAATTGGATTTTGTGAGGAGGAGATTCCTCATCCCATCCTACATGATTTTTATATAATGCCGGTGCCTGGGCTACTGCCCATTTCCTTGCATAGGTATATTTTTTGTGAATCGGAATGTGATTCGAGAAGGCAGGCATAATCATTTCTTCGCCCCGAGGGCACTCCCTGACAAACTCTGGGGGCGAATCTTTTTAAGCTAACAGAATATCATAGCCTTTTGAGAGTTTATCCCCAAATAGACCCCTTATTTTTCTAGTCTTATCACCCTCTATATGCAATGTTATTTCGTATATCTTATGGGGTTCGCTAAGTCTGGTGTCGGCAGTTTCTACTTGAATGTATTCATTCGTGTCCACTGTCTCCAGATGACTCATCAGGATCTTGCGGGCTATACTGATTTCCGCTGCACTGTCTAGCATTGTCTGTGCCCACTCCCCGTTTTTCAACTGTGTCCTCAGTATTCTCGGCATGGTTGATTACTCTAATACTGGCTACCTTCTTTTTCGGAAATTTAGATTTTTTACTCTGAGCAGGTTCCTTGTCTTTGGACTTGGTGTGCTCTCCTGGTTCTGACCGTCCTCTTCTTTCCGAATTCTGCGAAAAAGATCGAGAGGGACGTGTATCAATACTTTGATATCTATCAGGCTTCTTCAAATGATCCCTATTTCTAAGGTTGTATCTTTTCTCAGAGGGCTCCCTCTGGGGAGACTGGTGTTCTTGAGTCGGAGTTCTTTCCCTCCGCCGAGGAGACCTTCCTCTGGACTGGAAAACTTTTTCCTTGGGAGTGGATTGTTTATTTCCATCCCAGCTCTTTTTATGAGTGTTTGAATTATTTTTAATAAATAATTTTTCAGGATTTTCGAGCAGTTGGGGCTTTACTGGTTTTCCACCCAAGCTGTCTCTACCTAATTCTTCATAGCATTTTTCTATGATTCTGGCAAGCTCAATTGGTTGATCTGTTATATCTGTTTCCCTCAACTTCTGGCGGATCGCCACAGATACTGCTTCTCCTTTTATGTTGGCTAATAATATAGCAGAGACCTGCTTGAAGTCTTTCAGTAATTTCATACCAAGAGTTAAAGCAGGTTCTGGACCGTATTCATTTTGAATGTGTTTTAGCAGTTCTGGTATTACCGCCATAGATGGAACACCATGTGTTTTTGTGTAAATGGAAGCAAAGACTGTACCCCAAGTGTCACAGTCCTCCACGTGTGGTGCGACCCCCATAGGAAGGCAGATGGTCAAGATTCTGTGTTTCTCAATAGGGGTGGTATCCGGAAATACTGCCTCTATTTGAGTAATTTTCTGCGCTAACCAGAAAGGAATTTGTTCCCGTTTTATGGGTGTTTTACCAAGACATGACTGTATGTTCTGTGGTGTAATTTTATTAGTGTTCCCCTGATGAGGGGTCAGCTGTGGTACATTAACAGCCTGTTGGACTGTTGCAGTCCGCATTACATATTGGACTAATTGCCTATGTATTTTTATAAGTGTTTTTAGCTGTACTAACAGCTCATCCTTTGACATTTTTGCAATGTCCGGATGTGGTGTGTAGCTGGCTAGAACCGGCCACGTTGCTCCTGGTCTACCTAGTGGACCGAGCCTAGTTATATGATCATTATGTTTTAGGGCGCCTTTAAACTAAAGTAAATGTTCTTGGTATTTTAATGGGATTTCAATCTCCTTGAAAGGAGCGTATTCATCCGGTGGAACTCCTACTATATAGTAGTGGAACTTGTGTGTTGCAGCGTTTGCCGCTGGAAATTTTATCCATGAGTAGAATACCACTGTCTGCCGATATTCGTGTGCCTCTATCACGAAGACGACTGTGCCACCTTGTGTGGTCAGTCCATTTTCTATAAGTTTTAACGTTATAGATTTTCTTAAATGTGCCGGGATGATAATCGCACCCGGTTCAGTAGTCCTGTTGGGACCCTGCTGAGTCGCATCTACTGCGACATCAGTTCCGTTGTTTTCTACTGACATTTTATAAATGCAGGTTTTGCAGAGCAGGTCTCCAAGGAGACAAAGATTAGGTTCACAATATTTTGGAACACTGTATCCTTCAACGTTGAATAAACCAGAGCTTTACATAGGAATCTCTTCCTACTGAGTTCGGGCGGATTTTAACCTTTCACCCACTCCAGACGTCTATTGGAGTATTTACGGGAGAAAGGGGTCTGTGTGAAATATGCACGACTGAGTTACTCTAACGTCTTGCGTTAGTTTATCGCCTTACCAAACGTTTGGGTGCCATGTAGTGTAGTTCATATTTTCCCAATAGGCCCTGCGCATTGGAATAACATAAACAGTAGTATCGACGTAGAAGTGCGGATCTTCCAGGTCTCCACTGACTATGCTAAACTTAATTGGTTTTGTTACCAACTAGCTCAGAGGTCACTGGAAACTTTCTTGACTGAATAGTAAGTGATCAGCTTCCCTGGTACAGACAAGAAGGGATTCAGTTTTCCAACAACCGTGTAACATGACAACTTTGCTCCTCAGATAAGAGTAAATCCCTAGGGTCGTGTGAAACAATAGACAGTTATTTTACTCAGTCAGTTGTTGTGCAGATTACTTTCACAATATGTAGAGAATAGAGAGACGGGCGTTTTCAATAAAGGGTAACATTTATTGAACAGTCTTTCTTCTCGTACAAGAGAAATGAATTGCCACAATTGCAAGACTTGTTATTATAAAAAGTACGTACAGTAAAATGAGTATTAGGAAATAATACTGTAAAAGCATTGATATGGTTTCTTAGCCATACAATGGTTTAAAATGAATAAAACATATATACATTCATATATACATTAGGCTAAAATACTCAACTGGTGCTTCTAACTACGCCTACCCCAGTGTACCTGACCTAAGCCTAATACTTGGGAGGGGAGTAAGTAAGTAGCTTTAAGTTAAGTTGGTTTTGCCAAGGTTTGCTTCAAGAATTCTCTCTAAGGGTTTAGTCAACACCATACCTCTGGAATAGAATGATGGAGGGCTTGTATCTCCTTCAGGACTCGATATCCCAGTCACTCGCAAGAGTAGGCTGGAAACGCTGGAGTTGGATTTCTCGGCAGGAGAAAAGACAGCGTCTCTCTCAGCGCGTCAAAGAGGAGGAAGAGCAGCGTCCGCGGGCAGCTTGCATCTGCTGGGCTCTTGCAGGGGGACGGCTGTTCAGCTCCTAAGTTCACCACACCATTGTTCGCTCGTTAGCAGCGATAGCAGTAGTGATAGCAGCGATGGTATCATCAGCATAACAGCAGCAGCATTTGCTTAAGGCAACGTTGGTAATATTTATACCTGAAAGGTGCCTGGTTTGACGTATGTTTTTGGACATAAGACGTCAATAAAGATGTCACTAGGAAGTGATCGTCTATCAGTGCTCATTAGAGTTCTATTACTAATCAAAAACGTAGCAAGCGGGGCTTTCCCAGGTTGCTGAGTTTTTATCTTGTTGAAGAACTCAGAGTGTTAATCTAGGAATCTTAGATAGTAACTTCTGCTATGTCATTGCACTAATGAGCTGCAAAGGAAGTTGCAGAGGAAGCGATTCCGAAATGTGGCTCTGTTCGTGTGAGGCCAGAGACGAGTTTCTGAATATTGCATTTGATCGGTTATGCCAATATAGGGTTACAAAGGGATTATAGCCGTATAGGGGCATAAGGTCACAGTATCGATCAGGGTCCTAGATTAGAACTTGTCTGAAGGTCGATTTTAATGTATTTATTTCACAAACGGGCACTTGTTCAATTATGTTCATGGGAATCCCTCATGGCTCATTTATCATAACAGAAAACGCTGCGAAGTTGATGCAGAGGTTATTGTAGGCACATGATTTTTGTGAATGTTATTGGGTGGAATTAGCAAATTAATATTATTTTGGTGGGATATACTGAATACCACGATGTTACCACATTTATTGACTCTTTGGTGGGTTCTGCTTTCTACACTTTTTGACAATAATTGTTTTTTGTCAATGACAGTCAATTTGGGAAATGTTTAGTAGTTTACCCCTTCTTTTTCTTTCTTATGTTTACTGATACATTACAGATTTTCCATCCCTCACGCTTTGGAGAGGACGCACGAGGAAGTACCTGTGCATCGGTTACATTCATGTTTGTAATCCGTTTTTTGCCCCGCCCTAGTTTGTATCGGTGCCTTAGCGTGCGCTAGCCACGAGGCGAGGACTGGTTTGGTCCTGACGAATGCTGAGCTGATTAGTGGCTCTTTATAGCAGAAACATGTCGACCCTTGTATTTTTATGTATAGGACTTCTTGGTTCAAACTAACACAACCATCTGTATGTCCGTTTTTCACTAATGTTTTTAATGGAGTTAGAACTACCCCTTTATAAAAAGAATTTCTCTGGTTTGGGGAGTAGTCCACACTCCTTTTAATTCACTTTTTCATCTCGGTTGGATACTATTTCACGCATTCCAAATAAGAACCCAATGAAGACAACTGGCAACCGACTTTCAGTTGGTGCCTGAGCGTTCTTTTTCCACACAGTGCATGCAAAACCTACCATATTTCTGTCTTCTCTGGTTTTGTACTATGGTGGTAGTAACCGAACTGCTTTACTGCCCTTTCTCCTGTACTTGAGTCCGCTCCTGATATGCTCGAGTGAGTGTTATACCCTAAGGCCTTTTGCCTTATCGATCTTTTTGCCTGAAGGTGTATTTTAATGTATTTATTTCACAAACGGGCACTTGTTCAATTATGTTCATGGGAATCCCTCATGGCTCATTTATCATAACAGATTATGTGTGCCTTGATGAGGTAGATATCCTAATGGTGGATATAACGCCAAAAACGCTGCGAAGTTGATGCAGAGGTTATTGTAGGCACATGATTTTTGTGAATGTTATTGGGTGGAATTAGCTAATTAACATTATTTGATGGGATATACTGAATACCACAATGTTACCACATTTATTGACTCTTTGGTGGGCTCTGCTTTCTACACTTTTTGACAATAATTGTTTTTTGTCAATGACAGTCAATTTGGGAAATGTTTAGTAGTTTACCTCTTCTTTTTCTTTCTTATGTTTACTGATACATTACAGATTTTCCATCCCTCACGCTTTGGAGAGGACGCATGTGGAAGTACCTGTGCATCGGTTACATTCAAGTTTGTAATCCGTTTTTTGCCCCGCCCCAGTTTGTATCGGCGCCTTAGCGCGCGCCAGCCACGAGGCGAGTACTGGTTTGGTCCTGACGAATGCTGAGCTGATTAGTGGCTCTTTATAGCAGAAACATGTCGACCCTTGTATTTTTATGTATAGGACTTCTTGGTTCAAACTAACACAACCATCTGTATGTCCGTTTTTTACTAATGTTTTTAATGGAGTTAGAACTACCCCTTTATAAAAAGAATTTCTCTGGTTTGGGGAGTAGTCCACACTCCTTTTAATTCACTTTTTCATCACTGTTGGATACTATTTCACGCATTCCAAATAAGACCCCAATGAAGACAACTGGCAACCGACTTTCAGTTGGTGCCTGAGGGTTTTTTTTCCACACAGTGCATGCAAAACCTACCGTATTTCTGTCTTCTCTGGTTTTGTACTTTGGTGGTAGTAACAGAACTGCTTTACTGCCCTTTCTCCTGTACTTGAGTCTTTTTTGTCACTCTTCTGTTGATTTGGACTTAGTATTTCAAAGGGGTATAAGAGTGGCCTTTTGACCCTTTCTCTCCTGTTGATTACATTTTCATACTTCATCACCTCTCTTATCAGAATGTGATTCTTCTCCTCACTAAAATTACTCTTACTCTTCCCATATGGATCTTTCTGGACATCCTGACTGCTGCTGCTTGTTGCCTTCTCCATCTCTCCCTTTTGAGGTATGGGGAAATTATTTGTATTCAAATGCGTCATTTTTGTATGGATTTTTGAAGGATGATGCACTCCAATGGGATGCTGGGGTTATTTGTGATGCTTTATTGGCCAAAAAGCAGCCTAGCATTACTTTTGCTGCACATGCACCCATTTTCTCTGCGGCAGCCGTCTCACGGATGTGTCAATTTTGTTGACGCACCATGAGACCTTACTCCATGGTGTACCATATCGTAAATACAATGTATACAAACCATTTGGAAATGTCGCACTGCATAGCAAATTTTTTTGACGCAACGCTTTCTTACCACAGCAAAGTGTCAGTTCTCATAAATGAGGGTCTAAGCATGCACTTCAAGTGACTGTGCGCCAAGGGGCTTCTGCTACAAATGAAATAACGAAATGACAACAAAAACTGTACCCTCTCATGGGAGAACCAGCCTCCTTGGTAAATAATTAAAGAGCCACCCCTTCCGATGGTTTAGTGGCAGGACCCCTTCCCAAACAGGATTGCCCTGGGGAGAAACCGGTCCTAGGAGGCCTATTTCCCCAAAACCAGTCCTAGGATGCTTGTTTCCGGTCCAGGGAGGACCTGGCTTGGCAGTTCGGGCTAGACTGTTCCCATGAGGCACAGGGTCAAGGCTGATTTGCATATGGCCAGGTCTAAACTGGGGTGGTATGGTGAGCAAAAGAATGATGTATTTATCCCAAATCTCTTGACTGGGGGTGAATCTTTTGATTTGTTCAGCATTCCGTCCATCAATTGTGTGTCTTTTGCTGAGGAGATGGTGGGCCCACGCATCACAAAAGAGGAGAGTTTAATCTCTAAAGAACACACTGTAATGGGTTTGTAGGGAGTCATGATGAGAGGGCGGGGCCAAGGACAGCTGCCCAAAGCTAGTTTGGGCGTCAGTATGCTAAGAAGGGGAGCATTCCTAACCCCCTCTTTCTAGGTTACAGCTGTTTTTTTTTCAAACTGATAATTTCCCTTCAAATTCAAGAACTGCCATTTCTCAGGCTCGAGTGTGAGTATCACAGCCAGGCCAAGATTTTGATTTGCATTCTGGGACAGGTAGTCCTGTTAATTCCACTACAAAGTTAGGACAAATCCCAGAATGCAAAGTAGAATATCTTGGGCGGACTAGGAATACTGAGATACTCACGCACTGACATGGGAAACGTAAGAACATTGCACATTCTCTTGAATGCCATCTTCCCCCAACTTTTACCATTTTTAAACTTCCAAATAAGTGTTTTATATTAAATGTTTTACGAACCATCTATCGTCGTATCGACCAGCTCTAAGCATTCTCTTACAGTTTCGATCTCTTTGCTCCACATACAGCTGGTTATTTTCCTGTGGACCGCATAACCGCCTCACCTGATACAATTCTGCAAATTATCTTGCTGCTTACTTCTGGTCGCTAATCCCAAACCCTTAGCGAGCGGCGAGCACGTTTCTTTCTTCAACCTGTATTTTCTAGATATCTGGCAATGTTAGGTTTGCTTCCTTTTACACGCAGAGATCTGATACGGGTTCTGCAATCTGCATGGATGAACTGGCCTTGGGAGCTGAGTTAGAGCATAGAGGCCCAGGAGCGAAAAGAATACACGCTCTGGGACGTTTTCGCAATACTCAGTAAATGTGCTTCTGTTGAAGTAATTTCCTTTTATCTTATAAGAGGAAAGAAGAGCTTAGACACCAGTTAAATTACACAATATTGCATGCATTCTTTTAAGCACAGGGAAATTAAGTTATTTTCCCAGTATCACAGGATGTTGAGCTAATGCCGAAACTCTTAGTTCCACATTCGGCAGTTCTGACCGCAACGTTACATCCTGGCTAGAGGGAGGGTAGCAGGCAAAAGCCACTTAAAAAAGCTAGCACGTTATGGGCTCGAGGTTTCAACAGAACTTCGAGCATGAGCCAGGTTTCACGCTCGAGCCTGGTTCGTGCTTTCAATAGCATGCCCACCACTACAGGAAAAAGTGAAAATGTGCCCCACAGTCGTTAATAACAGTGGGCCCTCTTAGCTCCTTGGCGGCGGTCCCCCTGTCCTTCTAGCGTTAATGTTAGCTATTTCTTTGCTTACAGGTCTGTTAGCTCCTTATTCCAGTAGTCTTTCCTCTCGTTTCTTTAAAATCACTATTATTTCCTCCCAGATTCGTATTTCTAACTCTTTTCCTTATGTACTTCTGCTCACTCTTTCATCCCTCGCTCAGTCGGCATTATCACCTCTCTTAATTTTCCTTCTCGTCCTTTACAGCCATCCTTTGACTTAACCTCTCTCATTTCTTTTCTAGATCCTACACTTTTCTCCGCTCAACCTCCCTGGAATGTGTCATGAACTCTTACGGTGGCTATGCTATAGTGTCTGCACATCTATTGGTCAGTTATTAATTTTAAACCCCCACATTGTAAAGAGTTTTACTTATTCGGTGGTGCTCTCGTGGCGCTGAATACCTACCCACCTTAGGTATAAATCTACTAAGCTGCAAAAGACAATGCAGTCTAGCATAGTATAAATTCACAATGCACCAAAGCACACACAACACTATTACTCTTATCCAAACATAAAGTCTCATTAATCAACATTAGTTCCTTTATAGTCGTTGATAGAAGTCCAAGCAGATGACGGTACACAAATTCTTTCTTTTATATCGACAAGAGATGAAAAGGCAGCATCCGACACGTCTTTCGTCCTCCCGGACTTTTTCAAGGCTGATCAAGGTTACCGCGAAACAGTAATCGTTGAAATGCTGCAGTATAACTTCAGTATCTCTAAGCCAGTATATCCAATTTAAATCGCAAAGTCCAGGCAGGGTTCATTAGGTTTCTACTGTAGTATAGTGAACGACAGATAAAGATCCAATCCAATTTTACATTTAAACTCCAAAAGTCAAAGTATTCAAGAGACGCTGGACCTTGATAAGTCCGCGTGCACCTACTCCGTCCTGAATCGTAATGGACTGAACACTGAACATCATGTGCAATGTGTCCCTTCCATACCCTTCTTCCCATTCTCTTTCATGTCTATGTCATCTTTCCTTCTGTCCCTCCTTTCACTTCTCTCATCTCCATCTTCGTTTTATCCACGATTCCCTTTCACCCCTTTTTATCCCTGTTTACTCCTTCTTATCTCCCTTTTCTCTTCTTTATTTCATACTGCTTTTCTCTCTCTTTTC